>NW_021319451.1:1100585-1143678 GCF_001605985.2 Dendrobium catenatum
AATTGTGAAAGCACCTCCAACCTTAGAGACATAACAGTCGGAACATCAGTGAGAGCAAATAAAAATAGGATAGAGCACAGAACATTGTTTAATCAGAGCAAAAGCCTACCCATTAAGAAATATTAAAAAGCCAAGAGTTAAGTTTCTTATGAATAGAATTAAAATATCATCGAAAAGGAAAGAGACTATATTCTTCCTTAAATAAGGGAGTGCCTCCCAAAATTTAATCGAAAAGATCTTGAAAATTAAACCCGTTTTTCCTTCACATATTGTGAATGCGTGAGAAAATAGAAATCGATTAGAATTAAAAAACGAGCTTTTGAGCTTTGTTACAAGGCTTAACCGCTAATCTTTCATGAAACTTGTTCAAACAAATACTTAAATATTTTTTTAAATATTCCGAATAAATCATTTAGTAAAGATTAACTGAAATCCATTACCTGAGCAAACTAAGGAAAGAGATTTAGGCATAACACCCTACCAGATCTAAAATATCCAAATTTTATATTCAGCCTAATCTCCTTCTTAAAGATATAAAGAATCCACACATCTTCTGATTTTAGACTTGGTGGTGTTATGCCTATCTCTCACTTAAGTTTATGCTGAATGATTCATTATCTTTACTAATGGTTCTATTCGGAATATTCAAAACAAAATTTTAGTTTCGTTTTGACAAGTTCAGAAGACTTAGCAGGTTAACCTTTTAACAAGCCCCCCTCAAAAAGCTCGTTTATAATTCTAAATCGATTCTACTTTCTCGCATCAACCAATATTGAAAGGAAAACGGTTTAATTTTCAAGATCTTTCGATGAAATATTTTAGGCCACTCACCTTTATTAAAGGAAGAAAAAAGTCCTTTCTATTTCGATGATACTTAATTCTATTCATATGAAACTTAACTCTTGGCTTTGTAACTATCTAATTTAAATCTCTATGGCGAGTCAGAGCTTTGCTGATTAAACATTGTCTGTGCTCTATCCTATTGTCTTTGCTTTCACCACTGTGGTTCTCGTACTGTCGTTCTGTTAATGTCTTCTAAAGTTTGGAGTGCCTCTTCAACAAATCTTGGGTTTCCAAGGGCGTCTAGAGTATCTTTGGTGGGGACTTGAACATTAGGTGTTCGGTGGCCTCCATGGGGATGAGGGGGTCAAACTTCTGGCTTTAAACTATTCAGAATATGGCTCTTTACTTCAATTTAAACTTTTGGTTAACTTTAGAGCTAAAGAAAAGTCTGGCTAAATTTATGTATTCTAATATTACTGCGGACTGAACATCCCTTAACTGTTATTTCAAATGGGTATTCTCTAATTGAAAAAACGACTTTGCACATTATAATAGAGGCGGAGGTCGTTATTCTCAATGACGGTTAGGGCTGTGGCAATATTTTATTGGAGGACCAAATTTTGTGTGTGGTAATTTTCGCCTCGAAACTTCTAAATACTCGTTCACATGTGCTTATCTGTTTAGTTAAGCGGATTGTTTTCATTTATATGTGATGTGTGAAGTATGGACTTCACTTTATAACTACCTTGCTCTTATTTTCATTGGTCCATCCATTGTGCATTTTTTATTCATTCAGACATGGATGATTGTATTTGTCTATTTGCTCTAACGATGCCATTTTAGCTCCAAATCATGTGTTGGATGTATTAAACCCTAGGCTCACCAGGTACTAATGTGTTTGGATGAAGCATTCATCCTACTACTCACTTCCTTAGTTTGGAAAATTTGAATGATTACTTTCCTTGGACACTTTGGCTTCCAATTCTAAAGGAAAGCATCGTATTGTTTCAAAATTCAGTGTTGCCTACCAACATTGAAAGAAATTTTACTTCATGGTCTTTCAAGGCCCCAATTGCCTGATTGAAGTTGGAGCTGTTTTTTGATAATCTCCCTAAAGTCTTTCCTACTTTTACTATTGCCAATTCCCAGATACAGTTCCTACCTTTGTTTATTAACGTTAAAAGGCCATATTACAATAATATTCCTGTAAATCTGTTGTATCTTGGGCGAAGCTGGAATCGTCTCTAATACATGTCTTAATGCAAAGGATGATGATGTTTCTATTGTTTCTAAAATTAGACAAAAAATCCACTCAATTGTTTGTGGCTAAGCTTTATCAAAACGACCAAGGATTCTTTCCAGAGAAGCTATTCACATTAGTTAGCTGAGTTTGGCTTAAGTTTTCTGTCCCCTAGTGTCTTCTCCTAATTATATCTAGAAGTTAATTTTTTATGGCAACTAAACCTTTGGAGGGCTTTCCTAAACTATAAATCTGATGGGGCTTTTAATCCCCTCTGTGCGGGGTGTGGTGGACATTATTAGAGCAACAATAAATGCTGATGTTATTAAGGCTTTTGCAGGTCCCTCTAATGTTCTTACTTGCACTTTACATAATTTAGTTACTGTAATGGATCAAGCTTTGTATCTTATTCTACTCAGCTGTTGTAATCTTTGGGTTGAGGGTGAACGCTTGCTTACTCACTGTCGAATAGCTAATCAAAGGTCTTTGTTTCTGCCGAATGCTTGCAGAATTTTTTATAGAAATTAGAGAATAATTTCTTTTCTTTTCGTTATAAACATTTTTCTCTCCAGGGACCTCGTCTTTAAAAATTTTGCATATTTAAGGGCGGGTGATGCCAACGGTGGTCTAGACTTACTTGCTAAAGGTGCGCTTGTATGTTTCTTGAATATTCTTCGATAGACGTTTGAGGAGTTCAGACCTCCCAATGATGTGCATTGGTATTACTGTCAGAAGACCGTTTAATTTGCCTATTTTCAATTGCTGGATGCTTCACGCTTCTGTATCTTGGCCTATTGTTATTTCATAGATTGCTCGGTTCATACTTGTTTTCCGGTCCTTTGACTATTCTTACGCTTGGTCTAGGCTTTCTTCTGCTGGCTGCTGGAGGGGTTTTTTGTATGTTTAGAGATAGTGTGGCACTTTTTGCGGGCCATTGTTCTGGCTTGGTGTAGGTATCTGGGCTGGGTTTCTTTTCAGATGGCCTGGAGTGTTTCTTTATTGGTTTGGTTGCTGGCGGGTACTACCTGCTTTTTGAATAGGGGTTTACCTTTACGTGGCTGCACGTGTGAATTCATGGGGCTGCTGGTTGGTATGAAGTTATATTCTGACCATCTTTCTATTTCTTGAAGCTTCGCTTGGGATGACGTTTCCCTTGTCTGTGGTTGGCTAGGCTCTTTCTCGGTTTTACTTTTCCTGTTGCTCGACGGCACAGAGGGCAGAGGGGGCTCGGCGCATTGAATTGGATTTCTTGCTTATATCACCACTCATCAACCTCCTCGCTCTCTCTGCTCTCAATTTTTAGAAAAGCCTAGCTGAGATATATAGGGAGTATGATCCCCTTTATCTGTCACTGTTGAAGAGACCCTAACGGAGGTATTATTCCCTGCCTCATAGGCTTCATCAAGTATATCTGCAGGATATTTTTAACCACAGGAGGGAAACTTTTCCTTCTTCTTTTGAGCATGTGTAATCCTGGTGAGCAATATAGGTTCTGATATTCGAAGTCTCTGCATACCAACACTAAGATCATAACTCACAGACAAAATAATAACATACATACACAAACGCATCCCGTCTTTCTCTTACTTTGGCAGGTAAGCAATGGTGCTGGAATGGCATATATATATAGGAATCTTCCTTTGAAAGGATGCTTCACATCTTACACCGGAAAGGTCATATTTTAGATTCTGGATATAACTTTTGTAATCTTAGTAACAAGGAACCACCCGCTCTTAGTAGTAACAAATACCACATTTATTCTTCTTATCGTATGTAATATAGGTGAAGTGAATAGTGAGCCCTCTTCTCTTTGTATAGAAATAGATCACATAGATGTTGAGTTAGTGAAGCGGACGGATCCTTTTTTACAGGATCTCTTTCATAAACACTGTTTAGATATTTGTTATCAGAGTCTATATTGAACGCGGTTTAGGCCCCTTTGTAATGCGTTATTTAGATTATAAATACGTCTAATAGCAGACGTTGTCATGTACTGTCAATACCAATAAACCTAATTACCAATAAATAATATATACTATATATACAAGTAATATAATAGTTAATAATAAAAACCATAAACTGAAAATAATATATAAAAGCTGTATAAAATGTCCGACGGACAAAATTACAATATATAGAATAATATATAATAATACTATAAATTAGTTCATATGCATCATATACTGTACCTAACACATAGAAGGAAATTATAATCCAAGCTCCTATTCAATTAAGACAGTTCAACTTTAACCACATCCTCTCAGTTATCAAATGAAAATATACATATACATAGATGATGCTAGTGTAGAAAATTAAATATAATTAAAAAGAGAATAAAAAACACGCCAACCCACAGAAAAATATTAAACATAATAAACTACTTACACAATAATGAAATACCATAAACAGTTTACTGCTGAGAACCCTGCTCTTGATCAAGAGAGGATGTGGCTGTATATCAGCAAACACGGCCTTGATGAGACCTGCTAAAAACAGATTAAACGAGTGGTGGATAAATAACCAACTCAATCAATAACTACTTTTTATAATATCAATAGGCACTGAAAATAACACAATGCATGGATCAGGCACCTAATACTTAAACCAAAAAAATATAACTATAAAAAAAAATCCCAATAAATAAAAAACAAAAATACTAAAACAAGCAAAAACGAACACTCTAAAACTGAAAACACTCCCTAGCTTCTGTGTTTTTTTTGAAAAAAAGAGCTTCTGCCCCTGTATTACAGTCTTAATAGGGCGATGAGGCTCTTTTTAATGCGTCGGCCCACTTTCTCTGTATCACCTCTTGTGTTGACGCCTCTTTATCTCATCTCGCATACTGTCTCTGCGCAATGTAACCCCTCTATCATCACTACTTTGAAAGTTCTGCACTGTATATCTCCTGGACATTGAATAATGTTAATATCTATCTGCTTATTTATTTTATTTAGCTTGATGAAATCCTTGTGGCTAACTTGCCCACTTTTGACCTGACGCTATTTGATGGAAATAATATTACTCCAGACCCTTTTTGTCGGAGAGGAGACGATGATGAAAATACGTGAAACTTCACAAACGTAAACGAATGCTACTGCAAGAGGAGAGGATGAAGTTAGGATGATTGCAGACCTGATACCCAAACAGCCAGTCTGGAACCGATGAATGCAAGTGACGGATAGAGAGAGAGAGACTCATAATCTATGTCATTAATATTCAGCCTGAAGATCAATTATATCACCCCTATCAATGAGGACAGCAGGGAGAGGTATGAGACGAGAGAGATGAGATATGAGAGATGAGAGGATCTTAGATCCGATGTTGAGAGGGGAGGGGAGCTTGTGAGGGATTCACAAGGGTTACTTCAAGGACGCTGCTGCTTCTTCTTCGTCTATGAGTTTCTCGTCCGTGAAGGGTCGCTAGAGGAAGGATTCAGCAATCTGATGTGGTTCTCTGCCAGCTTCAGGAGGAAAAGACAGCAAAAGGAGATAGGTTCTCTACCTTGCCAGGCGGTGGCCAAATAAGAGCGGTTCTTTTGTAAGTGTAAAGGCTTCTCCGCCTAGCTGTGGGGGCTAAAGGAGAGTCACAATTGTAGTGCAATACTTGGAGGGCGTTTCCAGGGAGTGGACGTAGGTCGAGTTGACCAAACCACTATAAATTTCTATGTTCTTATTTCTTGCTTCCGCACTTTATTTTCCGCACTTATTTTTTTGGTGTGATTTTGGTTTATGTGATTTTCACTTCTTTGTGAAAAGATTTTTTAAAAAATACCAATTCACCCCCCCTCTTGGTTAGCTTGGGCCAGTTCTTTAGGGCTTAACATCCCTAACGAACTTTCAAAGGAAACTAGTATATGGGAACTTACACTTAATCTTAGAGTGTCAAAATGATTATGTGGAAAACAAACCTACATGTGGGTACTTATAATTAATCATAGAGGATTATGTTTTATATTTAAATTATGATGGTTCCATGAGGGGCTTACTCCATCACTAGTGGATGATCATATTAATAGGAAGTTGGTTTGAAGGGACTTATACCTAATCGTAGGGGATCAGAATGATCACATAAATAGAAAACCTGTATGTGAGGACTTACACTTAACCATAGAGGACCAATATTTATATTTAACATAGAGAAATTCCATGAAGGATTTGCTCCACCAGTTATGGAGTTTATGAATCATATAGGATTCCATGAAGATGGACTTATACCTAATAACTATTCATGATGAATATAGATTCTAAATGAGAAACAATTCTAAAATGAAAAAAAATTAGATGGTTAAACCATTACAATAAAAAAAGAATGGATACCATGAAGGATTTTATACCATTTCTTTATGTATATAGTTAACTAATATTTAGGGATTTTAAAACTTATAAACTTTAATATAAATCTTAGACCCAATCTTATTTTTCAAACCAAATTCCTTTAAAAAAGTTCAACACATTCAAGCAAAATACAAAATTAATGACAAGAAAATCTTTTCTTTTATTCAAACACTCTTTTTGAACTTTATTCATGATAGGATCACCTGAGATAATGTCCATTTATTAGTAACATTGGATGATGTTCTTCATAATTAGTTCACTGATAAGATCTTCCTTTGTATACTTTCTCCACCATTAATGGACTTTCATAAGTTGGTTTGAATTTACCACCTATCTTTTGATTGTCTAATATGGGTATTTGTAGAACTAAAACCAAGTCTCCTCCTTGGAAAGTTCTTGGAAAAACCAAATTGTCATATGCATGAATAATTTTAGCTTTGTATAACTCAAGGTTCCATTGAGCCTACAGATGCTCCTCTTCAAGACCTTTGAGTTCTTCTAATCTAAGTTTTACTTTTTATTCTTCTTTGATTTTTTAATTGGAAGCTATGGAAAATAACAGAAGTTGTACCTCCAATTGGAGAACAACCTTTGCTCTAAAAACTAGAGCAAATGGCTTTGATAGGGTAGGAGCTTTATATATGGTTTTATGTGCCCATAAAGTTTATCCTTAGTTTTCATTGCATTGATATTTATTTTTTCCAGGGCCTTCTTAAGAATTTGTATCAACATTTTTTTGATGGCCTTAACTAATCCATTTACCCAAGGGTAATATGTAGTTGAGTTTATCCAATCAATGTTGTGATGTTTAGTAAACTATTTATTTTAGTACTCCTGAATGATGGACCATTATATCATATGATCTAACGAGGAACTCTAAATATATATACTACATAGTCTTTTGAGAAAGTTAAAAATATAATGTGTTTTAACTTCTCTGAAAGAAACTACTGTCGACCATTTTGAGATGAAATATACTAATTTGAACCTATGACCTATAGAGTATGATGAATTAATTGGATCAATAATATCTGTATTTCAACTTTAAAATGGCCATGAACCACAAGTTAGATGTAATATATTTGTTGGTTGATGTAAAACCACACCATATACTTGGCATTAAGGATAATAATGTGCAACGTTCATTTGTTATCAATCATGAATGTACAATAATATCCCATTTGTCTAATTTTCATTTTCATTTTTGGGCCAGACTAGTGTGCACCACACAATCTAGCATTTACTTCTTTTATGATTTTCTAAATTTCTGATTTACTTAAACACTATAACAACACCTGATTGAATAATCTTCTATATAATGCATTGTTGATCTATTTATATGAGAGAAATCTTCTCTATATTTGATTAGCCATAATTCTATTATAAAGGAACTAATTTACTTGAAGGTATTTGATGAAATGTTTTCTCCCATTCGCTTCTTTATTATCAATTGTAAAATAATTGTCACCTTAGATAGAGATTTTTTGTACTTATATATTCAAAGTCTATGGATGATAAGACTTTGTAATCTTATATTTCTATTATAATTAAATCCTTTTCTAGACAAGCTAGAGCTTTAGCTAATTTTTCTAAGGCATTTTTTGTACCGTTATTTCTGTGATGAATCTGATGCAATGTTACATTAAGAATTTGTTTAAGAAGATGTATTATATACTAATGATAAGGAATCAAATTTTCCTTTAATATTAGATAGTTTTGAGCTATTTGATTAAGAACTAGTTATGAATCTCTTAAGATTTTAATCTCTTGATTTTTATTAAAGATTATTAACTCTAACTTAGTTATCCGTGCCATGTACTCAGATTTACTATTCATACAAGATTCTAACTTATGAGAATAGTAATGCCTTAATCCTTTATTTGGATTAATGAACACTACAATGATTCCAACATTCCATGGGGAACAATAAACATATGTTTCTTATTGACTAAAAACAGCACCATCAAAATAAAATTCCCATGTAGACTTTTCATTTGACTCTTATTTCATTATTTTTTTTAATCTAGAAGTTCATCATTTCTTAGACAATCACCCAGCACTGCTTAAGTTGCTAAGAAGTCTAACAAATCTGGTTCTTTCAAATCATATAAAAGAATGAATGTGATTTCAAAAAATAATTAAGTAATTAATTATTAGGCTAATCTCCATGATAATATTGGATGAGTTATCATATATTATACTAGATTTACTCTTGATATAATATTGACTTGATGACAAAGTATATAATGGTTTAACTTTTGAGTGGTGAAGATTAAAGACAAATAATGTTTCTTGATCGAAAGATCATTTAGTTTTGTTGAAAGTAAATGTCTACTCAAATAGAAAATTATATTCTTTTTCCCTTCCTCATTAATTAGAACAAATAAGGTGTGATGAGATTCACTTAAAGTTATTGTATATAGAATTAGTGGCTTCCTTAGGATAAGAGCAGCCAAGATTAGAGGATTTATTAAATACTACTTTGTACTATAAAATGCTTTCTAGAAAATTTCCTCTCACTAATTCATTCATCATTCTTATATAGACCTACAAATGGTTGACATCTGACTTGAAAATTTGATATAAATCTTCTAAGCTATACTAATTGACCTTAAAAGATCTGAATTGGGTATGAATTTTGTGTAGTGACATTTCTATTTTTTCTTTTATTTTATTTCAATCAATTTTCATTCCATAGTGTCAATCCATGAAATCCGAAATATTCTTTGAAGTGACACTGAAATCACACTTCAAAGGGTTCATTTTTAAGTTATGTTAACATATTCTTTTGAAGACGATTCTAAGATCATATAAATGATCATCTCTTTTTAGGCTATTAATGATTATATCATTGATAAAACATTCCACTTAATGGTGACTTAGTTTGTAAAATATTCTCATCATTATTTGCAGGTAGGTTGCCCTGGCATTATTTAACTTAATTAACATAACTTTATAATAATAAACTTTTATTAGTCCTCAAAATGCTATATATTTTTCATTTTTAGAGCCAATTTGATTGGTTGTATTTGAATGAGCTATCCATAAAGGAAAATATCACATGTGAGGAAGAAATATCTACCATGATTATGTGTAAACTCATCTTTAGGATAAGCTTTGTTAAAATCTCTAAAATCAATGTATACACAAATCAGGCCATTCTTTTTCTTAACTGAGATAATGCCAGCTAACCATGTTGGAAATTTATCTTTCTTAATGAAGCCAGCATCAATTAATTTCTCAGCATCAATTATTACTTGTTGTTCAATGTTTAGACGCATCCGTTGTGGTTCTTGTTTGACTAGAATTATTCCTTATTAAATTTCTAAATTGTTTACTTTTATGTCTGGACAAAATCATGACATTTCTTCATAACTGCAACCAAATCAATCTTCAAATTCTTTATGTAGCTTATTATGCATTTCACTTATCCTCTTTAATAAAGAACTTATGGAAATAAGATGAGGATCTTCTTCATTACCCATATTTTTTTTTAAGTCATCAATTATATATTTAATCTCCTCTTCAAGTTCTTGAGGTGGATCCCTAACTTGAGAGTTATCTAGCTCATCTAAAGTTTTTAAATTGAGTTTTTCAATACTTTTATTGTTTGCTGAAAAGAGACAATTATATTCTCGAAAATTTAATATGACGAAGCAATGTTCATGATCAATAAATAAGTATTGAGTAGTGAAGCCGACACATGATCTTGAAATATAGTTGTGGTTTTATGTATTCCACATATGTTCAAATTATTGAGCTTCATGTCTAGGCTAATTTGATGTTGTTAAACTTAGCAAATTTGTCTATGTAGTTTGACTACCAAAAAAAAAAGTTATATTATTTTATCAATACATGGATCATTGAGGGTAACATCATTTTTATTTTTTATTTTTTTGGTAGATGATGGAAATCTATTGGCTTTAGAATCTAAGTTTAAGGAAAAAGTGGCTTTCACCTCTAGCCTTTTTATAATGCTTTGTAATAGTGGGGTCAAGAAAATATTTTTTTACATACTTCTTTAACCTCTCCATAGTAGATATATTCAAAGTATCTTCCCAAGCAATCAAGACCCATCTTCACTATCAACTTCTATAGATATTTTAAACTTTGGCTTCTTTATAGAATTCCAATATCCTATAGCATATATATTTTTTTTTTTCAATCACATAGGATTCATCTTTCGAGTAGAATTCCAAACTAATATGTATTACAATTGCCTTTATTTGCATATTTTATTTTTCATCCTCTTTTATTACTTTATTATTCCATCCATGACCTCTTCCACTAGATCATTAAATAATTCTACCTCCTATTTTTGAAAAAGGGGTAGGTTTCCAACGAACATCATGTTTGAGATCATAATGCTTTTCTTGTTCTTTTCCTTCTTCTTTTACTTTAATTTAAACCAGCCAGTTTGAGATTTCTAGATAAGATAGTTTACTTCATAGCCAAATAGTATGAATTGTCTTCATACATACCCACTTCATGAATTAAAATTGCTGCAAGTCAACTTTAATACATTGTGTGACTCCCTTATGAGAGTATTTCATAGGTTAAAGAATAATGGAAGGCACCATTCTATACTCATGGAGCCAGGGCCTACCTAAGAGAGCATTAAAAAAAGTTTAGAAATCTTTTATATAGAATTTGGCCTCAATTTTCAAGGTTTCTTTTTCTAAGAATGGAATTATCAATCCCAAAGCTCTATCACCCTTTTCATTTAATCCTCATAGCATCATTTTAGCAGAGTTGAGTTTGTGAATTTCCATCTTTAAGTATTCAATTGTTCTAAGAGTCATATTGTTGACTTATGCACTTGGATAAATAAGGAGATGAGTTAATTTAGAATTGTCTATAATCATAGAGATATGTAGAGAATGTTTGAGATCTGTAGTTCCCAAAAGAAAATTATCATTTAAGAATGTGATTTTTTGAATTTCTTTGCAACTCAATATTTCTTTGAATAGTGTTGATACCAATTGAGCCACACAGATCTCTGGAATGAGTAAAGCTTTAATTAAATCTTCCTTTGTTCCTTTATAAATAAACAAAGCATCATAAATACTCAATTTTATAAGAAGTTTCTTGAGATGAGCTAAAATATTAACATCAACTTTAGGAATATCAGGATTAGCTATATCTAAAATTTTTTGCGTCAGTGCTAAAGTATTTAGATTATTAGTAATTAGTTTTCCTTTATTTGTTGCAGATGTTGACATTGGTAAAACATTACCACTACACAAGTTTAATTGAGCTCTCTCTTTTTTTGGAAGAGATAGTTTATTTATTTAATTTTCACTTTCAAAACATTATATCATGTATTATTAGTAGAATACATACTAATTTCTATACAAATAGGATCACCTTGAATATCAAACATAGGGGAATCACTATTAGAGAAATATTGAAGAGATTCTTTCAATTCATCTAAGTTTGATTTTTATTTAATAGAGTTATTTTTAATTGCACTATTTACATTACTGTTTGTTTCATCACCATAAAATATAGACACAATATACTCTAAACCATTCTTTATAACTTTTTTATCCCCTATCAGGACAAAATAAAAAACATATAGTGTAAGGGGTAGAAGAGAATTTTATTTCCCATCTAAAGAAACTACAAAATTACTCTTAATGATACAGCTTTTAATTTTAAATTCCTTCTTTTAAACTACTAAAGATAGATAGACTAGCAATTTCTTATGTTTTTTTAATTGGAACTTTATTCCACACTTCACACTTCATCCACATGAGCTAATAGATCAACCTGATGGGGACTCTGCACTCCTACACTTCAGTAGATGATTGATAAAGTTTTTATAAAAATCCTTTAGAAAATTACAGTAAAGAAATATCCCTATTGTCAGCTGGTTTTAAATTTGAGATGGATATAGAAGCCTCACCAACAATGCATTTAAGAGATCCATAACCATAATCAACTTATTACTCATTGGGTATCACAACCGTCCATCTTTATTATTTATTTCAAGCCATTCTTTGAAGGATACATAATCTTTAATTTGTTGAATGATCATCTGATGATATGGGTAATAATTGGGATATCCCACCTTGCATCATCCAACTGCTTAGGTTCAGGTAAGGTGAATTCATTTTTCTTTGGATATTTTTAAATATTATTTTGACAACTTCTCTTTTGAATGTGTAACTTTTATTTATTGAGTGCCTCAAATTGCTGCCTATTTTCCTTTGGAGTGAGATAAGGTCTTATTCCAAATTGTTGATCATTATGGGTTCTATTATTGTACTGATATTTAGTTTGGTGATTTGGATTTTCTTCTTGAATTTATATTGGTTGTTCCCTTTATGAATTGCAGACATTAACCTAGTCTTCTTATCTAAAACCTTCTAAGGTATTACTTTCTTCATCTCTATGAAAGATAAATCTTTAAAGAAGGTTAATTGATACATTTCCACTTAAACATTAGAGGATTTATTCAATAACTTAACAAAAGTTTTGATACTAAGCCCTTTTAATAGAAAAGTAATTAGACCATGGACGTTCTTTAAAAGGATCTTTATAGCATGCTACAATTGGCATTGAGGTTTACATTTAGTGCTAATAATTCTCCATCTTACGATATACTTAACTAGACTTTCATTAAGTTTCAATTTTTTTACCACCAAATCTCATATTGTGACTCAGTGATGTGCTTTAACAAACATTTTGGTAAACATCTCTTCTAACTATACAAAGGTGCTTACTAACATGTTAAGTATTTCAACATACCAATCAAATGCTATACCAAACAAACTTCTTATATATTATTCAAATAGTAAAGCATCACTTCCTTCTGCATTACAATAACTAAGATTGAAATTTACTAAGTGTTGATTAGGATTTTTAGTTGCATCAAAACATTTAAAAGAGGGTGGAACTAATTCTTTGGGATAAGGAACCAAGTCATGTGCTTCTAGGTTGGGTCTACCCCTTAGAAAAGATGAAGAACCATTAGACTATGCTAAAGCCTCTCTCACTTATTGCTCCATCATTTGCTTAATATCTATTATTTGACCCTTCTTTGACCTTTAATCCTCAGATTTATTTTCTTTCGCAACCTCTTTAGGCTTATTGCAATGCTATATAGACTCTAATGGAGTAGAATCTATCTTAGTTTTAATAGAAGGGACATCTTTACTTTATAGAATGTACATAGAATCCATTAGTTAATCCATTTTTTCCATTCTAACTATTTGCTTATCTTTTTAAGCTCACTCATTTAAAAGATAGCTGGTCAAATTGGTAGCATATTCTTTATCTTCTTCTTCTTTCTCTTCATTTTCAACGTATATTGTATTGACTTTTTTTTCTTTTTATTATCTTTTAAAATTAACAATTGTGTATCCAAAATGAATACACTTTTAGTTATTTCTTCATATAAACCATTTAAAGTAGTAATATGATGTTTTACTTCTTCATCTATTTTCTTTATACTTTCCTTCATATAACTCATCATCTCTTCTATAGATTTCTCTGATACATTGTGCATGATAACCCAAATATAACCCTTCATGGAGGAAGTATCTACTTGATATTTACTCTTCTTTATCCTTCCTTCTACTTCACTAGATTTATTGATGATAGTTGTCATAGAAGTGGCAACAATTTTAGACAGCCAAACCTTCTTCTCATTTGATAGTAAGTTTGATGGTTTTGTTAGTTTGCATCTTCTTATGTTAGGATAAGAAGATGATTAAATACCTTTCAAATGATGTCAATCAACTCTCGATTATTGATGAGCCAAAGATTGACGAGAGAGTTTAGTCACTTCACTTTTGACTTCTAAATAATTGGGAAGTGGGATTGGATTATACCTTTGAGATTTTTCTACTCTATACCTTTGACCATTGCTAGGAATAAACTTATGACTGAATTAAGAGAGTCCCATAGACTCTCTTGAATAATTTGAAATAATTAATGAGTCAAAAATCTAAGATCCTTTAATTATATTCTTCTCCTTTTAGGAGTTTGAAAAACATTCTCTCCACACAATTTTGATTCCACTTGGGTAGATATTTCCTATTTCATCAATTTTAAAAAATCAGATTTAGATTGTCCATGACTGTTGGCACAATTATGAACTAGTCCATCCAACATATTCTTAAACTACCTCTTGCTCTCAGATAAAGAGACTAAATAGGTGCTTTACGCCTGATAGGAGGTGAACATTTTGCTGTTCAGAGAACATTGTGTTCTCTAATAACATGGGATAAAGGATGGAATTCATTTCTACAAGTTATCAAAGAGTTGAATATAATTTTAGACTCTTTAGCCATCAGTTTAGCGGACTTTAGTTTATTTACCTTAGTTATAACATTCTGGAAATAGTTCTCTTCTAACATTTTCCTTTTTCATCTCAACACCTCAGAAAATGGTTCTTATTCCTTTAATGAGATTTAGTCATCTTCATAGTGGTAGAGGATGAATCCATCTCAAACCAACCCATATAAATGGTTTAATAGTTATACCGGACTTTACCTTCTAACTGGTAGATAGTTTTTGGAAAGTTAGGCCAAAAAACATTAAAGGTTTAATAGTTATAGGGATAATTATAGACCCACCTTCCATTATGTTTTAAATAGGCATAGATTGAATAGTCATTGTAGGAGTAGTTTTAATTATAACCACCTTTGAGTGTTCCCCATAGAAGATAAACTAAAAATTTTCAATAGATCCAAACTAAATTAGTGTGCCCTCAGTAGATGGGACTTGGTTGATAGTCATGTTAATATTGCTACTGAAAATGAAGATTTTATTTGCAGATATCTTTCTATAATGAACTAAAATTGTGTAGCATTATAAAAAATTCACTGACCATTAGGCAAGATATAAGTCTAAAGAATATACTAAGTAAATTTTATTGAATCCCTAAAGCACAATAAACATAAATGAATACAACTATTTTTAATTTGGATTTCTTATTGATTTTTGATATGGACCAGTCCAAGAAGATATAAACTAGGAGATTTATTAATGTTAAATTTTGGGTTTGTTTTCAATGATTGGATAATGACTCCAATGCAAATGACTTTGAATTGGAGGAGATGATTGAAGACTTGATTTTAGTTTCAATTTTTGGATAATCATTTGTACAAGATCCTTATTCTTTTATTTTTTGATATAGAAGATCGGGATTTAAATGATTTAGATTTCAATTTAGACAATGAGTTTAGTGAAATACTTATACAAGAGTGGAGGCAACTTTAAGATTTTTAATATAAAGATTGAAATTTATGTTAACATGTAATACTACAAATAGGCACTGCCTGACCAAGAACCAATTTAAGTATTTTTTGTTAGCTTAGTTTGCTTGCTTTTTAAGATGAAACCAAGTTATAATAGGAGATGTTTATATGAGTAAACAGGGAAATATAAAATTAAATTTTACATAAACATGCAAATGTAAATATGTAACTGCAAGACTATACACATGTAGAATCCCTGCCTAACCTAGGACTCATTTATAATTCTATTTGGCCTAGTCTGCTTAATTTTTATGATGAAACCAAGAAACTAAGTGTCATGTTTATGTGAGAAAACAAGTACATACAATACTAAAATTTAAATAAACTTGCAAATATAAAAATGCAAATGCTGGACTATATATAGGTAAAACCCTTACCTGACGTAGGACTGATTTTGTTTTTTTTGTTGGCCTAGTATGCTTAGTTTTAAAGATGAAGTAAAGTAACCATGGGACATATTTACATGAGTAAACATAGACATGCAAGACTAAACTTTAAATAAACATGCATGCATAAGACTATATAAAACATACTTACACAATACTATACCCATTCCTTGAGTTAGCTATCAAGATTTAGAAAAAGGCATGGGCTATCAATATTTTAGAATATAGTCTTTATATTTTAAATTTTACTTTGGATTTGGATTTTATATTTAGATTTGCAATTTTGGAGTTTTTGAGAGATAGAGTACAAAGAACTTGTAGAGATTGAGGGGTTTATACATTATTGATTAACGCATTCCTTGAGTGAGATATAAGCTAATACTCAAAGCATAAATAATTACCTTATGAATACATGATTAGGTTT
Source organism: Dendrobium catenatum (assembly GCF_001605985.2). Taxonomy (NCBI): domain Eukaryota; kingdom Viridiplantae; phylum Streptophyta; class Magnoliopsida; order Asparagales; family Orchidaceae; genus Dendrobium; species Dendrobium catenatum. The sequence goes on from NW_021319451.1 coordinate 1,117,022, forward strand.
CTCTATCCTACGAACCAAGGACTTATAATTCAAAAAAATAATAACAAGGACTTTATAATATGAACATGATTTCCCAATAAAATGTTGCATGAATAATAATACATAAATGAAAATCTTTATTTATTGATAATTTTGAAAGAATAATTTAGGGTCTACTGTATATAGATTTGAGTATAACTATTTTTTTTAGTCTTCAATTTTCTAGCTTCTATATCTTCTATAGAATTCCAATAGATCATCATTTTCAAAGAAAGAAGAATCCTTTTCTCTTAGAACTTATACATGTGTATATATAAATAATAATTTTCAAATCTTTCATAACTCATAATACTATTTATATATACAAATCAATCTTGATATAAAAGTATTTAAAGCATTTACATTTACATCATTGCCTTTACATTTGCATTTACATCAACACGAAGATATATTCTACTTTAGTAGGAAAACGAAAGAAAAGTATATATATATATATATATAGAAAAGTAATGAGGCTTTATAAGCTTTGAATAGGTATTTAGTCGTTAAGATTTATGAGCAAATCCACCTTATCATTCCTAAAAGGAGTCAAGCATATGAGTATGAAAGCTTCAACTTCAAAGTATTTTATTACTGATTTCAATGGATATTAAGGTTGAATAGCAATTACATTTGTTAACCCATTGATATGAGGTTTATTTAACCCTCTTTGGGGATACATTAATAGCCATATAGGCCCATATTACCTAATTATTACCTCTTATTTATGCTTGATTGTTGGTTGTTTCTTTTTAATTAATTAAATTTAGTAATTCTTGAATTATAGATCTTATAATTGGAAATTTACATTCCATAAATTCATTCGAGGCTTTTTCATAATAGGCATGAGGATCAAAGTCTCCATAGAGGATGTAGTCCCACAGCTCGAGATATTATAACCTAAAAACTTTATTAAAGCGGTGTGGAATATTAATTACTATTATTCATCTAAATTAATTCATTGAGTTATCATTTGTGGAATGTTTAGTGATTTATTGAATTTTATATTTAATGAATTATTTAATTAATTAGGTTTGACTAATTATAAGCTTTTCATTTACATTGAATTATGGTAGTTTATATTTTTCATAAATACTAGACACAATTATCTTAATGCCTTTAAGTTTATGTTTATTAATTTTTTTTTTAATTAGTTATGATGTTAACAAGTTCAATACATTTTAATGAATTACATTGACCAAATTTAAATTTTTATATTAATATTGAATATTAGAAATTTTATATCTATGATGAATAATAGAGCCAATTATGAGTTAAATGCCTCTGAGTTTGTGTCAACTATATTTTTTTTGTAGTTAGTCATGATTTTTACAAATTCAGCATATTTTAATGAATTAATTCTTTCAGGTCGTTTGGGGATTTCTTATTTTTGCACCAAATAAATTCCAAAATATCAATTAATACTCTCAGGGATGGTTACATGTGTTTAAAATTATTATAGATTTTATTATTTTAATTATTTAATTTAATTAATTAATAAAGTTTTTTATTTCAAAATTACTTTTTATTCTGAATGATTTTTTAGAGGCTTTTAAATTCCCTCAATTAAGCTTTTAATTTGGGGAATTTTTAAGCATAAAATGTAATTTTATGTTAAATTTTTAATTTATTATGAATAAATAAATATTTTAGGTTAATTATGTGTTTCAATCTTAGTTTCATTATTAACAGACCAAATGAACTCCAAATGTAATGAAATTTGAAGCATAGGTTCATCTAAATATGTGCTGCAAACCCTCTAAATTTTTATTTTTCAAAGCCTTCCTAGGTCTCACAATCAATTACCAAAGTTATGTATATCAATACCATTGAAGATTTAATTTGGGTAATCTACTAAATGGATTTAGGTTGAACTTGGGGCATTCTAACTATGGCATAAACATAAACACACCACAAAACATCAAGCATTTAATTATATGTAGTGTGAGAGTTATAAATTTCCAAAGTTTTAGGTTAAATTGTAATGTTTCACTTTGACAATTTAATTCTCCAATATCTATTATTCATCAGGGACCCAAAACATCGGGGTTTTTAGCACAAATACTTTATTTTCTACTGACCAAATTTAAGCTCCATTAGATCACTTGTTATAAATAAATTAAAGAAAATTAATAGGCATTCAAACCCAAATTATTCTCTAACCAATGGTGAAATTGGTTTTAAAATAGGTTTTTGAAAAAATTGGGATTACCCAAATTCTAATGAGACCAAGAACTCCAAATTTGGATGAAAGTTGGATTTATAGTGAATTTTGAAAGTTTTAAGTATTTTCTTGACTTATTCAAAGCTTTAATTAAAATTAACCAAATGATAGAAATCATTTAGAATAATTTTGTAATGGTGAAATCATTATGAATGATATTGGGATTGTGTTGTAGCAGTCAGATAGGTGATGCACGAATGTTAATACCACAGTTTTCACTATTATATGTGAAGAACAAATATAAACCATCATATCTACTATGGATCAAATGAATGATCAAGTTTTTACACGCCATCCTCTAAATGATGGATTTTTGAACCCTCTAGATATGTGCATGGTTCTACTTGATCATGGCCATTTGACCAAAATACATATGCGATTGGATGAGCTAGATTGATCCAAATTTCTTTGTTCAAAATAGACAAAAATTTCAAATGCTCTTAAATTTTTATACACTCCTCTAAATGAGATAAAAATTTTGGAGGAGCTTTTAGATACCCTAAATCTCCAACCTTAGAGTTTAGAGGCTATAAGCATTAAGATCTTAAAGTAATTTGGATTTCAATTTTAAATCTATAGATGAAAAAATCTCTCTATCTAATGGGTGAACCTTCTTGATTTTATATCTTGCAGACTCCTAAAGAGGTCATCTAAATCTTATATGAGGACTACAAGCCTTAAAATTAATTGGATAGAAAGTTACTTTAATTGAATGACTTTCTCTCTCCTCTATCTTATGGACTTGAATTAGAAAGATCTAGAGCTAAAGAGGGATGTGGAAGGCTGTGAGGGTCATAAGAGAGTTTATGTGAAGCTAGGGGATGTAATGTACTAACCCCTCTCTAAAAAACGTTTGGAGTATTTTTAGGATAGAGAATTTTGAATCAAGGTTTAAGATCTTACGGCCTAAGTAATTACCAACAATAATTTTAGTTGGGGACTATAAAATAGGATGCAGAGATGAGGATGCTCAGGTGGATGAGTGGCTTTACCCTTAGAGATAGGATACGAAATGAGCATATACGTGAAAAGGTTGGAGTAGCTCCAGTAGAAGATAAGATTAGATAAAGTCGCCTTAGATGGTTTGGTCACATAAAACGGCGGCCTTGTGATGACCCGGTTAGGAGAGTAGAGGTATTAGATTTGACTTATGTTAAGAAAGGTAGGGGTAGACCTAAAAAGACTTGGTTAGAAAATATTAGGAATGGCCTTTCTTTATTAGATTTAAACGAGAATTTGACTATTAATAGGACACAATGGAGAAAAAGGATTCATTTAGCCGACCCCACGTAGTGGGATAAAGGCTTTATGTTGTTGTTGTTGTACTATAAAATAGGATGCAATGGAAGTTTTGGAGAGTTTGGGTTCAAATGAATAGCTAGCAAATTAGTTAAAATTGAACCATTACTTTCTTGGAAGTTATTTTGGGGTCTTTTTCCACATCAGCTGTCCACTTGGCATTAGCTGGCTATAATATATGGAATGAACATTCTAGAACACCAATCAAGTTTTATAAGAACTAATTTTGATTGTGTCAAAAATGGGCTCAAGAATTTAGGTTTTTGAGCATTTGGGTTAGCCTAATTTGTTTACCTAGGCTAACCCATTAGTTAAGCTTCTAGGTTAGATGCATTAGGTCAAGGGATTCCTACTATAGACATTTATGCAATTTAATTTCTTAAGTATTGGGTTTTAGTTCATAAAAACTTCTTTGGGTCCCCTTGGTTTGAGCCATATGGCTAAAGAAGGTTGACCCATGGTCAAAACGTTTTTAGGTGTCCCTTGGGGACACAATGGATAGTCCCCATGGCTTTGGATGTATTAATTTTGTGAAAATCATTAAAATTGATTTTTTTTATATATATTTATATATGTCTTGGTCAACTATAGTTGACATGGTCAACCTTATTTGACTAGTGGTAAAAGTGGAGTCAAACACATTTGAAATATGATTTAGAACTTGTTGGAACATGTTTAATGCACAGGGAAGTCAAATGGTTTAAAATGTATGTTTTAGTGCTTAAGGGACCCCTTGATCAACTAAGGTTGACATGGTCAACTGGGATTAATTTGGATTTAGCATTATTTCCAACCCATTATAAATGATGTTTTGAGTTTGTTGGTGGTGGTCCTAAGGTTTGGTAAGGTCTCCATGCTTGAAGTGTAGGTTTAAAGGCTTAAGGGGTCTTTTGGTTAACCAGGATTGACTTTGTCAACTAGGGTTGACTGAAGCTTTGGGTAAGATTGAATATACTCCAAATAAAATTTTAAATGTGTTGGAAGAGTTTTCATGGTTTGGTTGGAATGAGCCATGTTGAAGTTTAATGAAAATTATATTTTAGAATGTTTTAGGGTTTATGTGGCATAATGGTCAACCATTATCAACAATGGTCTACCAAGTGTTTAATGTTGGTTTAATGCATCATGATATTTGTAATGATCATGTTCAATAGATTTGGGATTGCTTTTATTGTCAGTTTCCATAATTTGGTATATCTTTTGACATATTTTATAAATGATTTAAGGTTTTGCCGCCTTGAAAAATGGTTTAAATTTAATGGGTTAGGGAATTGGAATGCTCCCAAACTTATGTGGCTGACCATAAAGACAAGATTAATTAATATGCAAGTGACCAATCATTAAACCAAGGTATATTGGTTGGGTTTTCAACTGACTGAAATTTCATCAAAAAATAAGTTATGAACCTAAAGGCTTTGGGTTTGGTTTTGAGCATTGGATTTTGAGGTTTAGAATTTTATTTTGATTTAGATTGTGGATTTATTTTGAATATTATTTTAATAATTATTTAGATATTTTTTAGATTTAACATGCATAAATAATTAAAAATTAATGATGATTGTAAGTGGTTGAATAGATGATTAGGTTAAAATGAATGGTGACTATCAACTAATGATTTTAATGCTTGATTTTACTTGGATTTTTTAATTTGTTTATAGATTTCAATGATTAAGGAAATTTTTATTATGAAATGATCATATCACTAATAATCATTTTGTGAGTATCAACTGATTGATCATATGATTAATTGATAATCTTGGGTGTCTAAAAAAAGATGGGTTTTGGGTTTAATAATTTGAACATTATAACAAAGCACAATGATTGATTGGATTTGAGGTTTAGAATGCAATTCAATGGTTTGTGTATGGAGAATGAATTTTTATTTAGATAATTCACGTAAAAAAATGAGGTCAACAGTTGGGTTAGTGTAGGATTCATTAAATCCCCCTTCTTTATTGTTTTGATTTTCTCAAGTAAATAGTGGATCCACTAAATCTTTATTTCTTTGCAGTTTCAATTTGGTTATGGAGACATTAAATCTTTTAAAATCCCTTTGTTCAATAATTCGATATGATTAGGCAAACATTGAGTTATCTTTCTTTGTTGTTTTAATATGGTTAGGCATAGATAGGATAACCTTTAAAAATCCAACTTAACTCAACTTGTTTTGGATCAATCTCCTTCTCAATTTTACTTCTAACTTAAATCTATAGGATAGAGATCATTTTTCTTTTAGATACCCATCATAATTTAATCCTCCTATTTAAGATCATTTCTTATCAAGTCCTTATCAATTTTTTTTTTTGGATTTAGTTTATCACTTTGATCAACTCCAAATTGTGTGATTTACTTTTCAAGTTCATCACACATGTTGGTGGTCCATGTGTTGACCTCATTGTTACCTGACGCCACCTAAAAATAGCAACAAATCATAATTAAAATCAAGTGACCCAACACACAACCCCCTATAAAGATCTGACTTCCTAATTTCAATTTTGTTCAAGTTATGTTATTTTGAAGCTTCATATATCAAAATAATCATCACTTCTTCCTTTATTTATTCATTGATCCATTTGAATCATTTAAATATGACAAACCTAACATAATTGATTAAGTACTCTAGTAACCTAAAATCAAATCATAACATGCTTTTAAACTTTACAAAGCTCTTCTAAACACAACTTCTAGTGAATTGAACTTGATTGATCATCCCAACCTACTCAACAGTTAAAATGGTCAATTGAACCTAAATTTTATCTAACCAAGTCAATTTTGGTGAAGTACCTGTATAAAATCAAACCAACATCTCTAACCACTCAAGCATATACATGTATATAATCATTCCATGCCCAAAATTCGTGAAACCACTCATATACATATTTTTCAAGTTCAAATTTCATACCCATTGAGCCAAATCCACTAAATTTCTTTCAAACATCCTCTATAAGTTCCCTAGGTCCCATCCTTTATTGCTTGACTTATGTTGACCAATCAATATGATTAAAACCTTAAAAAATACTTAAATTATCAAATCTAGTCAAACATATTCAATTTAAAAAATTCCTACTTTCCAGCTATTTTAAACCCTCCTAAAACTATTAACTTCCTAAGCACTCTCTAAGCCCATCTTAGACCTTGGTTTAACCAAAAGTAGCTTTTATGATCCCCCCAAGTGGAATATCCTAATGTTATTTTCCCTCTTTTCAGGTCACTACTTTGGCTCCTAACTGTTTGGAAAATGTTTTAAGCATCTGATGACTCACTCTAATAAAGCATTACCATTGGACTAGCCCTTAATTCAAGATATTTCATTTGGTAGTTCTTTATTTCTGTAAATAATTAGCATCCGACTTCCTTTTCAGTAAAATTCCTTTAAACAATTACTAAAAATACCCAATACTTGAAAAATCCACCAATTTTTTTTCTCATCCAATTTTGGAGTTCTTAGGCTTTATGGAACCAAAATGAGCCATATTTTTATTTAAATATATTTTTAAGGGTTAATGACCACTTTATATTGAATAGTTAGGGTTTATTTTCTTACTACTTTTTCCTATTTATTCCCTAATCAATTGTTAAATTGGGCTCAATTTTGGACATGGGATATTAGTTAATGTCTCCAACATCAAATAATTTTCTTTGGTCAATCTAATGCATGATTTCTCAATAATTGAATTTATAAACACATATGTTAGAATTTTACTTAATTGTTTATAAATTCATTACTCCTAATGCATGCAGATTTAAGGCACTAAACTAATGTGGTATGTTTATATTATTGTGAAGGTTAGACACATAAGATTTCAAACCTTGATGAATAACATAGACACCCATGGAAAATCATTTAGGGTTTGGTCTAGAGAACTTAAAAAAATTTCTTAAAAAAATCTCTCTAATCTAATAAGGATGAAACTCAAACAAAGCTCACTTAGTGATATTTTGCACTTAAAGAATTAATCTTCCACTAATTGGAATTCCTTAAGACCCCAAATTAAACAAATGAAAAATCAGACCCGACTTTGGGGTTGTTTTATTTAAAATTAATGATAAATCTAAAAATATTATATAACGTAAAATAAATTGTAATTAACTTTAAATCAACACTACAATTAGCTAAAATAAAAATCAAGCCTCATTTGTGACTAATAGTTAATCAATTCAAAATAAACCCATAATAAAATATTAGTTAAATAAAATCATATAAAATTAAGTATTAATCTTATTAAACTCAAATTTTAAGGGATTGGTTTATTGGTTAATAAAGAAAATTATGTAAAAGTTAATTATAAATTCAAATATATTTTAAAAATTTGAATTAAATCAGAGAAAATTCAGTAAACTTAAAGGTAAATTTATTTCTTTTAAAATAAATAATTCTTCTTCATTCAATTAAATTTATTTTAAATAAATAAATTTGATATTTTAAAAAATTAAATAAAAGGACTTTTTTCTTTCTATTTAACTCCTTTGAAAGACATAAATGCATTAGATTTTAAAGTCCTTATTATATTAAAAATAAATTAAAGACCCTTGTGCACTATGTATCAGTCCTTTTAGGAAGACTCAAATTTATTAAATTGAGGGATCTTTAATGTATATTTACTAAATAAAAAGGACTTATGCACTATGCTTAGCTCCATTTTGGAAGGCAAAATTTTATTGGATTATTAATACCTTATTGAACCTTTAAAAAATTATTAATAATAAAAGGCCTTCAAACATCATGCCTAATTCTTTTTGGAAAGCATGTATGTATTTGATTTATAAGGTCTTTTCCCTAACTCGCCTAAGAAATCATTATTAAATTTTCAAGGACATTGCAACCAATCATATATTATATGGTGGAATTGTAGCATTATAATTATGAGCCTTAGGACTTTTAGGTTAATGGCTTTTTCACTTTTAAGACACTAACTTACAAAATTCTTTAAAATTAAATAATTAACTTCAAAACTTTAAAACATAAATAATAAAACACCAAATAATTAAAACATAAATTTAAATTATAAATCCCCTTTTTGCCTCTAATAAATAGATAATGTCAAGTAAAACAACTTAAGTTGTAAACCCTTTTGGACATATAAAAGCCACACACCCTTCTTCACACACTGAAGATGATTTTCTAGAATAACCAACACTTGTCTAGGCTAGGATGGTGGTTGATTTGGTATAATTATAGATTATTAGCTTGGAGAGCATCCTTTGTTTGTTTATTTATTTTTCAGCACTTTAATATCACTCAAGTTTCAATTTTTTTTTTTTTTTTTTGTGTACCTTAATATCTTATAGGTACCCTTAGATTCGTATGATTCTTAGATACCTATATTGCACTATTTTATTATATCAACTCTTTCATTGCTTTTATTACTAGAAATAGTTTGTGTAGAATATACATAGGATTTGATGTAAATGTAAAAAATTTCTCTATATATAGTTTGTATATGGATCGAGTTATAAAGAGTCAATAAGTTATAATGGTTTAAAGTTTCTAACTTATGTGTTTATATATAGCTACAAAAGATAATTCACTCTCCCAAGGAGGGTCTTATCTTTTGGAATTCTATTAGAAGACACAAAGCCAAAAGATGGTAAGCATGTGTAAATATATAATTATTTATACACTCTTCTTTTATACATTATTTCATATACATGCATTGAATTCATATGGGTTATAGATTTCTATGGAAGGTAGTCCTTTTAATAGGTTTATTTTAGTATAAATTTGTTAGACTTTGTACGAACATTTATGCTATTTTTAGGGTAAGATTGTAGTGATACCGTATAGACAAACACCATTACCCTAACTTGCATACATACATGAATTTCATTTTCTATAATAAGTACTAGACAAGAACACAAGTCATCTGAAAGGAGAGGGGGACTAAGCGATAATGCTCCATTAGTATTCCCTATGGGTTTAAGGCTGTTGATATGCCAAAATTTTTTAAAAATCCTGACATATAATTTTTTTTTTTTAGTTGAAAAGATAAATATAGAGTTTAGGGATACTTTGCATCAAAATTGCATTAGATTGGTGCATTTGATCTAATTTAGGTTGCTAAACTTTTTTTTTAGATCTAAATAAGAATCTTCATTATAATGTTAAAATAACTAACTTACCTACATGCATTGACCTTGAATTCATGGTTTTTAATTTTGTAATTAAGTAGTTAGCTGGCAGCACACACCAAGAAAGTGAATTCTTGATGCATTTACACATCTTAAATTTTCTTTTAGGGATGTTATCTTGACCTTTTAAATAAACTTGATAAATTAAAAATATATATTGTATTTTTAAATGATTTAATTGAAGCTATTAAATATCTTAGATAAAATAATATTTTTAAAAATCTAAAATTAGTCTAGTCTCCAATTTAATTGAAAGTATTCTCTTCAAAGATGTAATTAATTGTATAGACTTGCCTCTATGGGAACTTATGAACTCAACTTAAAAAAAAAAAAAGCCTATTTTGGTTTGCTAAGACATGGGAAACTTTTTTTGGACATAAACTAAAGCTAATCCTTAGTTTGGTATATTTTTAGAATGATAGGTGAATGCAAAATTTTATCCTTCAAAATAATTTTTTATTCCCTCTCCTAAGTTTGATTATGAAAATAAATTATTTCTCTTCTCAAGTTGATAGTATAACATTAGTATATCTATCAAGGTAGCATAATATTAGCTATGTATATTATTCTTAAGAAACTCCATAGTGAATCAGTGGTTAATATATTTATTTTGTCCTCAGTTATTAATAATCAATGATCATATAACATTATCTAGAGTTCAAAACTAGCAAACACTAATGAAATCTCTAAGATATGAAGTCATAGCCATTAAGGGTATTTCCCACTATCTTAAAGTTCTTCCTATTATTTGATAAATGATCTAATTAAACCTTGAATCACTCTTCATATCATCACTTACTAAGAGTCAAACAAGAGGACTTAGAGGATAGCTAATCATCTTCTTGTCCCAATAGAAGAAGGCTAAAACTCATAAATAAGCCAACCTTAGTATTTGACAAGAAGAAGTTTTGGTGACCAAATATGGTTTCCAGTCCAACTATACTTATTACCCATATAAATAGTGCAACAAATAAAGAAGAAGTAAAAGTAAAACTCCAGTAGAATCTTCATCTATTAGAGAATGCACTCTAGTGAATCCACACAAGGTGCCAGGAAAATCTATTGAATAAATTTTAAATCATATAAATGTGAGTATCAAATAGATAAATGAGGATGAAGGTGCTAAAATGGTAGATATAGACTTGTAAAATGAGGAAATATTTGAGAATATTTTTATGGATGATACTTGTTCATCAATACAAAAATAAAATGGTAAAACTAAATCTAATCCTATAAATGTTGAGGTTAAGGAAAATAATACAACAGACCCAACTCAGTGTCTAGTAGATTAAATGAGTTAGGAAGACGAATATATCTCTTGGATAGAAAAGAAAAATTGGGAGATGATGGCCTTGTTGGCTACCTTGTAGAATAACGAGTTTCCATCATCAACTGCACAAATAAAAGTCACATCATGATGAAAACATATAGATAAAAGCTAAATTTAAATAAGTGATTAATGAGGAAGTAGAGAATAAACTTGTAAACATCAAATGAATAAATAGAGTCACCTCATGACGAATCCATATAGATAAAAACTAAAATTAAAGAAGTTAGTAAAGAGTAAGTAGAGAATAAAATTGTAAAATTAGAAAGTGAGTAAGTTCAGACGATTGCATAAGGAGACGATCCCAAGCTTCTCGTTCCTTTTTACATAGAAGAATGATTTCATGTAGAAGATGTCCAAGAGGATGTGATAAAGAGGAAGATAATAATCATATTGCTGGTGATTGTAGCAAATTGAAGAAAGTAATTGTTTGGCTCAATAAGTGGGGATTTCAAGTACCAGAATTTGAATGCTTTACTGATTGTTTATAAGAGTTGGAGAGGCTATCAAGTAAGAATCCATTGATTGTAAATATTTATTGCACTACGGTTTTTCTTGTATGTAAAAGCAAAAATCTGTTGATTCATGAAGGCAGGGAAGAATAAGATATATATATTGCAGTCAATTCTATATCTATGGCTGTTGTAACATCGGCAATAAATATCCAAACGGATAACTGGGATGTCAATCAGCATAAGCTGTATTCCTCTTGGCATCCTCCTCCACCCGAATGGATAAAAATAAATGTGGATGCATCATTAAACAACAATTACTCTGTCGGAGCTGCTGGAGTATGTAGAGTGATAAAGAAAGGATGTTAATTACATTTGGAAATCAATATGTTTATTGGGATATCGGTCATCTGGAACTTCAAGTGGTATTCATGGTAAAAGATGTCATACAAGATTGGATGGTGGAAGCAAAAGGAGTTATAATAATATCAATATCATCAAGACTCTTCAATAGGCTTTGAAGAATTTAAAAAAGAAAGGATTAATTGAAGATAAGTTATCTTTCATTAAAGATTTTAATCAAGTATCTTTAGTTTTACTACTAGAAATTATAATTAATTAGCGAATTTTTGGGCTAATTTTGCGTTATGCAAAAGTTTTATTTGGCATGATCTAACAAACATTGAAATTCCTCCTTCATTCTTTCAAATTTTGAAGGACGAATTTCATTCGTTAGATTTGAATAAGCTGTAATAACTTCTTTTTTTCTATTTCTAATGCAATTTTACATTTCTTTCAAAAAAAAAAAAAAAAAAAAAAAGAATCGCTTTCCATTTCCCCAGTCTTTCAAGCCTTTAAATCTTGTTAGTGGGGAGAACTAAACGTGACTTAAGGACTCATAACACAATGTTTTCAAACATCTCATCTTGATGTCCTACAACTTTCACTCTTAATAAAGTTTTTTACAAGGAGTTAAGAAATTGAACAAGTTGAAGATCAAGCTCTAAAACTCCTCTTATGGTGGTAAATATCAAATCCTTATCGTTGAACTACATTTTTAAATTTTTTTTTTAAAATAGGTCATAAGAAGCCCTAAAATGTTATATATAAAAGCTTCATATGATTAGAAATAATCCCTCTATATTGGAAAGTTTATATGTCTTGTAGTGTTCGTTGGTAACATCTCCTTTCTCTGGTTTCTAAGGAAATTTCCAAGAGATCTAGGTTTCCTTCTCTCGCACATTTGGTTTTGTCATTCTGACATGGATTGCTTGAATTTTTTCATCTAATTTCTTTCATTTTGTTTCCTTTATTTTCCTTGCTTCATCAATTTTGAGGGTTTTCTCTAATTTTTGGGTTATGGGAGATGATGATTCCATCATCATCTAACCTGTCGACTTCCTCTCTTTTGGAGGTGAAATCACATTCTTTCAAAGATGTGCTGGCTGGTTCTTCATCATCTTCTTCTAAGTTGAATTTCGTTCATTCCTCATTTAAAGGATGTCTGGCTTTGTTGTTTGAGGACTCTGTGGTTATATGGTTGACTGCTCCCTTTGCTTTAATGCTGGTGGGAAAATTCCTTCTGAGATGTCCGAACCTTGATATATATAGAAATATTTTCTTAACCTAAAACTATCAAGATCGTTTCATATCAGTTTACTTGATCAAAGGCATTTTTTCTATACAAGTTTCTAATGATCTTGTTTATAGCCCAATATTTTCTACGAGACCTTACTTTATACAAGCGTGTCAAATGCATTTTCTTAAATGGACTTCAAATTTTGACGTTAACGAGGAATCCCCTATTCCATAACTGTGGATTTCCTTCCCAAATTTGATACTTTATTTCTTTAATACTCAAATCTGATTTGGTTTGGCTTTGATATTTGGAAGGCCATTACAAATGGAACATTCCACTACTTCTATTTCACGGGCATTTGTGGCTCAGGTTTTGGTTGAATTGGATGTTTCTAAGAAACATACAAATGAGGTATGGAGTGGGTTGGAGGTGAAGAGTTATTTCCAAAAAGTGGATTTTGAAAATTTACTTATCTTTTGTTCTCATTGCAAGATGCATGATCATGGCATTAATGAATGTTTTCAAAAGAATCCTCACCTTCGTAAAGAGGACTCTTCCAAACAACCACAAGGGGTTGATGTCAACTTGATTTCTCATGAAGGTACTACCCCTGACCCTATTAACTTGGAGGGAAATACCTCTAATCATATTCAAATTACTACGGAGCCTTTGCAATTAGCCAGTGATGATCTTGAACTAACTATTCCTAATATTGTCTATTCGAATCATGATCAACTTGGTTTGTTATTGTGAGAATAGGGATGAGAAAACTTTGGTTAATACTGCTATCTGAAATATTGCTATTGTCAATTCCATTATTCCTTGTATGATTAACAAAAATTTGTCTAAAATGAATGGTTATATGCTATCTAACACAACTTCTAATCCATTGATTATGAATGAGCAGGAGAATATGATAGAAATTAATTCGGCCATTGAATTACCTTATAAAGAAAGTGATGTGAATAGCAACCAGTTGGAGGAAGGCGAATTGGAGGATAGCCTTCCACTTGGGGAAAGCATTGATGGCCTTGTTGGAGGAGTAAAGGTAATAAGGAGGATGATGGTTTTTTTATAGAGGATGAATGACCTCAATAGGTTAGTTAGGTGGTCCAACAAAATGATAGTAAGCCTCCTTCATCTTCTCATTAAAATAGTGATGCTTTACTGACATAGAGGATATGATAATTGTTGCTAAATATTTTGCTAAAGATGATAATGACACTAGTTTTATTAAATTTCATAGTAAGAGAGACAGGAAAAGTAGAAACATTGTTATTCAATCTCATAGAACTACTCGTCGCTCACACACTAGTCACTAAGTTATTGCTTATGTTTAAAACTATTATTTGAAATGTTAGGGGTATTGGTTGCCCCTCCACTAGGTTGAGAGTTAAGAATTTATGTCATATTCTCAATGTTTGTATTCTTATATTGCTTGAGCCAGTTATTAATGTCTCTAAATTACAGTCTACTACTATAAGCTTGGGTTTTAAGCATTATGTTTCTACTTCTGCAAATAAAATTTGGTTCTTATGGAAAGAACCTATTAGGATAGATGTTATTGGTGAATTTACTCAAATATTACATTGTAGCATTGAATTTTAAAATTTAATATGTTTTGCCTCTTTTATCTATGTTATGTCTGCTCGTAATATTAGAAAAATTCCTTAGGAGCAACTTATTAATTTTCATGGTATTTGTAACTTACCTTAGGTGGTTGGTGGTGATTTTAATACAATTTCTAATCCTTCTAAGCGTTTTGGGGGCTCTACCCCTAACTAACATTCTATTGAGGATTTTAACAACATGATTATGGAATGTAATTTGATTGACATTGGTTTTTCTTGTAATAATTTCACGTGGAATCGTGGTCATCTTTGGCAATGTTTGGATCGTGTTCTATTTAATGACTATTAGATTATTTTATTTAATGTTATTTTTATTAAACTTCTTAGTATTAATATCTCTAACCATTCTCCGCTTCTGATTATGCTTAAAGCTTGACAAATGAACACTATGCCTCAATTTAGATTTCAAAATATGTGGCTGCTTTATGAATCCTTCGTAGAGGTTGTCCAGGAAAATTGGCATGCTCCCTTGCATCCTGATAATTTTGTTCAGGGCATGAAGTGGTTTTGGTACAAACTTAAAATATTAAAATAAAACATTAATTGGATGAATCATAATGTTATTAAAAATATTTTTGCTAATATTTTTATTGCTAAAGATAAAGTTAATTATATTGAGTCTAACTGTCAAGTTTGTCCATGTGATGCTAATTTCAACTTGGTTAAAGAGGCTAAAGTATGTGTGTTTACTTTACAAGTTCATGAGGAAGCTTTTTGAAAGAAAAAAGCTGCTGCTAAACACCTGTTTAAGGGGGAATAATAATAATAAATATTTTCATTCTTTTGTCAAGAGAAAAAGAGCCAAAAACTCCATTAATAAAATCATTCGGATGATGGTTCTTGAAAGTTCGTTAGGGATGTTAGGCCCAATGAACTAGTCCCGATTTTAATCAAGAGGGGGGGGAAGGAGGGTGAATTCGTATTTTTAGAAATTCTTTAAAACCAAGAACAAATATCACAAACCAAAATCACCACAAAAAAATAAGTGCGGAAAATTAAAGTGCGGAAGCAGTAAAAAGAACACAAGAGTTTATATTGGTTCGGTCAACTTGACCTATGTCCACTACCTAGAGGCACCCTCCGAGTATTGCACTACCAACGTGACTATCCTTTAGCCCCCACAGCTAGGCGGAAAAGCCCTTACAAAAACACCTCCTTTTTGCCACACCCGGCAAGGCATAGAACCCAACTCCTTCTGCTTCCTCCTGAAGAAGGCAGAGAACCGCGATCACTTGCTGAAACTTACCTCTCCCAACCCTTCCAAGGACAAGAGACTCTAGAGAAAAAGAAGTGGAATAATGCTTGGAGAAACCCTTGTGAACCCCCTCACAAGATACTCTCTCTCTCTCTCTATCTCTCTCTCTCTCTCTCTCTCTCTCTCCCACTCTCTCTCTCCTTTAGGTTTTCTCATGTCAAGACAGTAGCCAAGGATATTAAAAAACATTGAACAAGAGCACTTAAATAGAAGAGCTTCAAAGGAGCTCATTAATTGCAAGTTGCCGACTTTATCGTCCAGGACGATATGGAAATCGTCCTGGCCAATTAGTATAAATCTCATAAGATCAGCCAGAGCATCGCCCTGAATACAAACTGGATGATTGAAAATTTGCTTGATCGTCCTGGACCATCTCAAGATCATCCCGACCGATCAGTTCAAATCAGAGGAAAATCGTCCATAGTATCACCTTAAATTTGTACTGGCCGATATTTATCATCCAGGAGCAACCAAGGGTTTTTGAAATGATCATCCAGGCCAATCTTGCGATCGTCCAGGACGATGTGATCATATCAATCATCCTTAATTACTTCCATGATTGCCGGATCAATTTAGGCATAATTATACAATATCGTCCAAGCTGATAAAAGAATCATCCTAGCTGATTTGCAAAAACAAAGAATACCTAAATAGATCATGGTGACAATTTCTTTCAGTATTAAGCATATCATCCTGGCTGATACAAGTATCGTCCTGGCCGATACAGGTATCGTCCAGGCCGATCAGTTAATTACGGTTGCCTTAACTAAGAAATCATGATTAGATCTTCTATTTTGAACTCGATCATCCGGGCCGATGTGAGTAAAAACTCAAGTTCTAAATCTCTCAAGTGTGTGTGTGTAGGATTACTTAACATCAGTCACTTGAAATAATTATAATTGACTCAAGAAGGGAAAAAAGAAAATTACAAACTAACTCAGACCTAGTCTACCCAATCTTGAGTTGGTTCCTATTATCGTCCAATCTTTGAGTTCTGAAAAGTCAGTAAAAAAAAAGGCAGTCGTAGTGAAACAAGATTTTTTTGCTGTCATCAAAATCATAATCCAAAAAATAGTTTTGTAATAATCTCCCCCTTTTTGATGATGGCAAACATATCGATATTCAATTTTAAAACAGTAATGCAAAACTAAACAAGCTTTTAAATTTTCGAACTGAACAAGTACAAACATACTACAAGAAAAACTACAAACATACTACTCCCCCTTTTGACATCTCAAAAAGGAGGTGGAAACTAAAAACACAAACTAAAGAAACTAAAAACACAATACAGAAAAAGAAAGCAATCTACAGAAAATAGAAACTAAAACTATAGAAATAAGGGATCCTGATCATTAGATGGAGGTGTAGGTGGTGGAGCCTACTGAAAGTAGCTAGCTAGCGTAGTAAACTTTGCATTGAACCAGGCTATGTTCTGGTCGTGCTGCTGCTGCTGGGGAGTAATGTAGCATTTAAAATGGGCTAAGTCCTCTGTGTGGTGCTGCTCGTAGCAGGTCATGTCCTTAGAATATTGCAGCTCATGTGCAGCAACATAAGTATCGAAACGAGTATCCCAACGATCAAATCTGTCCACTAACTGGTCAAACTGTGAGTTCTAGAGAAGAGGAACAGGATCAGGAATGGGAGCGAGAGCCTCCTCCTTCTTGGCCCCCTGAGGTTCCCCATCTCCTGGGTGGAGACGAGTACTGTGAAGGACATTGAACAAATTATTTGAGTAGCAGGGAGTAAGATGGTTGTGTGAGTAGGATATTAAAGATTGTATTTGGTTTCAAGAACATATGAGTTGATGTGTCCCAAAGCCAGATTGGGTTTCCTCTTATGACCCGGATCACGGATTGTAGTTAAATGATCAATGTATTGAAATATTAGATCAGTAGCATTAAAATCTCTATGGGCCATGATGTAAAAGGTGGTAAGAGAAAGTAATGGGGTAATGTGGATTCGGTCCCCAGCTTTTGAAACTATGGAGGTGCAAAGGACATGTTGGATTGTCCTAGCATCTTTGACTAAAGAGCTAGTCTCTCCAACATGAAAGGGAGAGTTGGTTTGGCGTCGTAAATGATTTGCAGTGGACCAGTTGAAGTCAGAATTAAAGACAGTTATATGCAGCTTATCCCCAGTGGTGGATAGCTACAGCAGTTCAGCATAGTCTTGATATGTGATCTCGACCGGACATCGATTCACATAGGAGGTTAGGGCAGTGTAGGTAGCATTTATTCAGAGATTTGCAAAAAATTCAAACAGAAGTTAAGAGGCAAAAGGGACTTCTAGAGTAAGCATGAAGTAGAGAGAAGTTTGAGCGAAGAGATCAAGTACCGGATATGAAAGGTAGGCAGGATTGATTATTCTGGAGAGAGTGATGTTGCATTCTTTGTACCGATGATAAGCTATTTGATCTTCAGCTTCCCAAAATTGATGGTCCAGAGTGGCCCTCAAGGAGCTCCCAAAAGCTTGATGGACTCGCTTACCTCCAGCCATATTAAGAAATCAGTAAGTAAGCAGGAGAGGAGAAGAGGTTCGATTTGAGAAAACATGGCTGGAATGCTCTGAATTTAAAGAAACAGCCAGATCGTCAAGGACGATCGCAGAATCATCCAGGATGATTTGGTTTAATTATTACATATAGGCCGATTGGTCAAAAAGGCAGTCCGATCATCTAAGCCGATCAGATATCGGCCAGGACGATTAGACACAGGCGATCATCTCGAGGAGTCAAGCTGGACGACCGTTGAAAAAGCAGATCTTTCGGGCTGATTAGGTGTATCATCCAAGATGATGCACAAAAATTGATTGTAACGTCCGAAGTTAAAACATTTTAAATCTGAGCCACGTGTATCGTCCAGGACCAACAGTGGATCGGCTAGGACAATTGTCCAATAATGGATCGTTCGGGGTCGACTTTAAAGATTTAAATGTACTGACACGTGGATCGTCCGAGAAGATCTAGTGTATCGGCCAGGATGATGACCATAAATACAATTGCCAGGACAAAAATTATATCGGCCAAGACAATCAAGATGATTGTAACAGAGTTCGATCAGATCATCCTGGACGATAAGGTATTGTCTGAGATGATGCGTTACAGAAGGCTCAAAAAAGTTCAGCAGATGAAATTTTGAAGAGAAATTATCATATCGTCCAGGACGATAGAGGTATAGGCTAGGATGATGTGATAAGAATTTGAAAATAAAGGAAAGATGGAGTGATCAGAGAAAGCCCCAAACAAATAAATAAAACAAAAAATTAAAAAGTTAACAAAGAACAATAAAAATAAAAAATAATCAAAGAAATTTTTTTTTATTTATTTTTTTTTGTTTTAGCAAAGCATCCATATGAAAAATTTCTCAAAACATTAAATTTTAGAGATTCAAAAGATCAATGAGTTAACAATGTCACATTCTGAAAATGGTAGAATATCCGATCCTGTTATTCCCTTGCTCGAACTTCTTTCAGGGTTAAAATTGTCTTTTGAAAACAAAAAGCTTAACTCAGAATAACTTAATTGGGTAGAAAGAAGATCCGTTTAAAACTTGGTTACAATGATAAATATCTCATAGATAATATACCAAAGTAATTTATCTCAATCATGGAATTTGAAATCAAGCCTTTGAAAATATCAAATAACCCATGAGTTCTTCTAAGTTTTAAAAGATTTGAAAAGAGAGGATAGCTTGCTTTTAGTGGGCTCATTTTATGCCTCTTATCACTTTGATTTGCTCTTTGAGCATCTTTTGATTTTTGATACACTTTTGTGTATATTTATTTTATTCCAATTTGGCGTCTTTGCCACTTCCCCCTTTTTTTTTGCAAGCTAAATTCTCTTTTACAATCTCCTAAAAATGATTCTTAGTTGTGAGTATATCCTCTAGATATTAGAGAAAAAAAGCTCTCTCTCTAACATAGGGAAGAACTAGTCACAAACACAATCAAAATCACATGACATGTGCAATGGCAAGATTTCAATTAACTTGAAAGATATATAAAAAATTTGGACATTATATATAGGATAAATTATTGTATCAAGATAAAAAAAAAAGAATCTTAATTTCAAAAACCACTTGTTAAAATGAGCTAGACTTTTGTTTTAGAAAAGAACAATTATACCTACTAAAAGAGGTTAAAAGTAGGGAAAACATCAACGGTGTTTCTCCTATTAACTGATGTAGAGATGATAATCACTGGCGTTAAATCTCAAAATCTAAAAACTTGAAAAATCATCATATAAAATAATTTCATGTTCTCTTTGTAAATTTGAAAGTTTCAACTTCAAACTAGCATGAGTTTTCTTAAGGTTTTTGTATTATGCATGAATTTTCTCACAAATTTCGAACAATTGATCATAAGTTAGTTTACATACCTCTTCTTCATCACTTTGATCAAGATGATCTTCTGCCATTAAGCACAAGTTTTTTGTTTCGTCTTCAGGTTCAGTCTCCGATGAATCAATTGTAGAATTCGCCCAAAATGCCTTTTGAAGTCTCTTTTTATCATTCCTGAGCTTGGGTTTTTCCTCACCATTTTCTTTGCTTGTGTGATCTTGAAGTGTAGGACAATCCTCTCTTACATGATTAGGCTTCCTGCATTAAAAGCAAACAACATCAAAAGATCTTTTAAAATATTTATTATCCTTACCTTTTCTCCATCTATGATGATGCTTGTGTCTCTTCCTTAGAAAGTTTTTGAATTGCCTTGTGATTAAGGCAAAGTCATCGCTTTTAGACCCGGAAGAGTCAGAGTCTGATTTGTGCGCTTTCAGTGCCACTGTTTTCTCTTTCTTTTTCTCACATGCATCAAGATTTCTTTGATTCACCCCTTATTCATAAGCAATGAGTGAGCCATGTAAGTTATCAATCGAATAGGTGTTTAAATCCTTAGGTTACTTAACATCAGTCACTATGAATAATTATAATTGACTCAAGAAGGGAAAAAAGAAAATTACAGACTGACTCAGACCTAGTCTACCCAATCTTGAGTTGGTTCCTATTATCGTCCAATCTTTGAGTCCTGAAAATTCAATAAAAAAGGCAGTCGTAGTGAAACAAGATTTGATTGCTATCATCAAAATCATAATCCCAAAAACAGGTTTGTAACAATTCTGCTACTTAAGATAGAGAGGAATTTCCAAATTTAGTTGTTCAGCATTTTCATAATTGCCTTAATAAATCTTTTACCCCTATTAATCAGATTAACTTTGATAATATCCCTAATCTTATATCTCAGAAGGATAATAACTTACTTGTTAAACCCCCATCTTCGGAGGAATTAAAAGAGATTGTTGATGACATTAATGGTGATTCTATTGCTGGCCCTGATGGCTTTACTACTAAGTTTTTTTAGAAAGCTTAGAATTTTATTTGCTATGATCTTTCTTGGCTATTTTGGATTTTTTTGCTGGGAAAAACATCCCTAAATTCTTTACTTCTACTTCTATTGTGCTTATTCCTAAGACTAACTCGATTAGTAGTTGGACAGATTTTTGACCAATTAGTTGTTGTACCTTTTTTGGTAAACTAATTTCTAAGAATTTTATGAGTAGGTTAAACTCTATTTTGCTTAAAATTATATCTCCCTATCAAATGGGTTTTGCTATGGGTTATGCTGTTTCTAATGATATTCTCTTGGCGCAAGAATTTTGTCATGACCTGAATGTTAGGGTGAGAGGCAGCAGTATTATTTTGAAGCTTGACATTGCCAAGGCTTATGACAACATTGAATCAAGCTTTCTTTATAAGATTTTATATTTGTTTGGTTTTAACTTAGTTTTTATTAACCTCATTAGAATTTTCATTGAAGGTTCCTATTTTTCCATTATTGTCAATGACATGAGTATTGGTTTTTTTCTTTTTACGAATGGGTCTTTAAATCGTATAAAAAAACTTTTAAACTTTTTCAACAATTTGAAAATGTTTGTGGGCTTGCTTTAAATAATAATAAATGTTTATTTATTGCTCACAACAGCATGCCTAATGAGTGTATTGTTGCAATGAAAGCTATGACTGCCTTTGTGTAAGCTCATATGCCTATTAAGTATGTTGGTGTCCCTATTTTTAAAGATCGTAAGAAGATCTTTCTTTTTGATTACTTATTTTCTTCAATTCAGAGCAAATTTTTGTCCTTTGATTCTAACTTTTGGAGTTTTTGTGGTAGGCTTACTCTATATAGAAGTGTTCTTTGCTCTTTTCTTGTTTATATATTTCAAACTCTTCAACCTACACAAACGATGTGCAATAGGATTGATAAACTTATAAATATATATATTTTTTTGGAAAGGGGCGAACATAAATTCTAAAATCACTTGGTCCTCGTGGGATAAATGTTGTGATTTATTAAATGAGGGTGTTTTTGGGTTGTAAGAGCATGTCTGACTTATCCTATGCTTTTTCTTTCAAGTTATGGTATACCTTTCGTGCTAATAGAAGCCTTTGGGCTAAGTTTATGGTTGCTAAATACTATGTGGGTAAATCATACTATATGCTCTTATAACCAAGGTGACTCTAAAGTTTGAAAGAGGCTTTAGAAGGTCAAATGGATGGTTGAACCACATCTCTCCTAGGGGCTTAATGGTCTTAATGGTGGTAATAATTTTTTTTGGCATGATCATTGCTTAGGTCAGCAGTCTATTGATTCCATTACTAATAGATCTTCTACTGCGGAGTTTAAGGTGGACTTTTTCATTTCTGATAATTGTTGGGATTATGATAAACTTTTGAATGTGATTCCTGATTTTATTATTCATCATATTTTTAATCTTCCCATAAACACTGATTATGAGGATTTACTCTTATGTAATTTTTCCAAAGACGGTACTTTTAAACTTAAGGATGCTTGGAATACATTTAGATCCAAGAAGGATAGCTCCTTTATTTGGGCTATTTATTAGCATAAGGGCATTCCTTCAACTATTTCTATCTTTATTTGGGGAATTCAACACAAGTTCATTCCTATTAAAGATAATTTAATAAAAAGGGGTTTTATTATGCCTTAAAAAAACCAATGTTGTTATCATGTGGAGAATATGCATCATGTTTTCCTTTCTAGTCCATTAGCGATTAAAACTTGGACTTATTTTGATGATGTTTTCAAACTAAATTGTTTTAATGCTAAGCTTTTTATTAATGCTTATCTAAATTCTTGGTTTTTAAATTCTAAGGGGCATATTAGAAACGTTATTCCTTCCCTTGTCCTTTGGTTTTTATGGTTGGATTGGAACACTCTTATTTTAATGGTGTTGACATGAACCATCATAGGATTATCAACAATGTGAAGACAAAATCTTAAGACTATTTTCTGTTAAGCTACTTTCTTAGAAGAGTTTTAAAAACTTTAGCTTTGTGGCTGATGAATTAGGTATCAATTTAAATAATGTTCTGGATCCCACTGTTTTGAGAACTATTTATTGGACTAAACTTCTTATTAATACTTATAAATTAAATGTTAAGGGTATTTGTAATCAGTATATTTTGGGTTATGGTGGGGTGCTCAGAGACGATGATGGTAACACTATTATGGTGTTTACTGGCCCCTTAGCGTTGTGTGATAAGAATTTTGATAATCTCTCAGTCATCCTCTATTGGATTAAAATGTTAATTTCTTTGCATATTATCACTATATGTATTGAAATTGATGCTATCTCTATTATTCATTATTTAAATGTTTTGGAGGACTTTGTTTGTGTTTAGATTCGTTCACTATGAATTAGGTTGTTAAACCTAAGCTTATGTCCCAAGGCTATCCAAGAGGGGGGCTGAATTGATATTTTTTTAAAAAAAATTATCCCTCTTGAGTATATTGAACCGAAAATAAACTTTAATGAATTTTTAGAAAAAAATTTTCAACCACAATTTTTGGAACAAAAATAAACGGAAAATAAATAGCAGTAAAAATAAAAGACACAAGATTTATAGTGGTTCGGTCTAAACCAGACCTACATCCACTCCCAGAGGCACCCTCCGACTATTGCACTAATACCAATAGTGTCTCTCCTTTTGCATGCTGAAAGATGCAAGCATTACGGACAGAACCAGATACCCTCGCCACATGCTCAGTTAAACCATTTCCTCTAATCACCCTATTGATTTCATACCATTTATTTGTATCATTGGTGATTAAGGTATGGGCTCTCCTTCCCTCAGTCCTTAAATGTAGAAAATCTTCTAAGTCGTGTTTAGTGATTTAATTTTTTTGTTTGAAAACAAAGGAGCGAATCACAGAGTGGTCATAATTGAAGGACATATTGGCTAGAAAATAGTGGAAGGTTTCTTTATTATAGAGGTGGACCAGAGTAAGGATAAATTGAAACTGAGTCGAAGCAAATAAATGCATTACCTTAAAGGTAATATCTTCTTAAATTGAAATTCGGGAAGGAGTGATTTTGGCAGAAGCAAATCTAGGAAAAGAATCCTCATTTGCTTTGGACAAAAAGTTTTCGGACGAATTCCTATGAGACTTCTTGACTAAGACCTTTTGACGCTTGCTTGAACTGGCCATTTGAAAGTGATCTAGAGTAAGAAAGGAGTTGAAAGTGATATTTAGCGTGTGACTATTGAGTTAAAAAGCCCGCCTATATATTGAAAATGACATGTTCGTACCAGACGAAAAATTTCATCCCGTACGAAAATTCTCGATCGTCCCGTACAAAAAAATTTTATACAAACGATCTAATATGACCAGAATGAAATGGTTTTCGTAAACAATGCGACTTATGAAGCATCCTTTTGTACAGACTTTTGACCAGTCTAATCGTATAGACGTACACATGTTCGTCCCGGGACGATCAGAACTTATATCATTTTAATGACAGTTGAAACCGTCCCCTACATCAAACCGACATGTGTTCGTCCAAATGAACCAAAGGTTCATACAGATGAAGTTCATATTAAAAACTGTCTTATCCATTCAACTGCTCCAATCATTTATCCCATTGTTTGAAAAATATTTCATCTTGGACGATCGTACAGACGAAGTACATTAAAATTGCACTTAAAACGGTTCAAAATCCCACAGTTTATGATACTACACAAATCGTCCCGTACGAAATGATTTGTCCTGGACGATGATGACTTAAAAAAAAATTTGCACTCAAATAAAAACTACAATTCAAAAACAAAACAAAATAGATACCAAAAACAATAATGAAGCACAGACTCTGAAAGAAAAAAATCACATAAACAAAATTATAAAACACATAACAAATATTTAATTAATAAACAAACATTAATGTTGCAAGAACATTTTTATTTAAGCATTTAGATCAATCACACCAAGCCTTGTTCTTAATGCACTCAAAATATCAAAGGCTAAAGGTTTTGTAAAAATGTATTCAAGTTGATTTTCAGTTGTAACATGAATGAGTTCAATTTTTCCCTTGGATACATGATCCCTTATGAAATGATGCCTTATATCTATGTGTTTGGTTCTTGAATGTTGAATAGGATTTTTAAAAATGTAAATAGCACTAGTATTATCATAATAAATTGGAATAGTACTTATAGACAATCCTAAATCAATCAACTATTGTTTCAACCAAAGTACTTGTGCCACACAACTTTCTAATGCAATATATTTAGCTTCTGTAGTAGATAGGGCTACTGAATTTTGTTTTCTACTGGACCAAGAGACTAAAGAATTTCTAATGAATTGACATGTTCTAGAAGTGCTTTTTCTATCCACCCTACATCCTGCAAAGTTAGAATCTGAATAACCAATTATTTCATATGAAGAGCTAAACTTAGGATACCAAATTCCTAAGTTCAAGGTTCCTAACAGATATCTTAAAATCCTTTTCACTGCTGTCAAATGTGATTCTTTTGGATCTGATTGAAATATAGCACATAAGCAAACACTAAACATGATATCCGGCCGGCTGGCAGTTAAGTAGAGTAAAGATCCTATTATTCCTCTAAATTTCTTTTGATCAATACATTTTCCGTTAGGGTCCTTATCCAACTGAACTAAGGAACTCATTGGTGTACTTACAGGTTTAGCATTGTTCATTACATACTTTTTGAGGATGTCCTTATCATACTTTGATTGACTTAAAAATGTTCCTTCCTCAATTTGCTTAATGCTAAAACCTAAAAAGTAACTTAAATCTCCCATTAGACTCATCTCAAATTCACCACTCATTGTTTTAGAAAAATCATCACAAAGATTTTTATTTGAAGATCCAAAAATAATATCATCCACATAAATTTGAACAATGATTATATCCTTTCCACATTTCTTCAAAAAAAGAGTTGTATCCACATTTCCTTTTTCAAATGATCTTTCAAGTAGGAAGGTGCTCAACCTCTCATACCAAGCCCTAGATGCCTATTTTAATCCATATAATGCCTTTTTCAACTTGAAAACATGATTTGGGTATTTAAAATTTTCAAAGCCTGGAGGTTGTTCTACAAACACATCCTCTTGAGTTACCCCATTTAAAAAGGCACTTTTGACATCCATTTGATATAATTTAAATCCTCTAAATCAGGCAAAGGCTAGCAAAACTCTAATTGCCTCAAGTCTAGCTACAAGGGCAAAAGTTTCCTCAAAATCAATCCCTTCAATCTGATTATACCCCTTTGCAACTAATCTAGCCTTATTTCTTATGACTACTCCCGAGTCATTCATTTTGTTTTTGAATACTCACTTAGTTCTAATTACACTTTGATCTTTTGGCCTTGTAGTTAATTCCCAAACATTATTTCTTACAAATTGATTCAACTCTTCTTGCATGGCCAA
>NW_021319451.1:1144732-1186175 GCF_001605985.2 Dendrobium catenatum
ATTTTTGATTTGAGGCTAGTACTCCAGCATAGTGCTATTTTAACATCTGCTGTCACTAGGAGTAGCCATTATGCCTTCATCAACAAGATATTGTGTGAGAATTTTCCCTATAAATTTAGTTAAAATTTGTGTAGGAATACCTGGGAACCCAAACAAGTTTGGGTTCACCTTTTAGTAATTTATAATCAGATGCATGTATGATATGTCTAGGTTTATGCATCTTAGGTTTCCACACCAAACTAGTTTTTATCTTTAAAGTACAGGTGTGATCTATATGTCCAAACAATCCATAATTTTTATATTTTACTTTAGGAAATGGATTCCTAAGTCTTCTAACATTCATCTGTCTTTTTAAGGATTACATAAATTTAGGATACAGAATAGGATTAGTAAAATCTTCAAGTTTAGGTGGTATCCTATTATCCTCGAGAGCTTTTATCGTTAATTTATAAAAAAAATTCATATCTTCCAAAATTCGATTTGTATAATTGGTTTTACAAAGTTTTCTCTCAAATTTATCCTTAGAATTCTTAAAATCTTTCTCGAGTTCTACATAGGATGATTTTAAATTCTCATGATTTTTATTCAAGTCATCAAACTCATCAAGTAATTTTATGTGGTTGTTATCAATCAAAGCATGATCTTTCCTAAGGATTTCATGTTCCTTTTTAAGTTCTTCAAATTCTAGACTTAGAGTAGCATGCATTTTCTTCATTTTTCTATATGCATCATGCATGTGTTCAGAAACTTCAAATAATTCATCATAAGTTAAGTCATATACGTCTTCTTGTTCTGAGTGATCAAGACTATCAGCTATTAAGCATAAATTAGTGACTTCCTCTTCCTTTTTAGTCTCTGATGAATCTGAAGCTGAGTCCGCCCAGAAAGTTTTTTGAAACTTCTTTCTCCCCTTTTTTACAGTAGGCTTCTCCTCTATCTTTTCCTTTTTAGGATTGACTTTGAGTTTAGGGAAATCTGTCTTTATATGTCTAGGTTTCCTGCACTCATAGAAAATAACATCATTTGAAACCTTGATATTTTTTGAATTTACCTCTATTCCATTGCTGGCGTTTCTTCTGCTTCATCTTCAGAAAGCTTATGAATTGTGTAATCATCAATGCAAAGTCTTCTTCATCCTCAGGTTGTGAGTGTTCACTCTCAAACTCTTCCAAATTCAGTGCTATGTTCTTCTCCCTTCGTGGTTCACCTGCATCAATCTTTTTTTGGCTAACTCCTTACTCATAAGTAATAAGCGAACCAAGAAGATTATCAATAGAATAAATGTTTAAATCCTTAGACTCTATAATTACAGTATTTTTAGCATCATAAGTAGTAGGTAAACAATGAAGAATCTTAATAACCATTTCTGCATTCGTTAGTTCCCTATCAAGTGCATGCAAAGAGGTGACAATTTGTGTGAATTTTGTGTACATGTCAGAAATGGTTTCATTAGGTTTCATGAGAAACAATTCATAATCATACAACAAGATATTGAGTCTAGATTTTTTAACCTTATTAGTCCCCTCATATGTTATATAATGTCTATCCCATATGTCCTTTCCACTTTTGCAAGTGGAAACCCGCATGTAGTCTTCCGATTTTAAAGCATAAAAGAAACTATTCAAGCATTTGGCATTTAGTTGTGCTAAGTCACATTCTTCTACTATCCAGTTTGCAAAAGGTGTTTCAACTTTAACTCCATCAACTAATCTAGGTTGTTTTGTATATCCTTCTTAGACTAAGATCCACATACGATAATCAAGTGACTGTAAGAAAGTAGACATGCATGTTTTCCAAAAATCAAAAGGTATATTATCAAACAGTGGAGGTCTAGTAATAGAGTAACCCTCAGGTGTGTTTCAGTTTTCAAATGTAGCCATTTATGTTAATCAAATAGTAGTTTAAACTTATGATTTTGAAACAAGGCTCTGATACCGCTTGTTGAGATTCGTTCACTATGAATTAGGTTGTTAAACCTAAGCTTATGTCTCAAGGCTATCCAAGATGGGGGGTGAATTGGTATTTTTTTTAAACAAAATTATCCCTCTTGAGTATGCTGAACCGAAAATAAACTTTAATGATTTTTTAGGAAAAGTTTTTCAACCATAATTTTTTGAACAAAAATAAAACGCAAAAAATAAAAAGTAGTAAAAATATAAGACACAAGATTTATAGTGTTTCTGTCTAAACCAGACCTATATCCACTCTCTGAAGGCAACCTCCAATTATTGCACTAATACCAATAGTGTCTCTCCTTTTGCACCCACAGCAAGGCAGAGAAGCCTTTACAAACACTCTTTTCACCAGTACCCGGTGCAGGAGAGAATCGTCGTCCTTTTACACTTATCCCCTATGTTGGCAGAGAACTGTCCATCCTTTCACACTCTCCTAGTCTGGGCAGAGAACCCTTCATCCTTTCACACTCTCCTAGTGTGGGTAGAGAACCCTTCATACTTTTACCTCTCCTAGTGTGGGCAGAGAACCCTTCATCCTTTCATACTCTCTTAGTGTGGGCAGAGAACCCGTAGCTATTCACACTCTCCAAGTGTCAGCAGAGAACCGGATCTCCTTGACAGATCTTCTCATAAGAATTATAGAAGGGAGAAATAAAAGAGTGAAGTAATCCCAAATCACAAGTAGAGATTCTTACCTTTCAACACAAAGTGAAGCCTTCACGCTCCACTAGTAGGAATCCTCCTTTGAATGCTCTCTCACACTCTCTTTTTTACTCTTCTTTCAATAGGCATGAAGATCAAATGGTAAAAAGATTGGGTGGCAATCTAAATTGGACTACATATAGAAGAGACAAGAAAAATCATCATAAATTGAAAATTTTTTAAGCCAACACGAAATGAATCGTCCCGTACAATCGTGGATCGTCCTAGACAATTTTACTTAAAGTGTTAGAAATGATCCTTATGTATATTAGTACGAACTATATTTGTACACGATCATTTTCCCGTACGAACTAGGTTCGTTCGGTACGATCCGTTATACCATAGGTCGGTTCCCAAATAACTGCATGGACGTAACCAATTTTGGTAAGTCGATTCACATCATCTTGGGATGAACAGGACTTCTTCCGGACGAAATTTTTACAGAGAGCAACTCATCCTGGCACGATAATGAACTTCGTCAGAACGAAATTTTTACAGAGATGAATTCATCTTGGGATGATTTGTATTTCGTCTGGACAAAATTTTTATAGAGAAGAAATTGTCCTAGCACGATTATAGTTTTCGTCTGAACGAAATTTTTACAGAGCCTATTTCGTCCTGGGACGAAAATAATTTCGTCCGGGACGATCAGGACTTAGAAAAATTTCCTCCAACTCCTGTTCGTTCCATTGCTCTTTCGGGGAGAAAACTGACCTGATCGTCTCGTACAAACTATGTTCGTCCCGTATGATCAGTACAAATTTGTAAGATCTCCTTAAGTACGTGTGTATGTGTGTTTTTATTCAGTCAATTACAATCACTTCCTCTCAATTCAAAGAACAATTTAAAGCTTCATTTTGCGAAGAATTGTATGCTGAATTTTATTTGAAGTCTTCATAGTTTGGAGTTCAATTTTCCTGAAATGTTAGTACACACAAGAGCAAAATCAATTCTTCCAAAAATTGTTAGGAAGTAATTGCACATTAAACAATAATATTTGAAATCATCAAAACTATACAAGTTGCAAGAATGTAACATATGCAAATAGTAACTCTCTTAATAGTTTGCAATGCTAATCATTTTTATGTATTGAGAGACATCAAATTGTTCATGACCCTTATTAATGCCTCCTTCTCTCATGTTTTTAGGGAAGGAAATTCATGTGAAATTTAGCTGGCTCATTGGGGTTGTAAGTTTGAGCACTTAACTAATTTTGTTGCTAATAACTTACCTGCTCAGTTTAAAGGGCTTATTAGATTGGATAAAATGGGTACCCCTTTTGTTTGAACTTAATTTTGTGGGGTTTTGGTTTTTGGTTGTTCCCTATTTTTTGTTTTCATGGTGTTAGTGGCTGGTCTTCTTTTACCTATGCTATTATCTCCATGGCTCTTTGTTCTATTTTTACTTATTCCAGGTGGGTGTCTTGGCTGGTTGGGGGTTTACCATATGGTTTGGTGGTGGCTTCCAGTTCTTATTACTGTTTTATTTTGGAGCATTTCTTGGTCCAGTTTGGTGCTGTGGTTGAGTTTTGATTCTTGCTGTAATTATCTCAAGGATGTTTTTTGGTTAAAGTTTTGGCTTTTTTACTATGGTTTCTTGTTGCCGGTTGTATCTGCGACTATGGAAATTTTCCTGCCTCTTCTCTTGGTTGTCGTCGTGCTTTTGGATTTTATGGATTTTGGGTTTTGCCTGTTTCATTCGCTATGTATTTTTGTTGGGGAGATGAGAAATGATTGGTATTCTAAAGGACCTAAATTATATCCCCTTTTTTGCTCTTCTATTCACAATAGTATTTTATTTTGTTTGGCGGAGGGGTTTTCCCTGAGGTTATGTCTTTTTTGCTGCCCCAGTTGTTGTATTATCCTAGGGCTGTCGGGTTTATTCTTTGGGTGGCTACTAGAAGGGGTGTTCTGGAGTCCTGGTTGCTATTTTAGCTAGCCCATCTTCTTTGTTTTCCTAGAGCTATCAGGTCTCCTTAATGAGTGGTTGTTGGATAGTGTGTCCTTGCTATTTATTGGTTGGGGGGACTGTAGCCTTTTATGTTTTGCTGTGTGTGGAAGGATCTTGTGCTATGAATGGTGTGGTCTGTTTGTTTCATGTTGGTGAAATTGGATTTGGTGCCTCTTCCTGATTATATCTCCTGCCAGTGCTCTTTTGAGTTTGGAATTGAGCGGCTTTGGTTGTTTTTTATTGTTGGAAGCTGGACTTTTTATAACATTCCCTTTTTGAAGGATTATTGCTTGAACTTTTGTTGCATTTCCAGTTGTCCGATTTCTATATGGATTATTTGGAGCGACCCTATTGGCTCTTCGTACATCATTTGGCAACATCTTCATCTATTTTATCTTATGAAAGGGAGTATCTCTAATTTCTTTTCGAATTATGAAATGAATAATTTTTTGTTAGTTTTAATCATTCTTTTCTTTAGATTCAGAAATTTTTTTGGTAGGTTCCTTTGTTGGCTTGATCATGATTGCATGTTCAAGGACTTTTTATGCTGGTGGAGGATCTGTTCTATTTTTTTGGAGAAAGACTGTGCTCATTGTTCTTTTGTTTGTCTTTCTTTTTTGGGTGTTGTCTTCTTGCAGCTCTAGAAAGTTACTAGAAATTTTCGTACTTGTTAGCACAGGCAAATTTAATGAATTTTTTGGATTTCTTTTGTAGCTCTTCTGAGCAGTAGATGGCTGATGGTCCCCTTTAAGGACTCTATAATTTTCTCATTAATTAACAAGTAAGCCCCTCATCGATTTTAACTAAAAAATGATTAGATATAATCCTTGAATATTTCTTAAATTTTATTCATTGAATAACCCACAAAAAGAAAAAGAAAATTCCTTATAAAAATGTATTCTAAGTAAGAAGACAAAATATGGATTTTCCATGTCATATCAGACGACCCAAATTTTACCAAAAAGATCATTCAATCTAACTAATTCAAGTTGCAGAATAGACCACTACCCTTCTAACTCAATCATAACTGTCCATTCCATACCATGCTGGATTATTGGTTCTAACTCATTGCATACATGGATAAATGTATGATTGCTTCCATTTTGACAGTCCAATCATCGTGTGACCCCTGTTACCAATTATTGCATTGCCATGTCAATCATTGCACCACCACCATCACTAATTAATAAAATTGATATTTAAATAAAATAAATAGACATACTTTAAAAAATTCATAGAAAATTTATGTTTGAACAAATTTTATGATCATATGCTCTAAGAATAGGTTTTTCTTCTTTTTAATGCAATTTGCATTTCCCCAAAAAAAAAAGATCATATACTCTAAGGAACAAGGGTAACATATTTTTTATTTAAAAAATAATATTAGAGCCTTTTCATCCATGTTTAGGGAGTTCTTTACATTTGAAGCCCCTCTAGTTTTAATTATTCACTCTGTAACCACGTATCACTTTATGCTCAAATTTGGACAAGTTAAAATAGGGATGTTCTTTACATCCCAAACATCTCCTTAACTTTTCTTTGGACTGGTAAACCCCTTAAGTTTTTAATTGATTTCTTAAAGACATTGGGCATTATTTGAAAAAGAACTTTGGAAAGTTAATTCTATCAATTCATATATAATTAGATCACCAAATTTGTGTGGTTTGTTTATTATTGATACATGGCTCTGATGTCATTGATTGTAAGTCAAGTTGAACATTTGAGATGCTTAGGGAAAATATCTTAGAGTTGTGCCTATACAACCTAAAAAACTTCTAGGAGAAGAACCAATAACCTAGATTAAATTAAACACTTTTTCTGTTCAGTACATCAGAGAAAAATCTTTGGAAGTAAACTAAAGAAAATAATATATTCATAACATTTAGAGAGAAGCTGTGGTTTTTTAGAGAAAGAAGATTTGGTTTTCTAGAGAGAGAAGTTGGTGTTTCAAAAAAATCTTTTTTGGCGAATTGTCTTGAATCTTTGATGATGGCATCCAATCGCTGATCATCGTTGGAACAGGTAACCAGGGTTAATCATAGATTAACTCCAAGAATACATAATTCTCATATTCAACATTTTTTCAAATCATCTCGGCCTGCTTTCAGAGGTAATGCTTGGCTGAAGATGCGGCTTATAACAAAGGTCACCTGAATTCTAGTATAGTCAAACCATTAACAATCAAAGAAGGTGGATTATTAAATATATGGAAGACTATTCTTGATATCGGGAAAGGAAAGAAAGTTATGACGAATGATGATGACATTCTATTAAAGATTCCTAAAGTGTCTGATTTTGTTGATCCAACAAAAATGTATTCAAAAAACGTATATGCTGTTAGTGGAACAAACAATGTTTTTGGAGAAGCTTTGAAGGATTTTGAATCATCAAATTATCCAGGGGAAGAACCATTTACTATAGGGAAATTGGTAGCTGCTGAACGAGATGGAAGGCGGACTGACAATCGGGAGGTGGTTCGCCAATGTGAAACTGGTGATCTCAACAACTGTAATCAACTGAATGGAGGTGCTAATGTTTCAAATACCATAGAACCAACTGGTAATTTTCTATCTAATGTTTGGAATAAAAAATCAAACAAACGAGTATCTGAACTGGAACTAGGGAACTACTTATCAAAGGATAGGGAGGTTATTAAATTGTATGAGGAAAATGTGTTGGAAAACACAAAAAAAAAATTGCAAAATGCTTTAGTTGGTAAATTTTTGGAGATAACATCCCTTCCTATGTTAGTAATGCTGAACTGAAGAGACAATGGATACATTTAGGAAAGTTTAACTTTTCTTGGCTTGGTAAGGGTTGGATGCTTTGTGCATTTGATAATGAGGAAGGACCTGATTTGGTTCTATCTAATGGACCTTGGTATGTCAAGGGACAAATCATATGGGTGGATAAGTGGTCATCTCAGTTTTCTCTGATTCATTAAAAGGGCTAAAAACTCTAATATGGATAAGAATGCTGAGCTTACCTTTACAATGCTGGGATGATATCAATATTTGTAGGATTGCATCTGAGGTTGGTAAACCTTACTTAATTGATGAAAATATGTTCTAATGGGGGAGAAGGGAATTCACAAGGATTTTTGTTCACATCCAATTAGATAAGAAACTTCCTCTTGGTGTCTGGGTGGAAGGTAATTCAGGAAGATTTTATCATAAATTCAAGTATGAAAAGCTCCCTAATCTTTGCTACAATTGTGGTAGAATTGGACACCCCAAAAATAATTATTTTGAATTCAACTTCAAGAACAACCAGAATGCTTCCAGAGGTTGTGGAACATGGGAAAAATCTGTAATCAACAAAGACAATACTTCTAGTTCTTCTCTTGCTGGGAAAATGGGAGATACGTCCAAGAAGATTGACTCCTCTTATGTTTTGTGGATTCACCTTCATTACAAAAAAAAGAAGTTTTTTAATTAGAACAAGGTAGAAATCCATAAAAGGTGGGGGCTTCTTCCCCCATAAATTGTTAATGGCTTCTATCATGTTTTGGAATTGTAGAGATGCTAGAAAGAAACAAGCCTCTCTATATCTCAAAGAAGTGGTTAAAGATAATGGAGTTTTTTTGTGGGATTATTAGAAACAAAGGTTTTTTCTTTCAGTAGGTTGGAAGTCAAATCTCTAATTGGAGAGGATTGGGAATTTTTTCAAGTTCCTTCCGACTGCTTGTTAGGAGGCATTATCATTTTGTGGAAAATGAAAAATGCTTCCTTTTCTATTGTGGATTTCTCTCAACAAGTTGTTATAGGAGACCTTATGATTCAGAAGAAAGGTCTATAGAGGATTGCGGCAGTGTATGGTAGCAAGGAGGTTGATCAGAGAAGGGCTCTTTGGGATAAACTGGAAGAATTCTCTTCTATCAATATCCCTATTGAAAGTTCGTTAGGGATGTTAGGCCCCTTAGGAACTAGCCCAAGGCTAATAAAGAGAGAGGTGAATTGGAAAAGAAGAATCTTTAAATCAAAACATAAACCAAAACCAAAATCACCACAATAAAAATCAAATGCAGAAATTAAATGCGGAAGTAATAAAGAAAGAACACACCAGATTTATAGTGGTTCGGTCAAACCTTGACCTACGTCCACTCCTTGGAGGCACCCTCCAAGTATTGCACTAAACTAAGTGTGTCTCCTTTATCCCCCACTGCTAGGGGGAGAAGCCCTTATAAAATAACTTCCACCTTCCCCGGTGCGGCGGAGTCGCCGGGTTCTTTGACACCGAAGAGAACTTCTTCTTTGGTGAACTTCCCTCGAGACAAGCCTTAAATTCGACTGTATTCAGGTGCGAGCATGCTGGAGCAACCGTGTGAACCCCCTCCACACTCCCTTGAGTTCCCCCTCGCAGGATGTTCTCCCTCTCTCAAACTCCACCCTTTCCTCACTCTCTTTCAAGCTCTCTCTTCAAGTTTCCCCTAAAAGAACGAAGCTACAATGACTGCGAAAGACACTTACCAAGTGTCATGTCATAGCTTAAATAGAAGATCTCAAAATGAGCTCATTAATGCAAGTTACTGACTTTATCATTATGGATGATACTAATATTGTCCTTTACGATCATTGCAAAATAAGCCCAATCAGCCGGGATGATTTGAGATGATCAGAAGAAGCTTATTCATCTCATCCAGGATGATAATACATCATCCTGGATGATCATAATAAATCATGGAATATCGTCCTGAACATCGCTCTAAAAAATAGCTGTCTGATGTGCAATCGTCCAATATATCGGCCAGGATGATCTGGCGATCGTCCTGGACGATTTGATCATGCAATCAAGTCATAATTGCATTCCTTAAATTCCAGAGAAATTTTGGAAAAATTGTCCTGGATCATCCTGGACGATATTTTATAGTCCTGGACGATCCACCTAGACGATATCCAAAAATAAGTATTTCCTAAATAGATCTGACGGCAGATTCTTTCTATTTTGAGCCTATCATCCTGGCCGATACAAAATCATCCAAGACAATGTGTTTTGCATAATGACGGCTGCTTTAATGAGGATTCCTTAATTAGGGTTTCTGCTTTTGAACTGATCATCTAGGACGATATAAAATCGTCCCGAATGATGTTACCAAAAATAGTAAACTCTAGGGAATAGTCAGAAATCTTCCAAGTTACAAAGCATCAGGAGCCACACCAAATACAATAGACTCAAGAAAGGAAAAAGGGTACAAACTGACTTAGACCTAGTCTACCCAATCTTGAGCTGGTTATAAATTGCAGTCTGATCGTGTGGACCTGAAATGTGTGTAGATAAGGCAGTCGTGGAGAAATAAGAGTGTTTGCTATCATCAAAATCATAAATGATGAAAATAGATCCGCAACACCTATGACTATTGGTGGATATTTAATTTGTTTGTTGTCAAAAGAAGACAAAAAAGGTGGCAAGAGTTTCAGGTTTTCTATTGCTTCTAGAGAAATGAAAACTTTCCTAGTTAACAATGATGTTCATGAGATCGATTTTATTAGACCAAAATTTACTTGGTTTAACAATAATGTAGGTGGAGCTAGGATCTTGGAAAGATTGGACAGATGTTTTTTAAATACTGAAGCATTAAAATCTTCTAATCGAATGGTGGTAAAACACATTGCTAGAGTGGCATCGGACCATTATCCAATTTTAGTCAATTTCTTGCAGAAAAATTTCAAACCAGAGAAGATTATCAAGTATGAAGAAGTTTGGGCATCGTATCTAACTGCTAAAGGTATTGTCAAAGCTTCTCGGAGTAAGAATTCCAAAGGGAATTTTGCAGAATTATTAAATATCAAGTTCAAAAGAACACTGAAAGCTTTATATCATAGGAGTAAATATACATAAAAGAAGTATGAAATTCAAAGAGAGGAACTGAAAATAGAAATATGGGAATTTAAAATGAAGAAAACGGAGATAGGATGACTATCGGAGAAAGATAGGTGGTGTCTCAATTCAAAAGTTGTTGAATTGATTTAAATTCTAGCAAGGTTGAATTCTTGATGGAAACAGAGAGCTAAAATTAATTGGATGATGGATATGGACAATAATTCATAGTTTTATCATTAGTTTGCTTTGGCGAGAAGGTATATAAATGGAATTGTCAAAATTCGTAATGAAGACAAGATAGAGATGGAAAAATAAGAGGAGATTACTGAAGTTTTTTTTAAACTCTTTTTTAAAAAAGTGAAGGGAAAAGAGCTGCATTGTTAATGGGTGGCCTAGTCCTAATTGCTCTCTAGATGAGAATGATAAAAGCTATTTAATAAAAGATCTTCTATTGGAGGAGCTGGAAGAGGTGGTCTTCAAATCAAAGCCAAATATTTCTCATGGGAATGCTGGTATATCTTACTCTTTTATCAAAAAATTTTGGTGCTTTGTTAAAAATGATATTTGGAATGCAATTCAATTTTTTTCCATTCGGGAGAGATGATAAGGGGTGGAAAGAAACTTTAATAGTTCTGATTCCAAAAATTGATAACCCTATAGTTCCAAGTCACTTCAATCCTAATAGTCTATGTAGGTCTATTTATAAGATAGTGGCTAAGATTTTGTTAAATTGAATGAAAATGTCTATTCGTAAGCTAATATTGGAGGAAAAAGCTGCTTTTATAAGTGGGAGGTCTTTGATGGATCACACCCTTATTGCTCAGGAAGCTTTTCATAAATTAAGATATTTAAAGTCATCGAAAGGTCTGATTTCATTTAAAATAGACATGGAATAGGCGTATGATAGTATGTGCTGGGAGACTTTAAGTAATGTATTGGAATATTTCGGGTTTCCAAAGGTTTTTCTCAGGTTGGATTATGGAGTGTGTCCAAAAACCTAAATTCTCTTTGTTTATTAATGGAAAACTTTCTTCCTAGATTGAAGCTAAAAGTGGATTCCGTCAAGGTTGCCCCTTATCACCATATTTGTTCCTTCTTTGCTCTCAACTACTGTCCAATGTCTTCAAATAAAAAGAACATTATATGGGAATTAGCACGGTTTCAAATGGGCCGAGGATTTCTCATATTCTTTATGCAGATGATATTCTCATATTCTATGAAGCCAAAATTAAAGTGGTTAAGGAAATCAAAGGAATCCTTAGTGAATTTTGTGGATGGACTGGACAAAGTATCAACATGAAGAAATCTTTCATTTTATTCGGGAAACATGTTAAGAAAAAGAAGAAAAAGTCTATTGAAAGGATCATAGCCTTTAAAGTGGTTAAGGAATTCAATGATGTTGGAATCAAAATGGATTTAAGGAGGTTAGTAGCAGCTGACTTCCGTTTCATAATTGAGAAGGCTATAATATTAGTGGATGTTTGGGGTTCTAAGTAGAATTCTCTGGCTGGGAAATTCACATTAATAAAATCTATTTTCCTCTCTATTCCAATTTTTTATTGTACTCTTGCTCTTGTTCCTAAAAGTGTCTTGAAAGAGTTGGATAAGATTTGTAGGGGCTTTATTTGGAATAAAGCAAACAGAAATATGGGCATTAATTATGTTAGCTGGAGCATGTTATGTAAACCAGGAATTTGGGGTGGAAGAGGGCTACGTTCCTGTTCTAGTATGGCTAGTCCATTAAGGGCAAAGTTGGCTTAGAAATTAACCCAAAATAAAGAGTCTTTACAGTACAGAACTATTGGAGTAAAATATGGATTGGTTGATGGAGAGCTTATGGACCAAAATAGGAGTTCTGCTTGTAAGATTTTTGCAAACGATTTGGAATCCCTGAAAAATTACTAGATTAAAGATTGGTAAAGGAGTTTCAGTGGATGTGTATAATAACATTTGGATTTTGGATAAAAGTATAAATGAGTGGCCAACTTTTAAGATATTACTGGAACAAGGAATCCTTATAGTGGATAATCTGATGGTTGATGGAAATTGGGACATTAACAAACTAGAATTACTCTTTGGGTATAACCTTATATGCTTAATTTGTAATGTTCCAGATAATGTGGAAGAAGAAGACTGTATGGAATTATTATATCAAAATCCGTGTTGTTCCATTTCAGATTTAGCTTATAAAGCTTCAATAGAGGAAAATGCAGATTGTTGGTATTGGAATTGTTTCAAAAGGATCAAACTTCATCCATGAGCGGAAGTTTTTTGGTGGTGCATCTTTAATAATGCATTACCTACATTTCATTATCTCTATAATATAAAAATCCAAGAGGAATCTAGATGCCTGAGAGGTTGTAATGTAGAAGAAATTCTGGAATATATATCGATCAGTTTCTTGAAGATATTGGAGGTATTGAATCAGCTTAATAAATGGGGGTTTTGTTTACCAATTTTTAATTCAATTCAGGATTGCTGGAATTGGATAGAAAATTATGCTACTGAACATAGGTTCATTATTAATTTATTTTTCAATTCAGTTTTCTTCTCTTGGAAAGCTATAAACAAACTACTTAATGGAGGTAAAGATGATAGTGCATTGATGATTGTTATTAATTTGTTAAACTATGCATCTATCTCGTTCAAGTTTGACAAATTTATATTGGGCTGTTGGGGTACTAATCAGTCGGATAGATTGTTGAATTCTTGGTGCCCCCCACCTCCTGATTGGATCAAGATTAATGTGGATGCAACTTTGTTGAAGTCTTATAAAGTAGGAGTTGGAGCTGTAATCAGATATTGCAAAGGAAGATTTTTATGGCTTATGGGAAAACTTGTATTCATTGGGATGTCTCATATCTAGAACTTTTGGCAATTAAGATTACTAAAGAAATCATGAAATATTGGTTGGGTTCTTACAAAGGACTTTTTATTGAAGGTGACAACCAAAACATTATCAAATTCTTACAAAACTTGGGAGGTAATTGGAAGGAAGATCTTCATTTGTTAAGTAAATTTAATTTTGTTGTTTTTCATTGGGTGGAGAGAGAGGGTAATAAGTTGGCCAATTTATGTGCCAATTATGCAATTTCTGGTGACTCTATTTGGGATGAAGTTTCTGCTAATAAGATTCCTCCTTTTTTAAATTTGTTAAAGGAGGAATCAGACTCTTGTTTGTAATAGCTTTAGGCCTTTTCTTTTCCGTTGAATGCAAGTTACTTGCTTTCCTTCAAAGAAAAAAAAAAGGCTATATAAATCCTCAATTAATTTTTTTTTTAAAATAATAGGTGAGAATTTATTTTATCCTTTAAATTGAATTAAAAATTCATTATTATGTGATCGATTTTAAAAATAAATTTCATTTATCTTTTCAAGTTGATAGTAAAACATTAGTCTATCTTTCAAGATAGTATATTGCTAACTATGTGGATTTCATTTTTTCATAGAAGGGGTGGCTAATCTGTCTTTTCTAAAGGTCCTACGGAGATGAGGTAGTTTATGAATAACAATGATGTACATGATGTGGGCTTGGTGGTTCTTAAATTTACTTATTGCAATAATAAAAGTGAGGGTGGAAGGATTTTGGAGAAATTGAATAGAATCTTATTGAATTCTATTGCTTCAAAGAAGATTCACTTGGAGGCTGTAAGACATCTTAGAAGAGTGGCTTCGAACAGTTTTCCAATTGTGTTACAGATCTTTAACTCCTCTACTAAGAAGAACAAAAATCTTATGTTTGAAGATATATGGGCTTCTTATCATGCTTATTTAATCATTGCTTGATGATGAGGATAAAAGAATGTTGGATGCTGAGTTTTATATGTATGAAATTATGGAAGTTATTAAGAAACTTGGAGGAAATAAGTCACCAGGTAGTGATGGGATTTCTCATTCCTTCATTAAAGCATATTGTAATATAATTGGAGATGATGTTTGTAAAGTTATTAATATATTTTTTTCTTACTGGAGGCTTTGTCAAGAGTGGAAGGAGACTCTTATTATTGTGATTCCTAAAGTACATAATCCTAGTGTTCCTTCTAATTATGGATCTATCAGGATGAAGTTGTTTATGAATAACAATGATTTACATGATGTGGGATTGGTGGGTCGTAAATTTACTTATTGCAATAATAAAAGTGGTGGTGGAAGGATTTTGGAAAAATTGAATAGATTCTTATTGAACTCTATTTCTTCAGAGAAGATTCACTTGGAGGCTGTAAGACATCTTGGAAGAGAGGCTTTTGAATAATTTTCCAATTGTGTTATAGATCTTTAACTCATCTACTAAGAAGAATATAATTCTTATGTTTGAAGATATATGGGATTCTTATCATGCTTCTTTAATAATTGTTTCAAAATCCTAGAGCAAATCTACTATTGGTGATGCGATGCAAGTTCTTAATAAAAATGTAGAAGAGCATTGAAGGCTTTATTTTTTTTTGGAGTAAAGATAAATTAAAAGATTTCTTATCTTTAAAGGATGGCCTTAAAAAGGAGGTGTTGCAGCTACAGTTGGAGGAAGCTAAAATCATATGTTTAACTGAAGAAAAATTGCCCGTTTTGAGATCAAAAGTCAGTGAACTAAATGGGTATCTTACTTGGTTAAATACTTGGTGGAGACAAAGGGATAAAGTATGGTCGATAGAAGATGGGTACTCTAATACAAAGTTTTTCCAAGCTTTTGCTATTGTTAGAAGAAATGGGAATTGTATTAAGAAACTAAAAGATGCAAATTGAGTTATTGTTAAAGAACTTAATGATATTGAAAATGTTTGTTTAAATTGTTTTCAAGATAAGTTGAGGTATAAAAAGTGTAAGCTGAAACACTGGCCATCTCCTTGGTGTATGCTTGATGATGGGGATAAAAGAATGTTGGATGCTGAGTTTTATATGTATGAAATTATGGAGGTTATTAAGAAACTTGGAGGAAATAAGTCACCCGGCAGTGATGGGATTTCTCATTCCTTCATTAAAGCTTATTGTAATATAATTGGAGATGATGTTTGTAAGCCTATTAACATATTCTTTTCTTATGGGAAGCTTTGTCAAGAGTGGAAGGAGACTTCTATTATTGTGATTCCTAAAGGAAATAATCCTAGGGTTCCTTCTAATTATGGACCTATCAGCCTTTGTTAATCTATGTACAAGATAGTGGCTAAAGTATTGTTGAATAGATTATTGTTGGTTATTCCAAAGATTATTTTTGAAGATCAAATGTCTTTCATTAGTGGAAGTTCAATTTTAGATCTTATTCTTTTGTCTCAAGAAGTGTTATACAAAATCACATTTTGTAAGACCAAGAAAGGCCTCTTAGCTATCAAGATCGATATGGAGATAGCTTATGATAGTATGTGCTGGTCAACTTTAAAATAAGTGTTAGATTACTTTGGACTTCTATTTTCTAATATGTTGACGAAATGTGTGGTTGAAAAAATTAGGAATTCAAGCAGTTGGGCTTGAAATTCTTTTGGGTTGATTGAAATGCATACAAATAGGTGTAGAGAGAAAATAAAAAAATTGAGTGCTATTTCATTTTGATGTACGTCTAATATATATTTAGATATAAATATAGAATAGATATATATTGTCAAGT
The DNA here is from genome assembly GCF_001605985.2 of Dendrobium catenatum. Taxonomy (NCBI): domain Eukaryota; kingdom Viridiplantae; phylum Streptophyta; class Magnoliopsida; order Asparagales; family Orchidaceae; genus Dendrobium; species Dendrobium catenatum. The sequence continues at coordinate 1,160,756 of NW_021319451.1, forward strand.
TCTCCATATAAGAAAAAGTTTCTTTTTGAATACAATACAACTTTATATTTTAGGTACTAAGAATATGAATGAATATTAAAATTTCTACAATACTCAGTTGTATAGTGTGGAAGAAAGAGCTATATAGCTCTTTCTACCATACTATCTCATATACTTCTGATTCTTTATATGGATCTAATGTTCTTTATTTTGATCAATATAAGTAATTCTAATTTGATGGAGGCGAAGAATGGGTTTTGACAAGGGTGTCCTTTCTTACCCTTTTTATTTATTATGTGCTCTTAACTTTTTTCAAATGCTTTTATACATAAAGGTATGAACCTAGGGATCAAAATTTGTCCAAATGCATGGAAAATTTCCCATTTACCATATGTAAGTGATATTATGTTGTTTTCGGATAGAAAAACTAAAAGTATAAAGAAGCTGAAGATAAATGTCTTTGACTATTACAATTGGCCAGGTTAGAAATAAATATCCAAAAATCATCTATTTTATTTGGTAAATCGATCAATAGGAAAAATAAAAATATATCAAATTTTTTTGGTTATGAGGTGGTGGATGAGATGGATTACCTAGGAAATCGCATTAAGTAAGCTTGTGAATTCTGATTTTCAACACTTGATGGAGAAATCTTTAAATAGATTGAATGCATGGGGAAATAGGTTTATTTCTCTACCAGGTAGAATGTTTCAGGTTATATCAATTTTTCTCACACATCCATTATTTCTATCAACTCATACATTAGTTCTTATAGGTCTCTTAAAGGAGTTTGATAAAATATGTAGAAATTTTATTTGGGATAAATAAAATGGTTACCATGGTCTTCATTTTGTTTCTTTGGAGGTCTTACGCAAAATAAGGAATAGGGGAGGACGTGATCTTTATTCAGCTGCATCAAAGTTTGGTCCTTTTGGGGTAAAGTTTTCTTGGACCTCTTTAATAAAACAGAAACACTTCTTAATAGAAACTTGATTGCAAAGTATGAAGATAAATTATGAAATTTTGAGATGAGGAGTTGTAGCTTGGTAACTTGGAAAATTATTCTGGATGGGTTGAAATCTCTTAGAAATATTATGTGATGGTAAATTTCTTCGAGCTCCTCCATTAATGTCCTTAGAGATGTGTGGATTCTAGACAAAAGCATGTATAGTTACCCAATATACATTACAGAATTTGAAGATGATATAATGTCGCTGGATGCATTTATTAGGAATGGAAGCTGGAATATAGATCAGTTGAAGCAACAATTTGGAGAAGATCTTATAGATCTTATCACACAAATTTAAATCCATCTAGAATTGATGCATGATAGGCTAGAACTAAAATTTATAGTTATTGGAAAAATAATTTAGGCACTTATTTTAATGATATTATTTGAAGATGATATAGAAGTAGATTATTGGAGGAATATTCCTACTTCTTTTGTTTCTTTGTTAAAGGGGGAATGTGATTGGTTGCCTATCTTTGAGTAGTTTGTAATTAGTTATTTTTCTTTAAGCGATATTCATTTTCTTTTTTTAAAAAAAGTGGATTTGATAAAAGAAACATAAATCAAATTTGTGGGTTATTTAGTAGTCCATAAGGATCTTATTAGCTAGTAGATTACAAAGGAAAATCATCACATGTTTCCTATCAAAGGATGATATCCTAAGAAATACTACAATGGATGATGTATTAAAAGGAATTTTTTAATAAATAAAAAAAATTTGAAGTTTAAGTTTCTTGTAGTTTTAATGTTATATAATGAATTGTTTCCAAACAACAAAACTTTGTTTAGAGAATTAAAATTTTTAAATTTTAAACCATTCAATTTTCCTTTAAGGATAGGTGTGACTTCTCACACTTTTTCCCTTCGGATTTACATTCACTTGCAATGGAAAACAACTTTAAGGCACCATTCTAGTTTTATTCCAATCTACGCATTTTGGGCACCATCATAGTTTAATTCTAAATCTACATGCACTAGTGGTGGATTAAGTCTTTTAGGCTCCATCCTTATTTCTATCTAGTTTACTAGTGGATAAATCCTTTTATGCACCATCCTACTTTCAATATGATCTCCTAGTAAGGGATAATTCCATTATTGCACCATCCTTATTTCAATCATAAATCTAAATCCACTAGTGATGGATAAAGCCTTTTAGGCACCATCCTTGTTTCAATCCAATTTACTAGTGTTGGATAGGAAGAGGCACTATCCTAGTTTTATTATAGTTTTTTAGTGGTTAATAACACCTTTCAGGTACTATTCTATTTTAAATCCAACTTGTTGGTGGTGGATAACACATTATTGGCTCCACCCTAGTTAAAGTATAAATATTATTCTCATGCCCAGGTGGTAAGCACCACAGTTAAGGACCATTTCTTATTTAATTCTTGTTGATTTGATAAAATAACACTTTGTATCGTTCTTGTATGACCACTTAAATATCTTTATTTTGTATAAATTTCACTTTCAAGTCATCCTTCTAGCTTAAACTTTCTTACTAATGTTAATTTCCTTTCAACTTATCGCCAACTAAATTCTAAATGGATTTAATAGTTTATTTTAATCACACCAACAAAATTGATTTAGTTTTAAAGTAAATCAACCCTATCGGGTGTCTATTTATTAACCACATTTCTCTAGATGCCATTCAACCCTAAATCCCTAAACACATCATCTTTCCTTGGATCTAATGACTAGTCTAACAACTCAGGACCTAGCCATTGATCCTTAAACTTCTTAAATTAAATCTACATACCCTTGAACAAGTTCAAAACCTACCTAATGGATTGCACACTATATCACGTTGGCTCCTTGAATTAAGAGCTTATAGATACTTCTTTCATAGGTGCTATAGATATAAAACTTATCAATCCTAGCTCTTTAGGATAGAGGTTTCGATTGTTGACCTAGTTAAGTTAGGTCAAACAAATGAAATTAACTAAACTCATTCATTTCTTTACTATAAACTCCAAATCTTCATAAAAAATTAACTAAACTAAATCCATCAAAGCTCCTTATGATTTTCTCATGTTTGGTCCACTTGCCCAAGTCAAAGGTTAATCCCATATTATACAACTTTCAATCTAGACATCCTCAGGCTTTGGATCCTTCAGCAAAGTTGTTGTTGTTAATTCCGTATAGGTTGTTAAACCAAAGCTATTAGCCTAAGGCTAACCAAGATGGGGGGGAGGGGGTTAATTAATAATTTAAAAATCCTCTTGAATTTTTTAAATAGAATTTTTTTTGAATCACATAGAAAGTTAATTTAAGTCTTAAAATAAACTTTTCAACCACTATAAATAACTTGTAGTAAATAAATGCAGAAAATAAAAAGACAAAGATTTATAGTGGTTCGGTCAAACATGACCTACATCGACTCCCTGAATACTCCCTATTCAGGTATCACACTATTACCAAAGTGACTCTCCTTTTTCCCCCATAGCAAGGCGGAGAAGCCTTTACAAAAACTCTCTTCCACCAATCCCTGATGCGACATAGAACTATCATCCTTTCACACCGTCCAAGTATCGGCAGAGTACCATTGTTAGTTTACACCCTATAAGTGTTGGAAGAGTACCATCATCTATTCACACCCTCGAAGTGTCGGTAGAGTACCACCGTTTTTTCACACTCTCCAAGTGTCAGAAGAGTACCATCATTTGTTCACATCCTCCAAGTGCTAAGTACCAGATCTTTTTCAAACATCTTTTCATGTGTAATTAGAAAGAAGAAAAGAAGAGTAATCACGAAAAACTCAACGAGATCCTTACCTTTGAGTAACCTTGTGAACCCTTCACACTCTACTTGCAAAAATCTCTCTCAAACACTCTCCTACACTCTCTCTTTCACTTGCTCTTGAAAATTCATTAAGATAATACTTTTTCAAATCAGTTTCAGAGGACCTTTTATATCAAAGGCACGAAAAGCCATCCAAGAAACTAAAATTTTCAATTTTGAGTGTACACAGTCATACAGTATTATCACATGCTCATACGTATGAACAGTTCAAAAACTAATGCATATAAACCTTATGTGAATCGGTACGAAATGATTTTGTACACAATGATCGTCTAGTACAAACCAATTTTGTATTGTACAAATAGTTAGAATTTTTTTTTTAAACTATCCAAAAAAAAAAAAATAAAATAACCCAAGGAACAAGGGGGGGGGGGGGGGGGGGGGGGAGGAATTTGTTATCTTTAAAAACAAAATTCTTGGATTTTGAAAAACCTTTTTGAACTTTATGAAAAATAAAATCACTAATTGTGAAATATGTAGTTGTGTATATAAAAGATTTTTACAGATAAATTTTCAACCAAAAAAAATTGAAATTGTAAAATAAAATTTATGTAAAAATTAAAGTTAAGAGAATAACACAAAATTTTATAGTGGTTCAGTTTAACTTGACCTACATCCACTCCCTGTAGACTCATTTTCTCGGTATTGCACTAAACACGAGTGACTCTCGTTTTACCCCTACAGTATGGTGGAGAAGCCTTTACAAATTTATTTCACCAACCAGGTGCGGCAAGTAAACATCGCCTTCTAAACTTACCAAGTGATGGTAGCATACCTTCTCTTCCTTTATTACCCTCCTAGTTAAGGAAGAGTACCTTGGAGTCCTTTTTTACCCTTCTAGTGATGGTAGAGTACCTTGATATATTTTTTTATCCTCTTGGTGAAGGAAGAGTACCTTGATCATATATTGAGAATCTTCTCTTGAGAGTTGCTAAAGAAGATGGGCAGAAACTTCAAGAAGAAAAAGTGATTGTCACTTTGGGAAACATTGTGAATCTCTCACAATTTTCCTTAACTAGATCTCTCACTCTTTATTTTAAAAAATCTCTGCCAAACTCACTCGCTATGGTCTTACTCCAAATAAATTCATAACCAAAAGATTGTGTGATAGTTTGAGGACTCTTTATATAGAAAACGTAAAAAAACTATCCAAAATTTGAATAATTCAAGTGAACCAACATACGATCGTAGATCATAAGGTATGAATAATATATAAAATAAAGTCTTCATTTTGTACAAATTAGGATGAACTTGAATTCGAACACTATCAATAGTCTATATGATTCAGATCAAACTATTCGAATAGTTTAAAAATAAATGTATTCGTATGGCACAATCTTGTACGAACCTTATTTTGTACTATGTTAGTCATCTGTATGACCTAACATAGTACTGTATGAATAGTTCAAAAATGAACTAGTTCGTATGGTACATATCCAGTATGAAAGGAATTTTATACTCTATTGGTTGTCTATATGACCTAACATTGTTTTATACGAACAGTTCAAAAATGGAGTTTGTATGGTACAATCCAATTTGAAAGGAATTTTATACTCTATTAGTCATCTGTATGACTGGACATCGTATAATATGAAAACTTAAAAAAATGAACAAATTCATTTAGTATGATCCATTATGAAAGGAATTTCATACTCTATCAGTCTTTTATATGACCAGACATCATACAGCCAAACAGTTCAAAAAAGAACAAGTTGGTATGGTATGATTTAGTATAGAAGGAATTCCATACTCTGTTAGTCCAAGTTGGTATGGTCTGATTTAGTATAGAAGGAATTCCATACTCTGTTAGTCATCTGTATGCCTAGACATCATATAATATGAACAACTCAAAAAAATCAATCCGTATTAAACTAGATTTTGGAGGAAAATTAGGTTAAATTGTACAGTAAGGTTAGAGGTCGTACAATAAAATCAGTTTTAAAAAAATTATCACTCTCCCCCTATGTGTGTGCACGATTACCTAATTACAATCACACTCGCTCAAACTCAAGAATAAAAAAAATAACTTTTATTATATGAATTTCTATTCTCTCTTGTCTTGAACTATTCAGCAATCTAGAGTAGTATATGATTTCCCTGAAATATTAGTATACCATAAAATGAACAAAAATTTCCACTATATGATAGAAGAAATAATAAAATCGTAACAATAATATTTTGTTATCATAAAAAATCACAATCTCAAACTTGATTCCTAATTTGCAAAAGTCTCCCTATTTTTGATGATTGCAAATACAAGTATTATTTAAAAAACAAACTAAAGTGCATGTCTCCTAAGCTCCCACGCAAAGAATGAAAATTAAAAATTATTTGGAAAAATAAATTCATCATCCTCTTTTTTGCTTTTTTAATATAAAACAAACACAAAACTTGAAAGAAATAAACAAGATATCAAAATACAAACACTATATCACAAGATAATAAAGAACAAACACCAAAACATAAATAAACATATGTCATAAAAGAAAAGATGTTATGAATTATAATATCTTCATATTTTAAGAGTTTAATAATCTAGATGAAGTGTAGGCGTGTAGTCCGTATAAGAACTAAGAAATGTAATTTGAGTTTGTTTGTAAATTATTTAGTTTGTTCTTTTTATATTATAATTTCTAATTAATGTAAAATGTAAATTGTCAAATTAAATTTTTTAAGAAATCTTTCATTACTATTTGTCTGTTTTGCTGTGATTTTGCCAAACTTTTAAAATTTTCATTCATTTAACATTTTTCGTGTCAGGTCGTATTGACCCGAACCTGATCTGGGTCTGGTTCGAGTCCAGATAATTGACCCGAAAGCTATTTTGGGTTGTGTTCAGGTCAGGTTAGATATAATATGGTCAAATTTAGGTCTAACCCGAATATGACCCGCCAACATGAATTGACATCCCTAGTCATAAGACTTTAAATAAATACTTCAAATAAAGACAAACTACCTCCACCTTTTGACATCAAGAAAAGAGGAAAGTAAACAAAATAACCTTTGTAAATGAAAGTTATTACAGACAAATCAAAAAGTTGATAAGGAAAAGAATTTTTAAAAAAAGTGCATGACAAATATTAAATTCCTAAGGCAAAAACTCATATTTTAACTCAAAGAACAAATAAGGTAAGAATAGATGACCAAATTCAATATTCGTTCTAGAAAGCCAAAAAATTACAAATAAAATAATTATCGCAAGAAGAATTGTATAAGTATTAAATATTTTTACATTCAATAGTTTAAATGATTGTTAAATATATGGATTTTTCTATGATTAAGAGATATAGAGGAAAGAACTAAATATAGTGTGGGATCATTTTATGCCTCTTTTATCAAAATTTAATTCCTAATACCATGCAATTTCATATCTTTTAAATTTAAACTATTTGGCAAACATTGCACATCTTTTCAGGTTGGGCTCATTTTATGCCTCTTTTACAAAGTAAATCAACAAATCTTAGCTTGTGGGATAATCTTCCAAACACAATAAAATACTTTCTCATATAAGGAAGAATAAATCACAAAATAAAACCAAATATATAACAATAAAATCAAAATTATGAGAAAAAAAATAAAACAAAAATAAACCATAATTTTTGCAATAATTATAACTATATGATTAATGTCTATTAAAACATGAACATGATCTCATTATATCAATCTAATTATAATTTGATTTAAGTTGAGTTTTTCTTTTTAAATAGGAAATAGCATTGTAATACAAAAAAATTATAATTTTCATCCTTAAAATTAACATTTAAATTACTCAAATATAACTTAAGAAAATTTAAGAGGGAAAAGAAAAACCACAGCAAATAACTAGAACTTTTCTTAAAAAAAAAAAAAAAAGAAAGCATGGACTCAATTACAAAAGAAATAAAATAATCTAAAATTTAAATTATCTGAAAACAAAACATGATAAAAACTATAATCAAAATAAAACTTCTAAAAAATAAATACAATAACCAAAATAATAACCTAGGGGATCTTGATTTGGAGGAGGCTGTGGAGGAAAGAACTAGGTAAAGTAGCTGTTTATGGTAGCTACTTGAGTATTAATTGTGTTAACATGTCCTCTCACCCAACTTATGTCTTCATTGTACCTAAAATCCTATGTGTTCAAGCGAGTCTCATTATAATCAAATCACTAGATCATTTCTTGATAAAAATGTTGGTTTGGTTTAGTAGCATGAGAAGGTACAAGTGCTGGAGCATGTCCTCTTTCTTCAAAAAATTTATCTCCCTCGTCCGTTTGATCTCGATGGGAAAGAATATGAAATGAAGCATCAATAAAATAGACAGGAGGATTATCTAAGGGATTAGGATAAATAAGATTATACTTCTTCTCAAGAATGTATGCAATCAGGTGTCCTAAGGAACATTCTTCTTCCTTGTATTGGCAGGAAGTCTTATATTAGTAAGATTATTGATGTAGCCCAAAACCAATTGGGCTTCATCAATAAGAGTATTTGACATTATAAAATATGTACTAATGGAAAGCAGAGTAGTGAAATTGATTTGATCAGTCACTTTAGGAATAATAGTGGTTCTTAAGCATGCTAGATGATCCTGGTAGTTTGATTCATAATGTGAACGTAGGTTAAATGCTGGATTGAAGTATACCTTTAAGATTTTGATTGATTTCTGACCAATAAAAATAACTTCTAGAAATCATCGAGTGTGCCTTAACTCCTTCAATTTTAAAATGCAAAAATATTCCCAATCTTCCTTAGAGATTTCAACTCTTTATTGTAAAACATAAGAGGACATTATTGTATCATTTTCTCTTATTCTGAAATTTGCAAGAAAATAGTAGAAGGTGTTAGAGTGAAACATATAAATCAAGGTGAGAATGAAGGAAAATTTAGTAGAGTCAAATAGGGGAATGATTGGGAAGTTTAAGTCTTATTGAATAAGAAGATGAGAAGGAGTGATTTTATCTAGAACAAACCTATTGAAGGCTTGTTTATTTTCTCTCAAAAGAAAATTGTCATCTCATTCGGTATGAGATGAACTCCATTTAATCTGGCGAACTTGCTTGCTCTTGCTTTCCATTTGAGAAAAATTGAAAACGAGGATTGAAAATGGAAAAGATTATGAAGGAATCAAAAGAAAGACTTTCAATTTTGAGAAATCAGTCAATTTTGTATAGTAAAAAATTGTGTTTTTACATTGATTATGAAATTCATACAGTTTGAAATTGAATTTGTATAGATGAACAAAAACTGTCAAGAACAATTAATGCAATGAAATGGCTTTTAGTAAAGTTTCCTTTTCATTGAGTCATTTTGTATAAACTTTGACAAACCAAATTATACAGACAAACATGTGTTCATCCGGTATGATGGGTTAATAATAATTATAATTGACAGTTTAATTTGTCTACATGCTATCCTAGGAATGCCTACGATAATCATAAAGATGAATCATTGATAGTTAATACATATGATGATGTGTTCGTACAGTACGATTATCATAAAAAAAATCAAATTTTTTTTCTGTCCAACCCAAAAAAGAAATCAAGTAAAATTTAGAGAATTCATAAATTAAGAAAGTGGATCTTATAATACGAATGGAAAAAATAAATATTAGATTTTCACTTGATCATAAAGATACTTTTCCAAAATAATTTAAACAAGATCAATGAAACACAAACAAAAACCATAACAAAAAAAAAAAAAAAGAGAAAAGTTAATCAAAATAAACCACAAACAAAGAACAAAAATGCAATCATAAACACAAAAGAAATACACCACAAATGCAATTTACATAATTACAATTATCAAGCATGAATATTAATAAAACCCAATATGGCTCTTTAGGTACTGAAAGTTTCAAAAGCTAGTGATTTTGTGAAAGTATCTGCAAGTTAATTTTTAGTTGCTACATGATGTTGTTCTATTTCTCCTTTAGTGACAAGGTCTCCAATAAAGTGATGCATTATGTCTATATGCTTAGTCCTACATTATTGATTTGAATTCTTAGAAATGCAAATTACACTTGTATTATCAAAAGAATGGATTGTACTAATTAAAAGCCTAAATCTATAAGTTGTTATTTTAACCATAGAATCGGTGCCACACAACTTCCTAAGGCTATATATTCTACTGTAGTAGTAGAAAGAGCTACTAAATTCTATTTTTTGCAAGAACATTAAACTAAAGAATTTTCAATGTTTTGATAAGTTCCAAAAGTACTCTTTCTATCATTCCTACACCCTACAAAATCTAAATTAGAATATCCAATGATTTCAAAAGAGATGCTATTCCTAGGATACCAAATCACTAAGTTTTGTGTTCCTAAAAGGTAACTTTAAATTCTTTAACAACACTCAAATGGGATTCTTTTGGATTAGCTTGAAATCTAGCACGAAGATAAACACTAAACATGATATTAGGTCTGCTAGCAGTTAAATAAAGTAAAGATCCAATCATCCCTATAAATTTCTTTTGATCAATAGATTTTCCTTTAGAATCCTTATCTAACTTACCCGAGGAACTCGTAGGAGTACTTATTAGTTTAGCTTTGTCCATTTTATACTTCTTAAGGATGTCTTTAATATATTTTAATTGACTAAAAAATGTGTCATTCTCTTTCTACTTTATGCTAAAACCAAGAAAGTAACTCAAGTATCCTATCAAACTCATTTCAAATTCCTTTCTCAGTTTATTTGAAAAGCCATCATAAAGATTTTTATTAGTGAATCTAAATAAGATCTTTCTAGTGCAAAAATGCTTAGTCTATCATACCATTCCCTAGGTGTCTATTTTTATCCATACAATACCTTTTTCAATTTAAACGCATAATTAAAAAATTGTGAATTTTTAAAACCAATATGTTGTTCAACATAAACATCTTCTTTAATCAACCCATTAAGAAAGGAAATTTTAACATCCATTTCAAATAATTTAAACTCTTTAAAAAAGGTAATAGCTAGAAGTACCCTTATTGCTTCAAGTCTTGTCATAGGGAAAGAAGTCTCCTCAAAATCAATTCCTTCTTTTTAATTATACCCCTTGTCCACCAATCTTGCCTTAGTTTTGACCACTACATCTAAACCAATCATCTTATTTTTTAATACCCACTTAGTTCTAATAAAACTTTGATTTTTAGGTCTTTTTACCAACTCCAAAATATTATTTCTAACAAATTGATTCAAGTTTTCTTGCATAGCTCGTATCCAAAATTCATCAGAAAGTGCTTGATTTAAATTAGTGGATTCAATCAATAAAATAAATGCTGAGAGCTTCACTTTTTTGCTAAGCCCATGCCTAGTCCTAACACCTTCACTCAGGTCTCCTAAAATCAGTTCTTTTGGATGACTTTTAGTATATTTCCATTCTCAAGGAATTTATTTTCTATTCCAACTTTTTCTTCAAGATTTACATTTTTAATTCCTTTGAAATTTTCTTTAATATCTTCTTCTTTCAACCTAGACCATCTAGTAATATCAGATTCTTCAAAATCTACATAAGTGGTCTCCTCTACTCCTACGGTTCTTTTGTTAAAAAATCCATAGGATTTGTGAATGCTTGAATATGCTAAAAAATTTTTCTCATTAGATTTAGGATCAAATATTCCTAAAAGAGTTTTCCCATTGTTATGAATGAATATTTTACATCCAATGACATATATATGAAATAGATTGGGGGTCTTGCCTTTAAGAATCTCATAAGGTGTCCTGTTCAACTTAGATCTAATGTTTACCCAATTTAGAACATAATAAGTTGTATTAACTCCTTTAATCCAAAAATATTTAAGAAGTGAATATTCAGTCAATAAGGGTCTAACACCTTCTAGTAAGGTTATGTTCCTTTTTTTAGCAATCCCATTCTATTGAAGGGTTTTAGGAGCTAAAAAATTGTGTTCTATCACTTTTTATTTGTAGAAATCTTTATATTTTTTTATTTTGAAATTCTCCTTCGTGGTCACTATGAATTGCAAGGATTTCATATCCTAGCTTCCTCTAAATACAAGTAAAAAATATTCTAAACTCATCAAATGATTCTCTCTTATGTGATAACAATTAATTAAGTAAATCTAGAATAATCATTAATAATTACATACCTAAAAATGTTTTCTTCAAGACTTAAAGAGCAAACATGTCCAAAAAGATCCATGTGAAGGACTTCTAATGCTTTACTAGTTTTAAAATATTTAATTGAATGAAAGGAGGACTTTACATGCTTCCCTAATTTACACTCATCACACAGGTGATGCTTAGTAAAGTCTCATTTTGGTATTCCATTAACCTATTCCTTTTGGGTAATCTTCCTAAGATTTTTTATGCTTATATGACAAAGTCTTCTATACCACAACCAAGATTCATCAGTAATAGTTTTTATTCAAAAAGTGTTAGAAGATTTAACATAGTTTAAATCAAGCATTTAAACTTTATTTACCCTATCTGCATGTAATACATCAACTCCATTTAGGCTTATAATTTAGCTTGTAGGTAAAAAAATTATATTATAACCCTTATCACAATGCTAACTTATACTTAGCTAATTAAGTTTTAAGCCTTCTACCAATAAAACATTTTCAATCAAAAAAAATTTCATGTTAGTAATCATACATGAACCAGCCACTCTCCTAGTGGTGTTATCTCCAAGTGGCACTTTGCCTCCAGTTATGGCCTCCAGCGATAAAAATTGACTTGCATCTCGAGTCATATGTTTTGAACATCCACTTTCCATGTACCAAATGCTCTCAAGAGGACTTTTATGAGAGTGTATCTACAAAATTATCAAATGTTAGACTTGGGAACCCAAAAAATATTCGATTCTCCTTTTGACAATGATAATCTAGATGCAATTTTGTTATGCTGTGATTGATGCATCTTATGTCTACATACTAAATGTATTCTATGATAAATAGTGCAAGGGTGGGAAGTGTGACCCAACATGCCACAAGAATATTATTTAATACCAGGAATAGGATTTACTAGTATGTATGAGTTATAATATCTTTTCCTAGGTTTGTATTTTTAAGCTTTTGATTAGGATTTTAATGTTATTCAAATGTGGGTGGTATCTTTTTTTCTTTAAAAGCTTTCAATTTTTCTCGAATATATGAATTTATAGTTTTCAAAATCAAATTTTCAACCTTTAATTCAAGTTCTCTTTGGATTAATTCATCCATAAGCACCATAAAATCATTTTCAAGTTCATTATTAGAAGTTTTTAATAAATCATGCTCCTAATTCAAATTATAAAATTTATCTAGTAAAGTCTTTTGATTGTTATCTATGTTTGCATTATCATTCCTCATATTTTCATTTTCTTTTCGTAGATTTTGATACTTTATATTTAAATTAGCATGCAATTTTTTAAGTTTCCTCTATGCTTTATGAATTTTCTTAGAAACTTCAAACAATTTATCATAAGATAGGTCATGTATCTCCTTTTGATTAAAATGATCAACATTATTTGCCATTAAGCATAAATTTGTAGCCCCCTCTTCATTTTTTATTTCTGAAGAATTTGAAGCTGAGTTAGCCTAGAAAGCTCTTTGTATTATTTTCTTGCCCTTTCTAAAGTTGATTTTCTCCTCTACTTTATCCTTATTATGATTAGCTTTGAGATTTGGAAAATCAGTCTTTATATGTCTAGGCTTTCCGTATTCATAGCTAATGATCTCATTAGAAACTTTAGATTTCTTATTGAACTTACCTTTGTTCCAATGTTGATGTCTTCATTTCTTTCTCTTAAGGAAACTTCTTAATTATCTAATCATAAGTTTAATATCTTCTTCATCCTAAAAAATGGCTTGATCACTCTCTTATTCATCAGCTTTCAAAGATATATTCTTTTATTTCTGCTTGTCGATTGTATAAATGTCTTTGATTCACTCCTTGCTCATAAGCAATCAGTGATCCAAGTAGATTGTCAATAGAATATACATTTAAATTTTTAGACTCAATTATGAAAGTTATCTTTGCATCATATGTAGTAGGTAAATAATGTAGGATTTTATTGTCTTTATTTGAATTTGTAAGTTCTCTACCTAAAATATCCAATGAGGTAATAATTTGAGTAAACCTTGCATACATATTAGAAATTAATTCATTTGGTTTCATGTGAAATAATTCATATTCTTATAATAAAATGTTCAACCTACATTTCTTTATCTTGTTTGTCCCTTTATAAGTTATGCAAAGTTAAACCCAATTTTTTTTTCCAATTTTGTAAGTAAAAAAACATATATAATCCTTAGATTTCAAAGTAAAGAAAAAACTATTTAAACATTTGGCATTTAACTGTGCTAATTGTTTTCTTCTAATGTCCAATTAGTGATTGGTGTTTCAATCTTGTTGCAACATAGTTTTAAATCTATGCTTTTGTATCTTGTGAGTCTTTAATGATACCAAAATATTATTGTGTTGATTATCGTTTCTCCTAACAAATATTAGAAAATTCTTATTTGTGTTATTTATGTGTACTAATGTTTCAAAGAAATTATACTCCAGACTGCTGAAGACTTCAAGATATATTATATTAGTGTTTCTTGTAATTGAAGTCTATAATTTTTCTTTTTTCTTGAGTCTAAGAGAGTATGAATATAATTGGGTAACCGTGCACACACACACTAGGGGAGTGAGCCAAAAGTTGTATTTTTTAAATTAATCGTACTGCATGATTCTTGAATCGTACTGGATAATTTGACCCGTGTGTTCCTCCAAAAAGAGTTAATTAAATCATGCCTTAAAAAATTTTCTTGAATTGTTCGTACTGTATGAATATTGGTTCGTACAAAATACGTCTGGAGTACAAAATGGATACGTGCTAGTTCATCCCAAATGAACTTGTCATTTTCTAAATTGATCTTACTATATGAAATGAATTTTGTACAAATGATGCCAAAGTATGAAATGGGTATATACCAGTTCATCCCATACAAATAAGTAAATTTTTTGAATCGATCGTACTATATAAAATAAATTTCATACATATAACATGTAGAGTACAAAATGAGCTCGTCCATGTTCATACCATATGAAGCATGATTTGATTAAAATAATTCATACTATTGAATGTGGGGTTCATACAGATGATGATCAGAGTATGAAATGGGTTCGTACAAAATCTTACCTGATGAACTTGTTTAACTTTGAAATATTTGTACTATACAATGTCATTTTGTATATATGACTACCAGCATGCAAAATTTGTTTGTCCGGGTTCATACAAGGATTTTTAAATTGTTCGTACATATGAAGCACAATCATACTATACGATCAAAGATGGTCAAATTAAAATTTCTTAGTTTTCTACATGGTTTTTCTTGTCCTTTCTACATAAGGTCCTAAAAATTAGGTGCCTATAGAATTCCTATTGTGAATTTCTTTTGAGATTGAACTTGGAGAGTGTTTGCAAAAGTGTCTTGGAATTAGAGATTGGGAGATCTCTTAAGAGGGATTTGTATGGTGATTCATATGGTTTCCCAATGGTGAGGATCTCTTACTTGTTCTTTAAAGTTATTCACTACTTTCTTGAAAACTCTTGAAAGATGATTTTCAAAGGATATATGGTACTCTGTCGAGACCAGGAGGGCATGAAAAAACACTGATACTCTGCCGACACCAAGGGTGTGAAAGGATATCAATTCTCTATCATCACTAGGTGGGTGATAAAGAATAATAGTACATTCCTGCACTTGGGATTTTTTGAAGAGAGGGTAATTATAAGGTCTTCTCCACCTTTTTGTAGGAGTAAATGAAGAATCCCTTTTGTATAGTAAAATAATTAAGGAGGGAGTCTACAGGGAGTAGATGTGGGTCTAGTTGGATTTGGTGTTCCTTTATCTTTACTTTTACTATTTCTTATTTTTTGCACATTTACTTATTATGGTTAAAAAATATTTTTATAAAAATTTATCTTTGTGATTAAAAACTTTAATTATTTTTCACAATGTCCAAGATATTTTTAAACTATAAATTGACCCCTCTCTTGGTTAGCCTTAGAACACTTGCTTTAGGTCTAACAACCTAATTGGACTTTCAAGTGATATCTGAGCCTGAAAGATCATTAGGGATGTTAAGCCCTATGAACCAGCCTAAGGCTAACCAAAAGGGGGGATGGATTGAATTGGTATTTAAAAAAAAAAAATTTTAAGCAAAGAGAACAATGAATATCATAAATCAAAATCACCACAGAAAATTAAATGTGGAAATTTAAATGCGGAAGCAATAACAATAAGAACACAAGGGTTTATAATGGTTCGGTCAACTCAACCTATGTCCACTCCCCGGAGGCGCCCTTCAAGTATTGCACTACAATCGTGACTCTCCTTTAGCCCCCATAGCTAGGCGAAGAAGCCCATACAAACACCTCCTTTTTGCCACCCCGGCAAGATAGAGAACCCAACTCTTTTTGCTTCCTCCTAAAGCAGGCAGAGAACCTGGATCAATCACTGAAGCTTACCTCTCCCAACCCCTGCAAGGACAAGAGACTCTAGGGAAGAAGAAGTGGAACAATTATTGGAGCAACCCTTGTGAACTCCCTCACAAGCTCCCCCTCATAAGATCCTCTCTCTCTCTCTCCCCCTCTCTCTCTCCTTTAGGTTTTCTCAGGTAAAGACAACAACCAAGGATGTTCAAAAATGTTGAACAATAGCTCTTAAATAGAAGAGCTTCAAAGGAGCTCAATAAATACAAGTTGCCGACTTTATCATCCAGGATGATAATAATATCATCCTGTACGATCAGTTCAAATCAAAGAAAATGGGCCAGAACATCTCCCTGAAGATGATCTGGATGACTTAAAATTGGCTTGATCATTCGGGCCGATCTCATGATCATCCCAGCCTATTAGTTCAAATCAGAGAAAAATCATCCAGGGCATCGCCCTAAATTCGAACTGTCTGATCCTAATCGGCCAGAACATCACCCTTAATTTGTGTTGGCCGATATTTATCATCCAGGAGTAACTAAGGGTTCTTGAATAGATCACCCTGGCCGATCCTGAGATCGTCTAGGATGATATGATTGTATCAATCATCCTTAATTACTTCCTTGATTCCTGGATCAATTTAGGCATAGTTGTGTAATATCGTCCAGGCCGATATTGCGATCGTTCTGGCCGATATCTAAAAATACAGAATATCTAAATTGATTATGGCGGTTATTTCTTTCTATTTTGAGTATATAGTCCTGGCCGATACAAGTATCGTCTAGGATGATCGGTTAATTACGGCTGCCTTAACTAAGAAATCCTGATTAGAACTTCTGTTTTGAACTCGATTGTCCAGGCCGATATAAATATCGTCCAGGACGAGGAGAGTAAAAATAGAAATTCTAAATCTCTCAAGTGTGTGTGTAGGGTTACTTAACATCAGTCACTTCAAATATTTACAATTGACTCAAGAAAGGAAAAAAAGAAAATTACAGACTGACTCAACACCCAGTCTTGAGCTGATTCCATTTTTCGTCCAATCTTTGAATCCTGAAAATGTCAGTAGTAAAAGGAAGATGAAAAGAAGAAAGAGTGTTTGCTAATCAATCTTTTTTTTTATTTAATTGAGTAGGACATTGAGACATTTATGGATTATTTCTCTATTTTTGGTACCAATTTTATTCTTGTTTAAATCATTTAACTATGGTTCAGAAATCGATATTCAGGATGCCATCAAATTCCTATATCACGAAACTATAAGAAAATATTATATTTATAAGTTATTATAGAGCATTGGAATTTAGGAGGATGCCTTTTTGTTTACATAATGCCCCCATGACTTTTCAGAGGTGCAAGTTCTCAATCTTTTTTTTTATTTAATTGAGTAGGACATTGAGACATTTATGGATTATTTCTCTATTTTTGGTACCAATTTTATTCTTGTTTAAATCATTTAACTATGGTTCAGAAATCGATATTCAGGATGCCATCAAATTCCTATATCACGAAACTATAAGAAAATATTATATTTATAAGTTCTTATAGAGCATTGGAATTTAGGAGGATGCCTTTTTGTTTACATAATGCCCCCATGACTTTTCAGAGGTGCATGTTCTCAATCTTTTTTTTTATTTAATTGAGTAGGACATTGAGACATTTATGGCTTATTTCTCTATTTTTGGTACCAATTTTATTCTTGTTTAAACCATTTAACTATGGTTTTGAAAAGATGTGTAGAAAAAATTTTTGGGTTAAATTTAGATAAATATATTTTCATTGTAATAGAAGGCATACTTTTTAGCCATAAAATTTCTATGAGAGGTAGAAGTGGATAGAACTAAAGTGCAAGTAATTAAAAATCATTCACCTTCCACTTTTGTTAAAGGGATTAGAAGCTTTCTAAGACATGATGGTTTCTATATGAGATTTCTTAGGATTTTTCCAAATATCAAAATGTTTATGCAATTTACTTAAAAAAGATATCCCTTTTGAATTTGATGATGAATATGTGAAATCTTTTAACATTTTAAAATAATAATTCATCACAGTACCTACCATTGGTACACTTGATTGGACATTCTATTTTGAAATAATATGTGATGCTAATGATTATGTTGTTAGTGATGTGTTAGTGCGAAGAAAAGATATGAAATTTTCATTATATATACTATATTAGTAGAACTTTGAAAACCACCCAATTTAACTATACCCCTATTAAAAAAGTGCTATTAGCCATTATATTTACCTTTAATAAGTTCATATCATATTTGGTTTACATCATGGTTCTTATAGCCATTGATCTTTTTGCTATCAAATTCCTAATGAAAAAGAAGATGTCAAGCTATGATTGCTGAGGTAGATTCTTTTATTACAAGAAATTGATACATAATCCTTAATAGGCAAGGAACTTCGAATTTGCTTCCTGATTATTTAGCTGGATAAGATATGAAATAAATTTCAAGCAATTAGTGCGATGTCAATGAAATTTTTCTGATGAGTATTTATTTTCTTTGCATTCATTTGGTATACCTTTGTATGCATATATTGTGATTTACAATGTCGATGATGTTATTCTAACAAACATGTCATTTTTCTAATGGTGTAAATTTCTACAATTTGCTAAATTCTACTTTATGAATGAGTCATACTTATTGATGAAGCTTAAAAACCAAATCATTAGGTGATATGTTCCTAAAAATATGATTGAAAATATCATTAAGCAATATCATGACTACAAGTATGGAGGTCTTTTTGAAGGATTTAGAACTGCCTCTAAGATTCTTTAATCTAAATTTTACTGGCATACCCAACTTATGTATTTAAATGTGAAAATTTGTGAAGGTTGTTAAACCTTTAAGAACTAGCCCAAGATTAACGAAGAGGGGGGGGGGGGGGGGGGGGGGCAATTATATTTTAATTTTTAAAGGGGGGTCAATTGAATTTTCCAAAAATTCTTTAGGGAAAAAGAAATCCTTTAAAAACTTTTCATACCCACAAATGAGAATCGGCACAACAGATGCAAAAATAATAAAATTTCATAACAATGAATTAAATCAAACTTTTTAACCATACATATAATTACAAAAATATAAAGAGCAAAAAATAATCAGAAGGAACAAATCAGAATTTATAGTGGTTGGGTCAACCTAACCTATTTCCACTCATTGGAGACTCCCCTCAGAGTATTGCACTAAATAGTAGGGTCTCTCCTTTTACTCTCACCACAAGGTGGATAAGCCCATATAAATATTTCTTCATAAACCCGGTGCGGTAGAGAACCTTGACTCTTTTTTAGGTAGAGAACCTCAACTATATTTTCACCCTCAAGGTGGTGGTCAAAGAACTACAACTATATTTTCACCCTCCACGTGATGGTCAGAGAACCACAACTATATTTTCACCATCAGGTGTTTGTCAGAGAACCACTATCTTTGCTAAAGAACTTCTTCTGCTGAGCCAAAGAAAATCCAGGTAGAACCTTGTAGATACTAGGTAAGATTTTTTCTTGGAGTAACCTTATGAATCCCCTCAAAACTTCTCTCTTACAAATATCCTTCTCTTCTCTCACAAAGCTCTCCTCCTACTCTCCCTCAAGGATCTCTCCCTTTAACTCTAATCAACCAAAGATTTTTTAGTAGGAGTATTAAAAAACCTTAAGTGGTGGGCTTCAAGAAACCCTAATTTTCAATATTTCCATCTTCTATTCGTACAATACAATACACATATCATACAGTGTAATAAGTTTAATTTAAACTTGTTCTGCAAGTTCGTATAGATAAACTATTTAACCATTAGAATTATTCATAAAGTACAATCAAAAGATCATCTGGTACAAACTATAGAAATTCCTTTTATTAATTGGGGATTACTCCTGGGATGGCCAATTTTGTACACTATTGATCATCCAGCACTGTGGATATCGTATAATATGATCGATATAAAAATCATATATTTTTATTGGTATGATCTCTGCCATGACCAATTTTATACAGTGTCAATTATATTGTACGAACAATTTTATAAGTATGATTGTTGATAATAATTATTAATAATTTATTTGCTTGATATCGAGGGGTAATTAAGAATGATTTTAATTAGGGCATAAAGTATGAAAACAAATCATATCATATGATCACCATTTAATTGTTATCTTTCTTAATGTTTAGTGGTGAAAGTTTTAATAAAGCACAATATATCATACAATATGAATTAAAGTCATATAGTATGAAAAAAAGTCATACAATACAAAGAAAAAAATCATGCAATACGATTTACTTTTAAAAAGCTCCCTTAAAAATATTTTTCTCTCAACCCCTGTATGCGTGTAAGGTTACTCAGCAATGATACCACCCAATTACATGATATGACTCAAGAAAGGATAAAATACAAAACTTTTACTACCCAGTCTTGAGCTGATAAAACTGAAAGTGAACAGTGGACATATTTACTAAAATTTTAGTACACACATAACAAACTAAAATATCATATATGGGAGAAATAAATAATAAACATAATAATATTTGTTATCATTAAAATCATAGTACTTGTATGAGAATTGCAACAATCTCCCCCTTTTATGATGTCTAAAATTATTGTTTATAGAATTTCAAAAAGTTGCTTTCCTCTAAACTCCCCCTTAGACGATAACCATATGTAAGAAAAATGAATAATAACATAATAACACATATCGACAATACAAAAATAAAACAATTCCCCCCCTGCTTTGACATTAAAAAAAGATGGGAAATAGCAGGAAGGAAAAATAAAAGCTAGAACTTACACAGAAAAAACATACATACAAACAACTCAAGGTAAAGAAAAACATCATAGCTATGATAACTCTCATGGTCATTCTTCAAATGTAATAAACTTACTCTACAAATAGAAAATACCAAATAAGTTAAGTATTGACTTTATTTCAACCAAAGGATTTGGATTCTAGAGTTTAAACACCTAGCTTAAAATCATCATTGGCTAAAGTCCTTTTGTTTAATCAAAAATTTAATTCAGGAATTACAATAAGATAGGGAAACTTAAACTTTTCATATTGCTAGTATGAAATATATTGAATAGAATATCACTATAAAAGTGATGAATGAAAAACAAAGATTTCCCAAAATCAAGTATTAAACATATTATGAAACATAGGGATTGTCTAAGGTTTATAGATTTACAAAAAAGAACAGATAATTTAAGTTGGGCTCATTTTGTTCCTCTTTTATTAGCTTTTGGGGCATATTGCACATCGTTTTTTTTCATACACTTAGTGCTTCTTTTACTTTTGGCATCATTGTGCATCTTTTGATTTTGGGAGCATTTTATGCCAGTTTTTATTTTTACAAATTTCTTCCTTTCTAAATCTTTAAGAATCTCTGTTGTAAAGATTATCTTCCAAATATAAGATTTGAATGTGGGAGGATTGGACATGTGAAAATGAATGTGTTCAAAATGAAAATAATCCAAAGGTTGTGGAGGTTGCTGTTGGAGGTGGTAGGGGAAATGATGTGGGAAGGAAGCAAGAGGTTATGAAGGACCCTTCTTATGGTCCAAGGATACTGGTCAATAATAAGAAAGAATAAACTCAAATCAAAGTAGGAAGGTGGTTAAGACAATCATGTTGAGATATGTTAAAAAGTCTGTTGTTCCAATGACAGTTGCATAGGAAGTTCAGACTGGTATGGGTGATGATATCAGTGAAGTCTTTATTCTGGTGAATCCAAGGAGGTTAAATACTGTGGCTGAATAATTAGAAGAAGGGGAGTATATACTGGAAGGTGATAGATTTGAAGAGTTGGATCATAACATTTTTGCAGTGGATCAGAACATGCCACTTGACAATAATAGAAATATCACTGGTTATGAATTGGGTAAGAATTCCATATCTGATTCTACTTGTTTTTCAAATTCAATCAATAAATTTGATATTTTGAATATGGTTGATGGAGATATGTTGGAGGAGGAAAAGTTAGAAGGAAGGAGAGATAATGTTAAGCTAGGGGAAGTTAATGTTACTATGACTAATGCTGGAAAGGGTAAGGAGATGCGCTATATTGAAGGCCTTGGTAGAAATAATGCTGGAGATGAAAAGGCTAGAGAAGTTGGAACAGGTGGGGAGATTAACAAAGTTAAGCTTGCTAAAGAACTGAGGTCTCTTGGTCCAATCACAATTGCTCCCAGAGGTAGGAATATGGATTGGGTTGGTAGTAAAAAGAAGGAAGGGGCCTCATCCCCTAGATTGAAATTATGAATTCCTTAGCCTTTTGGAATTGTAGAGGAGCCAAGAAAAAAGATGTTTCTCTCTATCTTAATGAGTTTATAAAGGATCATGGAGTTCTTTTTGTGGGGATAGTGGAAACTAAGATTAATGCTTTTGATAAAGTTTCACTTGATAAGATTTTGGGTCCTAATTGCGACTTCTTTTTGTTGCCTTCAGATGGCTTGTGTGGAGGGATGATATTATTATGGAGATATGATTTGGCTTCTTTTACAGTTTTAAAGGTATCAAAATAATGTGTTATTATAGACCTTACTAGTTTTCGCCCAATTAGCTTGTGTAATTCAATTTATAAAAAAGTGGTTAAAGTTTTATTGAACAGGTTATTGGTGGTCCTTACAAAAATTATTTTAGAAGAGAAGGTTGCATTTGTCAAAGGTAGGAGCATAGCTGATCACTTATTATTTGCTCAAGAGATTTCAAATAAGATCAGGGTGTCAAAGTAGCTGATGGTATGGTGGCAATCAAGTTGGACATGGAACAAGCCTATGACAGCATGTGTTGGAAGACTCTTCACAAGATGATGGGTATCTTGGGTTTCCCAAATCAGTTTTTGAAATTGGTGATGGACTTCTCTAAGTGCATTATGGAGCCTAGATTTTCTATCTCAATTAATGGTGGGTTCTCTAAGTGGATTGTGGGGAAGAGTGGATTTCGCCAAGGTTGTCCACTCTCACCTTTTCTTTTTATTATTTATTCCCAGCTTCTCTCTAATGCCTTTTCTAATGAAGGCAAGGATTTAGGAATCAGGATGGCTCTAAACGTTCAAAAGGTATCTCATTTGCTTTATGTAGATGATGTCCTCTTATTTTCAAATGCTATATTAAAAAGCATTAAGAAAGTTAAGAACATTTTATGTGATTATTGTGCTTGGACTGGACAGAGGTTGAATACTCAAAAATCAGCTATGATTATAGGCAAATTAGTTGAAATAAGGAGGAAAAAGATTGTAAAGATCATGGGGATTAAGCTGGTAGAAGAGATGGATTATTTGGGAACCAAGTTTGTGTTACAAATCTACTTTTGCATGTCTTATGTTTTGACAGTCCGCACTCTAAAATCCTGGATAAATACTGAATGTTCGTGCTGATCAAACTTCACTAGTTCTTCCCAAAAAAGAGAAGGCAGCTGCCCCTTTCCACCTACCATCTGCTGAATAAAGCAATTAAGAGTAATATATTTCATCCTCTAAAGTAGCCAACAAAAAATAGGCCATTTAATCAAGCATTTGTTCAGATCCAAACGCCTTTCAAGCAAATGGATACAGCTGAGTGAAGTCCCCAACCCTCCCATTGATCTGCGTTTGCAAAGTTCTCTCCCAAGAAACCAAAAATGCATCCCTTGTCTTCCACATACTTATTCCATACAAAATTCCTGCAAATTTTCTCAAATTCCCTCATATGCTATGGGAATAAGGGAGAACGAGACATAAGAAATAATGGAGATTGCAAAAAATGTTTTTTATCAAAACCAAATCTTCCAATAGAGAAATGTATCTATTTCCCCAAGCATTAAGAGTCTTCATAGATTTATCCAAAAGAATTTGAAATCAGCCTTCCTCAATCTCCTAAGAGCAAACTGGAAAGTTCGTTCGGGATGTTAAGCCCTATGAACTTAGTCCCAAAGCTAACCAAGAGGGGGGTGAATTGTATTTTTAAAAATTCTTGAGACAAAGAATAAATTTCACAAACCAAATCACACCACCAACCAAATGCGGAATTTAAAAGTGCGGGAAGCAAAAATAAGAACACAAGATTTATAGTGCGTTCGGTCGACAAGGACCTACGTCCACCTACTTGGAGGGCACCCTCCAAGTATTGCACTACAAAACGGACTCTCCTTAGGCCCCACAGCTAGCGGAAGAACCCTCACAAGAAATTCCTCTTTTGCCACCCCGGCAAGGCCAGAGAACTTACCTCTTTTTGCTTCCTCCTGAAGCTGGCAGAGAAACCACAACTAAAAGGCAAACTCCTTACCTCAACCGACCTCCGACGACGAAAACTCCAGACGAAAGACAAGCAGAGCGATCCATGAGCAACCCTTTGAATCCCCTCACAAGCACCCCCTCACAAGATCCTCTCATCTCTCCCTCTCTTCTTTCTCTCCCAGTCTTCTCAGGCAAGGCAGCACAAAGGTCTCTAAAAACGTTGAAGAAGAGCTCTTTAATAGAAGAGTCAAGAGGAGCTCATTAATTGCAAGTAACCGACTTATCGTCCCGGCCGATATGACATCGGCCTGGCGATTAGTACAAAACAAGGAAGATCGGCCAGAGCACAGCCGGGAACAGTCCTGGACGATTGAATTTGGCTTGATCGTCCAGGACGATCTACGATCATCCGGGCCAATTAGTTCAAATCAGAGGTAAATCGTCCTGAGCTAGCCCTGGGAACAGTCCTGCCGATTTGAAATTTGTTGCTCGTCCAGGCCGATCTCACGATCGCTCGGAGATATGATCGTATCAATCATCCTTATTACTCCCTGATTCCTGATCAATTAAGGATAATTTGGTAATTTCTCCAGGCCGATCCTGAATCGTCCTGGCGATAATTTAAAATTCAGTATGCCTAAACTGTCTAAGGGCTATCTCTTTCTATTGAGCTTATCGTCCTGGCCGATACACGTATCGTCCAGGCGATGCGTTAATGCCGCGCCTTAATTAAGAATCCTTAATTTAGACTTTCTGTTTTAAGCCGATCGTTCGCGACGATATAATATCGGCCGGGCCGAGTAGAAAAACGAATTTCTAAGCCTCTCAAGTGTGTGTGTGAAGGGTTACTTAGCATCAGTCTTTTTGATTATGACAAGTAGACTCAACAGATGAAAATAAAATACATGACTGACTCAACCCTAAACCTATGAGATCCTGGACTTGGCTTCTTCTCTTGATCGTCCGATCTCGATTCCTGAAAAGTTAGAAGCAACAAGTAGTCCGAAAGAGAAACATGTTTTGTCAATCGATCAAAG
>NW_021319451.1:1186275-1189333 GCF_001605985.2 Dendrobium catenatum
CTATTTCTTATTTTTTGCACATTTACTTATTATGGTTGAAAAATATTTTTATAAAAATTTATCTTTGTGATTAAAAACTTTAATTATTTTTCACAATTTCCAAGATATTTTTAAACTATAAATTGACCCCTCTCTTGGTTAGCCTTAGAACACTTGCTTTAGGTTTAACAACCTATTTGGACTTTCAAGTGATATCAGAGCCTGAAAGATCATTAGGGATGTTAAGCCCTATGAACCAGCCCAAGGCTAACCAAAAGGGGGGATGGATTGAATTGGTATTTTTAAAAAAAATCTTTAAGCAAAGAGAACAATGAATATCATAAATCAAAATCACCACAGAAAAATAAATATGGAAATTTAAATGCGGAAGCAATAACAACAAGAACACAAGGGTTTATAATGGTTCGGTCAACTCGACCTACGTCCACTCCCCGGTGGCGCCCTTCAAGTATTGCACTACAATCGTGACTCTCCTTTAGCCCCCACAGCTAGGCGAAGAAGCCCATACAAACACCTCCTTTTTGCCACCCCGGGAAGATAGAGAACCCAACTCTTTTTGCTTCCTCCTAAAGCAGGCAGAGAACCTGGATCAATCGCTGAAGCTTACCTCTCCCAACCCCTCCAAGGATAAAAGACTCCAGGGAAGAAGAAATGGAACAATTATTGGAGCAACCCTTGTGAACTCCCTCACAAGCTCCCCCTCATGAGATCCTCTCTCTCTCTCTCTCCCCCTCTCTCTCTCTCCTTTAGATTTTCTCAGGTCAAGATATCAACCAAGGATGTTCAAAAATGTTGAACAATAGCTCTTAAATAGAAGAGCTTCAAAGGAGCTCAATAAATACAAGTTGCTGACTTTATCGTCCAGGATGATAATAATATCATCCTGTACAATCAGTTGAAATCACAGAAGATCGGCCAGAACATCGCCCTGAAGATGATCTGGATGATTTAAAATTGGCTTGATCATCCAGGCCGATCTCATGATCATCCCAGCCTATCAGTTCAAATCAGAGAAAAATCATCCAGAGCATCGCCCTAAATTCGAACTGTCCAATCCTAATCGGCCAGAACATCACCCTTAATTTGTGTTGGCCGATATTTATCATCTAGGAGTAACTAAGGGTTCTTGAATAGATCGCCCTGGCCGATCCTGAGATCGTCCAGGATGATGTGATTGTATCAATCATCCTTAATTACTTCCTTGATTCCTGGATCAATTTAGGCATAATTGTGTAATATCGTCCAGGCTGATATTGCGATCGTTCTAGCTGATATCTAAAAATACAGAATATCTAAATTGATTATGGCAGTTATTTCTTTCTATTTTGAGTATATATTCCTGGCCGATACAAGTATCATCTAGGATGATCGGTTAATTATGGCTGCCTTAACTAAGAAATCTTGAATAGAACTTCTGTTTTGAACTCGATTGTCCAGGCCGATATAAATATCGTCCAGGATGAGGAGAGTAAAAATAGAAATTCTAAATCTCTCAAGTGTGTGTGTAGGGCTACTTAACATCAGTCACTTCAAATATTTACAATTGACTCAAGAAAGGAAGAAAACAAAATTACAGACTGACTCAACCCTAATTTACCCAGTCTTGAGCTGATTCCGTTTTCCGTCCGATCTTTGAATCCTGAAAATGTCAGTAGTAAAAGGAAGATGAAAAGAAGCAAGAGTGTTTGCTAATCATCAAAAAATAATCCATAAAATTGAATTTGCAATAATCTCCCTCTATTTGATGATGGAAAACACTTTGACAATTATTTCTAAAACAGTAGTGTAAAACATGGAATCGAAAGTGCAAGTATACAAAGGATTCCTCTCCCCTTTTGACATCTCAAAAAGGAGGAGGAAACTAAGAAACAAAGTAATTTTTTTTTTAACCAAGGCATGAACATGATGTAGTATTCCATGTGATTGATTTTAAAAAAAATTTAAGCTAATGAATCAACATCAAAAAAATCCATAAAATATTATAATATCCGATCATGGTTACCCTTAGCTCGGACTTTCTTTTAGGGTAGAATATTCTTTGGGAATCAATGATCAAACTCAAAAATTTAGTTGGATATGAGAAAAAAAGATCCATTCATCACTTGGTTTTAGAAAAAAAATATCTTATAGAATAATATATCAAAGTAAATTTGTCACAATCGCAAAACACTCAAAATCAAGCCTTTGATACATGAAATCTTCTAAGTTTTAAAAGATTTGAAAGGAGAAGAGAGCTTGCTTTTTGTGGGCTCATTTTATGCCTATTTTCAATTGATTGTCGCTTTACGCATCTTTTGCTTTTTTTTTTTTCAATTTGACGTCATTGCGCATCTTTTGTTGGCATCATTGGCCATTATTTTATATTTTTTTTGCAAGCTCTATTCTCTTTTACAATCTCTTAAAAAGGATTCTTAGTTGTGAATATATCTTCTAGATATTAGAGAATAGGAGCTCTCTCTCTATCATAGAGAAGAACTATCCCCAAAATAGAATCAATAACCAATGACAAGAGTAACGAAGAGTCTTGATGTGAAAAAAAGACTTTAATCATTATAAATACAAGATAGATTTGCTTTAGCAAGGTTAGAAAAGATCTTAATTTCATATACAATCTTTAAATTGAACTAGATTTTTGATTAGAAAAGAAAATTGTGCCACTAAAATATGTTAGAGAAAGAGACACAATCTACGGTATATTTTTACCATCTAATAGATTAAGAGATGTAACACATTGACTACAAATTTTCAAAAGCAAGGACAAGGCATACGATATCATTTCAGTGATGATTTTGAAAACCAAATAAACAAAATAAAGTAAAATAAATCATACAAAAACTAAAAGCAAAAATAAGAAAAGAAAACAAAAGGAAAAAAGAAAAGCAAATAAAATATATAAAAAAGAGCAAAAGTAAAAGAAAGCAAGTAAAAGATCAAGTTCATGCATTTATGTCAATCACACCCAATCTGGTCCTTAAAGAGCTGAAAGTGTCGAAGGCTTGTGGTTTAGTAAAGATGTCAGCCAGTTGATTTTCAGTTGTCAAATGGTGTAAATCAATGT
>NW_021319451.1:1189433-1212396 GCF_001605985.2 Dendrobium catenatum
CCCCCATGGTCACTATGGATGGTCAAGATCTCACAACTTAGCTTTTTCTGGATCCAAGTAGAAAATGTTCTAAACTCCTCAAAAGACTCATTTTTATGTGAAAGAAAACTAGTCCAAGTGAATCTCGAGTAGTCATCAACAATCACAAAACTATAGACTTTCCCTCCCAAGCTGGATGTGCTAATGGGTCCAAACAAATCCATGTGAAGGACTTCTAAAGGTCTAGATGTGCTAATCTCCTTAATGGGGTGAAAAGTGGAGTGGACTTGCTTTCCTAGTTGGCAGGAATCACAAAGGTGGTCTACTGAAAACTTGAGTTTGGGGACACCTCTAACTAGTTTGGGTCACTTTCCTAAGGATTTTCATACTTGCATGAAATAATCTCCGGTGCCACAACCATGAATCATCAACAACTATTTTTAAGCAAAATGAAGCAGCGCATTCAATGTTATTTAAATCAAGCATGTACACATTCTTGATCCTCTTTCCCTGCAAAATAGTATTGTTACTTAAACTTACAATGCATGAATTTGCAAAGAATTGCACGATGAAGCCCTTGTCACAAAGTTAACTGATGCTCAGTAGGTTGTGCTTTAATCCATCTACAAGCAAAACATTTTCAATCATAAGGTTCTTGGAATTGCCAATTATACCTGAGCCTACCACCTTCTTGGTGGTGTTGTCTCCAAGAGTAACCTTGCCTCCAGTCCTGGATTCCAACAAAACAAATTGATTGGCATCACCAGTCATATGTCGAGAGCATTCGCTGTCCAGGTACCACATGCTCTCACAAGACCTTTTGTGAGAGCCCACCTACAAGATCATCAATATCAAGCATAGGAACCCAAACAGGTTGGGGTCCCTTCTTATGAAAAGTATAATGCCATGTAGGTGTGGTATGCTGTGGATCATGCACCTTAGGTCTCCACACTCAATGTGTACTATTATGAACTGTGCAAGTGTGTGAGATGTGTCCTGGCATGCACATGGAAAACACTAACTCCAGGAAAATGGATTTCTTAAATGGTTTGAGTTATAATGCCTCTTCCTAGGTTTTGGCTTTTGATCAAGTGTGGGTGTCATCCGAGTTTTCTTACATGTATCTAATTTATTTTGAATCTTTAAGTTAGTACTTTTTAAGACCTCATTCTCAATCCTCAAATTATTCTGTCTCCTTAGATTTCTTAAAATCAGATTCAAGTGAGGAGTGTGAAGTTTGTAGTGAATCACGCACTTCAATTAATTCATAATATTTTTTGTTTAACTCATCAAATTCATCAAGTAGAGCAATGATTTGAATCAATTATTTAGTGATCTTTAGTCAAACTTTCATGCTCTTTTTGTAAATTCAAAAATTCCAATTTCAAGCTAGAATGTGTTTTCTTTAGTTTCCTATATGATGCATCAATTTTTTCAGAAACTTCAAGGAGTTGGTCGTAGTAAAGTTCACATACCTCTTCTTGATCAAGATGATCGCCTGCCATAAGCACAAGTTTGTTGTCTCATCTTTTGGTTCCATCTCTGATGAATCTGATGTAGAATCCGCCCAAAACACCTTTTGAAGTCTCTTTTTATCTTTTCTAAACTTGGATTTCTCCTCACTCTTTTCCTTGCTTGTGTGCGTCTTAAGTGTAGGGCAATCAGCTTTCACGTGTCAAGGTTTCCTGCATTCATAAGAAACCATATCAGAGGATCCTTTTGAATATTTGTTATCCTTACCTTTTCTCCAATTTTGATGATGCTTGTGCTTCTTCCTTAGAAAGTTTTTGAACTGCCTTGTGATTAAGGCAATATCATCACTCTTAGACTCGGAAGAATCAGAGACAGATTTGTGTGCCTTCGGTGCCACTATTTTCTCCTTTCTTTTCTCACTTGCAGTAAGATTTCTTTGATTCACCCCTTGCTCGTAAGCAATGAGTGAGCCAAGTAAGTTATCAATCGAATAAGTGGTTAAATTCTTAGATTCAGTTATTGCAGTGATTTTAGCATCAAAAGATGAAGGCAATCATCTCAAAATCTTGTTCACTTTTTCATAATTCGAAAGTTCTCTTCCTAATGCTTGCAAAGAAGTTACAATCTGAGTAAACCTTGTATACATTTCAAAAATTGATTCAGAAGGTTTCATACGAATAAGTTCTTAATCATGCAATAGAATATTCAAACGATATTATTTCACTTCATTGGTTCCTTCATAATTAATGCACAACCTATCCCATATCTCTTTACCAGTAGAGCAAGTAGAAACATGCATGTAATCCTCAGACTTTAAAGCATAGAAAAAATAGTTCAAACACTTCACATTCAATTGAGCTAAATCTCTTTCATCAGAAGTCCATTCAGTAAAAGCAACTTCAGTTTAATTCTGTTAATTTCATGAGAAGGTGGAGAATATCCTTCTTTAATAAGCATCCACATGCGATAATCAGTTGATTGCAGAAAAGTAGACATGCGGGTTTTCCAAAAATCAAAAGGAAGATTGTCAAACAAAGGAGGTCGTGTAATAGAATGTCCTTCTGTTGTATTATGATGCTAAAAGTTAGCCATTGATCAAAATTCAAAAAGTTTTTAAACTCAAATTTTATGAATCCCGCTCTGATAACACTTGAAAGATCGTTAAGAATATTAAGCCCTATAAACTGGCCAAAGCCCAACCAATTTTTTAACACCCCCAAGGGGGGGGGGGGGGGGGGGGGTGAATTGGTATTTTAAAAAAAATCTTTAAGCAAAGAGAACAATGAATATCATAAATCAAAATCACCATAAAAAAATAAATGCAGAAATTTAAATGTAGAAGCAGTAATAGTAAGAACACATGGGTTTATAGTGGTTCGGTCAACTTGACCTACGTTCACTCCTCGGAGGCACCCTCCGAGTATTGCACTACAATCATGACTTTCCTTTAGCCCCCACAGCTAGGCGGAGAAGCCCTTACAAACACCTCCTTTTTGCCACCCCGGGAAGGCAGAGAACAGAACTCCTTTTGCTTCCTCCTGAAGTAGGAAGAGAACCTCGATTAATCACTGAAGCTTACCTCTGCCAACCCCTCCAAGGACAAGAGACTCTAGGGAATAAGAAGTGGAACAATGCTTGGAGCAACCCTTGCGAACTCCCTTACAAGCTCTCCCTCACAAGATCCTCTCTCTCTCTCTCCCTCACTCTCCCTCTCCTTTTGGTTTTCTCAAGTCAATACAGCAGCTAAGGATGTTTAAAAAAGTTGAACAATAGCTCTTAAATAGAAAAGCTTCAAAGGAGCTCAATAAATGCAAGTTGTCGACTTTATCATCCAGGACGATAATAATATCATCCTGTATGATCAGTTCAAATCACAGAAAATCAGCCAAAACATCGCCCTGAAGATGATTGGGATGATTTAAAATTGGCTTGATCGTCCAGGCCGATCTCACGATCGTCACGGCTGATTAGTTCAAATCAGAGAAAAATCATCCAGAGCATCACCCTGATTTCGAACTGTCTGATCCTTATCGGCCATAACATCGCCTTGAATTTATGCTGGCCGATATTTATCGTTCAAGAGCTACTAAGGGTTTTTGAATAGATCGTCCTGGCCAATGCTTAAATTGTCTAGGATGATGTGATTATATCAATCATCCTTAATTACTTCCTTGATTCCTGTATCAATTTAGGCATAATTGTGTAATATCGTCAAGGCCGATATTACGATCGTCTTGGCCGATTTCCAAAAATACAAAATACCTAAATTTATTATCACAGTTATTTCTTTTTTGTTTTGAGCATATCGTCCTAGCCGATATAGTTATCATCCAGGATGATCAGTTAATTATGGCTACCTTAACTAAGAAATCCTGATTAGAACTTCTATTTTGAACTCGATCGTCCATGCCGATATAAATATCGTCCGGGATGATGAGAGTAAAAAATGAAATTCTAAATCTCTCAAGTGTGTGTGTAGGGTTACTTAACATCAGTCAGTTCAAATATTTAAAATTGACTCAAGAAAGGAAAAAAAAAAGAAAATTACAGACTGACTCAATCCTAATCTACCCAATCTTGAGCTGATTTCATTTTCTGTCCGATCTTCGAATCCTAAAAATGTCAGTATTAAAAGGTAGTCGAAAAGAAGTAAGAGTGTTTTCTAATCATCAAAACATAATCCATAAAACCGAATTTGCAACAGAGCCTTCTTTTGAAAATTAAGGTTTAGATAAATTTTTGAAAATCATCATGGCTACTTTTGGAAACTATAACACACCTGAAGGATATTCAATAACTAGACCACCACTATTTTATAACATCTCTTTCAACTTTTTAAATACACATATGTCTACTTTCTTTAATTGCTTGACTATCGTATATGGATTTTTGTACAAGAAGGCTACACTAGACTAACTAAACTTATTTATGGAAATATAACTAAAATGCCATTTTCTAATTGGGTAGTAGAGGAAAAAAATTAGCTCAGTTGGAAGAAAAACCCTTGGTTATCAAAGAAGGAGGTCTGTTGGTCAACAAAGATAAACCTGTTGTTTTGGGAAAAGGCAAAGGTGTGATCATGGAAGAAGGTTTCCTAAGCCCGAAGAAGTTTTTATCAACAGAGGTTTGGAATGAAGAAAAAGAAATTCTTAACTATGAAGCTTCGTTGTCGGCAGGGAAAAAGAAACTCTTAGGTAGAGAATTTAAATCTAATCTCTACCGCCTTAGCCAGTTATATGCAAATTGGTTAAACAAAACTAATCAATAGGAGATAAGACAGATGTGGGCAAGGTGATTGAAGATTTTACTCTGCTAGTTTCAACAAGTGCAGAAAAATAGAACAATAAAGAAGAAGATGCTGGAATTCAGTTGGAGGTCGGCAATAGGAAAGAGTTGTCTTCAGCATGGAAGAAGAAACAAAATATTAAAGTGGACAATCTTGATCTTGGTACATTTGTTTCTGATGATGGAGAATCTGTTTTGCTAGATTCAAAAAATGAAAAGAATAATGTCAAGAGGCTGAATTGTGCTCTAATGGTGAAAGTGTCTGGGGACAACTTTATGTTCTCATCTGTTTATATGGAATTAAGGAGGCAATGGAGCAAAATTGGGAAGTTTCATATCACTGGTTTGGGCACAGGTTGGGTGCTCTGTTCTTTAAAAATCAAGCAGCAATGGAGGAAGTCTTAACAGGAGGTCCATGGTATGTTAGAGGCCATGTGGTAGGCTTGGATAAATGGTCTTCCTCATTTTCTCCAACTTCTTTGAAGGGTATTTCATCTCCCTTATGGATAAGGTTACCTAACTTACCCTTGCAATGTTGGAATGACATCAACATTTGCAGAATAGCTTCTAAAGTAGGTAAGCCTTACTTACAGGACGGAAATATGTTCCAATGGGGAAGAAGAATATGCTAGAGTTTGCGTTCGAGTTCCTTTGGAAGAGAAACTTCCTTTTGGAGTTTGGGTGGAAGGATTATCTGGAAAATTTTTCCAAAAAATTTAATATAAAGGTATTGACAAATTATGTTATGAATGTGGAAGAATGGGCCATTCATTAACAGAATGTAAGGAGCGCAAAAAGGAGGTTATGGATTGTAGTGGTAAACCTGGTTCTAAAAGCTTGGATGGGAAACAATCAAATCCTTCGGCAGCAGCAAGCTTAAACCATGAAGATGGAGAATCTAATTATGGGCCTTGGCTTCAAGTAAACTATAAAAAGAAGGGAAGGAGATATAGAATTTGTGGTAGGAAAAACCAATTTACTAAAAGAGTTTACGTTCCTAAACAAAACTCTAAATTGAATGATAAGGATCATTCTATTCCTGAGATTGATTTTATTCCAGCATAAGAAAATCCTGTTCAAATTGAGGTAGTTCGGGAAAATCCTGTTGAAGCTGTGGACAGTATAATAGCTCATGAATCTAAACCTGAATTTCCTCAGGTTTTGGCTCCAAATTCTATTGTTCCTACAATAAACAAATTTGGCATTTTATCTAAAATGGAAGACAACAATTTGAATTGCTATGAAGAGGAGATACAATGTATAGAAGTGGAAGAAGGCAAAATTACTAATCTTGAACAAATTGTTACAGTTAGCAGTCAGGAGTAGGTGTTAAAGATTGTTACTAAAGAATCTTGCAAGGGAATTTCTCAGGAAATGAAAGAAGTGGAGTTTTCTTCATCAGGTATGAAAGTCAAACTACTTAAAGATCTGAAATCATTGGGATCAGGTAATATTGTTAATTACAATAGAAAATTGGAGGTTGGTAGAAGTAAAAGGGGGGGGGGGGTGGCTTCTTTAGCTTTTTGGAAATGTAGAGGGGCCAAGAAGAGAGAGGCTTCTCTTTACCTCAAGGAATTTGTTACAGATAACGATGTTTTATTTGTGGGATTAGTTGAAACTAAAGTTAGTTAACTGTATAATCTTTAGATTTTGAGTTATCTAGGTGTTAAATGAGATTCTTATTTGGTTCCTTCTGAAGGACTTTCGGGAGGAATCTTAGTTCTTTCGAGGAAGGATTTGGCAATATTTTATGTATTAGATGTCTCTTCTCATGTTATTACTGGTAATCTGGAAGTTATAAATAGAGGAAGTTGGCTTATCTCCACGGTTTTTGGGAGCAGAAATATGCTAGATAGAAAATCTTTATGGGAGAATTTGGAGAAGTTGGATACTGGTTTTAAACTGGCTATTATTGGGGGAGACTTCAGTTGTATTCTATCTCAAGAGGAGAAGAGAGGAGGTAAGAAATTTGTATTTTCTCAAGGAGATAAAGATATGAAGATGTTTATGAGAAATAATGACTTTCATGAAGTTGGGTTTATAGGACCCAAATTTACTTGGTGCAATAACAAATCGGGAGAAGGTCGTATCTTAGAAGGGCTTGATAGATGCCTTATAAACTCTATTGCTATGAATTCGATCCAGTTAGCCTTGGTGAAGCATTTATCTCGCATTGCATCCGATCATTGCCCTATCATTTTGGAGGTGTTCAAACCAGTGAAATCACATTGCAAAGATATTCGTTTTGAAGAGGTATGGGTAACTTTCCACGGAGCTGCTGCTATTGTAGAAAAAACATGGAAAAAGGCTGGTGGGAGTGATCCACCTAATGCTTTGAATATGAATTTTAAGAGGACTCTTAAAACTCTTTTTTATTAGAGCAAGGCTAAATTTAAAAGTCTGAATGTTTTAAGAGACTCATTAAAAAAAAAAAAAAGAAATCTTTGATCTTCAAATAGATGAAGCTGAAGGTTTGCTTAATGAAACTAAAATGTTGGTTCTCAGGTCTAAAGTCAATGAACTTAATTCTACTTTGGCAAGGTTAAATATTTGGTGGAAGCAAAGAGCTAAAGTGAAGTGGTTGCAGGAGGGTGACACGAATTCTGCTTTCTTTCACTCATTTGAGAATGCTAGAAGATGTTCCAATTGGATTAAACATAATACAAATGCAAATGGAGCTTTAAGGGATCAACAATCTGAAGTTGAATCTATCATCTCAGAATTTTTCAAATCAAAATGGAGACATAGAGATTATTTATTAGAAGGCTGGCCGAAACCTTTTGCTATCTTGGAGGAGGCTGATCATAGTATACTAAATGCAGATTTTATTCAGGAAGAGCTTCAGACGGTGGTAAACAATCTGGGTAAAAATGTTTCTCTGGGTATGGATGGTATCTCCTTCTCTTTTATTAAAAGCTTTTGGAAAATTATTCATCATGATGTATGGAAGGCCACAGATAATTTCTTCAAATCTGGATCTATGAATCATAGTTGGAAGGAAACGTTGATAGTATTAATTCCTAAGTTGCAAAATCCTATATTCCCTGCTAACTTCCGTCCATTTAGTCTCTGTATGACTTCTTATAAATTGGTTGCTAAAATGCTACTTAACAAACTAGAAATGGTGATTCATAAAGTAATTTCAAATGATCAAGTGGCTTTTCTAAAAGGGAGAGCTATGTCAGATCATGTTCTTTTGGCTCAAGAGGTTGCCAATTAGATCCGACACTCAAAAGCAAGTAAAGGTTTTTTGGCTATCAAAGTTAACATGGAGCAAGCATATGACAGCATGGGTTGACAAGCTTTGAGGCAAGTTCTTATCCATTTCAATTTCCCTAGAAATTTTTCTGACTTGATTATGAATTGCATTTCAAATCCAAAATTTAGTATTTTGATTAACTGGGAAAAATCAAATTGGATTGAAGCTAGGAGTGGGTTTAGACAAGGATGTCCCCTATCTCTTTTTTTATTTTTTTTGTGCTCCTAATTACTATCTGATGCTTTTAGTCAAAGAGGAAGGAAGATTGGCATTCAAATTGATTCCAATGATCATATAGTTTCTCACTTACTTTATGCCGACAATATTTTAGTCTTTTCTGAAGCTAACTTAAAGAAGATTAAAAAGGTGAAGAGGATTTTAAACATCTACTACAAATGGACTGGGCAAAATGGTAATCACAACAAATCCATGGTGGTGTTTGGAAAAACTGTAAACAAAAGAAGGAAATTACAGATTGAATAAGTGTTGAATAAGTTTTAATAATCTTATTGAAGTAGCCTTGAATAAATTGAATATTTGGGGAAAAATTTTTATCTCTTTGGAAGGAAAAATGGTTTTGATCAAATCTACTTTTCTATCAGTTCCTATCTTTTTATCAACTTTATCCTTGGTTCCTTTGGGAATCCTAAAAGAGTTTGATAAAATGTGTAGATCCTTCTTATGGAATAAGAAGAATGGTAAAGTGGGAATTCATTATGTATCTTGGAAGAAGCTTTGCCAACTGAAGCAAAAAGGAGGTAGGGGGCTTTTTTCTGCAGTTGCCAAAATGGGGCATCTTCGAGCCAAATTTGCTTTGGAATTTTATACAAAACAGGACACATTATTCAACCGGATTCTAAGAGCCAGATATGGAGAAAACTTATGGATAAATCAAGGAAAGAAAGGAACATCCTCTACATGGAAAATTTTATGCAATGGAGATAAATATATTACCAATATAGAAAGATGGAAAATCTCTAATGGGAAATCTGTTAACTGGATGTTTGACACCTGGATATTTGGCATAAGTATCTCAAAATGGCCTACTTTTGTTAGCAACAAGGAGATTGAGTATTATGGCCTGGACTTCTTCATCTCTGATGGTAAATGGATCAAAGATCATCTTCAAATGTTTTTTGGTGAACAAATGATTGAAAGCATTTCAAAAACTCCAATTTCTTTGGATCTAGGTGAAGACCAAATGGAACTAAAATGGAAAAATTATGTGCGATCTATTACAGCAATTTTGCAAAACTCTATTCTGGAAGAGGAAGCTGACTACAATTTCTGTAATTGGTTGAAATCTCTTAAACTAAGGCCAAATGTGGAATTATTTTGGTGGAGATTTCATAATGGGGCTGTTCCTAGTAATTCTTTCCTTTTTCATAGAAAACTAACTCAATTTACAGGATGCCCGAGAGGTTGTGATCACGAGGAGAACAAGGATCATATTGCTACTGTGTATGGGAAATTAAAAAAGGCATTATCATGGTTAAATAAATGGGGATTCCAGGTTCCTCATTTTGATTGTTATTCTGAATTCTTAGATATACTGAAAAGTATGTCTAACAGAAATCAAATCCTTGTAAACATTTACTGCTCTACAATTTTTTTGGTTTGGAAGAGCAGAAATTTGTTAAGCCATGAAAAAAGAGAAGAATCAGATATTCTCATTGCAGCTAATGCAATTTCTATGGTTGTTCAATCTCCTAAAATCAACATCTATTCGGACAACTGGGATGTCAATCAGCGCAAGCTGTTTTCTACTTGGCGTCCTCCTCCTCCCGGATGGATAAAGATCAATGTGGATGCATCATTAAGCAGCAATTATATGGCTGGAACTTCTAGAGTTTGTAGAGAAGATAAAGGTAGAATGTTACTTGCATTTGGTACTCAACATTTGCATTGGGATATTTTCCATTTGGAGCTTCAAGCGGTATACATGCTTAAAGATTTTATACAAGATTGGATGAGGGAAGCTCAAGGAGTCATTATAGAAGGAGAGAACTACAACATCATCAAGTATCTTCAAAATATTTTTAAGAGATTAAAGAAGAAAGATCTCATTGAAGACGGCTTATCCTTTGTAAGTAATTTCAATCAAGTTTCTTTTAATTTTACTACTAGAAATTGTAATAAATTAGCGGATTGTGCTGCTAATTTGGATCTGAGGAAAATTTTTATTTGGCAAGATACTTCTAATATTGAGATCTCTCTTTCATTCTTGTATATTTTGAAGGAAGATTTCAATTTGTTAGATGGTATTTTGTAGTTTGTAATAACCTTTTTTTTTCATTTTCTAATGCATTGTTGCATTTCTTCAAAAAAAAAAGGGTAAGTTTCATAAAATGCTAAAGTTTCTAAACATGTGATTTGCTATGAATGCAGGAAGCCTTGACATATCAAATCTAAATGCCTGAATCTAAAAGCTAATCCTAACAAGGAGAAAGTTGAGGAGAAAACCAATGTAACAAAGGAAAAGAAGAGATTACAAAGAGCATTTTAGGTAGATTCATCTTTAGATTCCTCAGAAATAGAAGCATAGGAGGAAGTCACAAACTTGTGTTTACTAGCTGACAAGCTTGATCAGTCAAATCAAGAGGAGGTATGTGACTTAACATATGAGGAATTGTTTGAAGTTTTTGAGAAAATTTATATTATATATAGGAAACTCAAGAAGCTGTATGCTAAGTTGAACGTAGAATTTTCAAAATTACAAACAGTACATTAAATCCCTAGGAATAATCTTGCATTAATTGATAGCAACCACATAAAACTATTGGATGAATTTGATTATTTGAACAAAAAGCATGAACTATTGAAGTCATCACATACTAAACTTAAAATTGTTTTTAAAATATTAATAGATGAATCTGATCATAGAAAGCACTATTTAAAAGTTAATAATGCTGTTCTAGAAAGTGCAAACTCATATTTTAAAGTGGAATTGAAAGATCTAAAGGAAAATAGGACGCCCCATGCACTTGAAAAAATTTTTAATCCTAATCAGAAGTCTAAAATTTAAAAACCTAGGAAAATATAGTATATCTATCATAGATTGATTAAACCTATTCTTGGAGTTAATTTTTTTTTTTTTTTGTGGAATGTTTGGTCATGTCTCTCACACTTGTTTAATTTATAGTAGAATACATCTAGTTTGGAGACCTAAGATGCATAATTCACAACATATCAACCATGCATCTAGATTATTATTATCAAAAAGTGAACCCAAACTTTTTTGGATTCCCAAGTCTAATATTTGATCCTTTTCTAAAATCTCTCTCATACAAGATCTCATGAGAGTATTTGGTACTTATACAATAAATGCTTGAAGCATATGACTGAAGATATGATATAATTTATATCGTTGGAAGTCAGAAATGGAGGCAAGGTTATACTGGGAGACAATACCACTAGGAAAGTGGCAGGCATAGGTATAAATGGGAATTTGAATAATTTTTTTATTTGAAAATGTCTTATTGGTAGAAGGGTTAAAGCATAACTTATTGAGTATTAGCCAGCTATTTTATAAAGGTTAGAGTGTAAAATTTTTTCCACAAGCTGCATAATAAGCCAAAATGGAATTGATGTATTGCATGGAAAAGGGTAAATAATATATACTTGCTTGATTTGAATTTTGTTAAATCTTCTAATGATTTTTATCTCAAAACAATTATTAATGAATCATGGTTATGGCATAGGAGACTTTGTCAAGTAAGCATGAAAAATCTTAAGAAGGTTACCCAAAAAGATTTGGTAAGAGGGATACCTAAACTAGAAATCCCTAAGGGTCACCTCTGTGATGCATGTTAATTAGGAAAATAGGTGAAGTCCACCTTTCATTCCATTAAGGATCTTAGAACTAGCAAACCATTGGAAGTCATACACATGGAACTTTTTTTATCAATTAGCACTATAAGTAGAGGAGGTAATGTTTTTTTATTTGTAATAGTTGATGATTTTTTAAGATTCACTTGGCGTAAGTTTTTATTTCATAACAGTGAATCATTTGAGAAATTTATAAGTTTTTGTACTTAAATTCAAAGGAAATTAGGGTGTGAGATTTTATCAATTCAAAGTGATTATGGAGGAGAATTTGAAAATAAAAAATTTGAAGATTTTTGTTGAGAGCAAAGAATTGATCATAATTTTTTAGGACCTAGGACCCCTCAACAGAATGGGGTTATAGAAAGAAAGAACATAATATTATTAGAAGCCGCTAGAGCTAAATTGGCAGAATACTCATATCTAAAATATTTTTGGGCTAAAGTGGTTAGTATGGTTTGTTATATTTTGAATAGGGTGAATATTAGATCCAAATTGAATAAGACACCCAATGATCTTCTTAAGGGTAGAATACCTATTTTCCACAATTGCATGTTTTTGGATGCAAGCTGTTCATTTACAATAATGGCAAAAGTCCTTCAGAAAAATTTGATCCTAAATCTGATGAAAAAATTTTTCTTGGATATTCTAGTGTAGGCAAATCCTATAGAGTTGTTAATAAGAGAACTTTGGTAGTTGAGGAGACCACACATATTCTTTTTAATAAATCTGGCATTTCAAACGAGGCAAGATTAGAAGATGATAATATTAAAAGTATCTAGAAAGGAATTAAAAAGTCAAATTTGGAAGAAAATGTTGGATCAAAAAACCCTTTGCTTGGATAATGGAAATTTTCTTATAATCATCCTAAGAAATTGATTTTAAGTGAACCTAGTGAGACTGTTAGAACTTGGCATGAACTTAGCAAAGAAGTGAACCATTATGTTTTTTTATCGATGATTGAACCCACTAATATAAATCAAGCACTTTCGGATGAAATTTGGATTTTGGCCATGCAGGAAGAGTTGAATCAAGTTATTAGAAATGATGTTTGGGAATTAATTGAAAGGCCTAAGGATCAAAGTGTTGTTGGAACTAAGTTGGTTTTCAAAAATAAAATGAATGTTTCAGGTATTATGATTAGAAATATGGCATGATTGGTAGTCAAGGAATATAATCAAATAGAAGGGATTTATTTTAAAGAAACTTTTTCCCCTGTATCCAGACTTGAAGCAGTTAGGGTTTTATTAGCCTTTGCCTATTTTAAAGGATTTAAATTAGATGTTAATAGTGTCTTTGTTAATGGGGTGATATAATAGGATATTTGTGTTGAGCAACCTCAAAGTTTTGAAAATTCTAAATTCCCTAATAATGTGCTTAAATTGAAAAAGGTATTATACTAACAAAAATATGCACCTATGGCTTGGTATGAGAGGTTAAGCACTTTACTTTAAGAAAGGTCATTTGTGAAAAGAAGTGTGGACACCACTCTCATTTTGAAAAGGATAGGAGATGATGTACTCATTTTTCAAATATATATTGATGATATTTTATTTGGATCTATAAATAAAAATATTTGTGATGATTTTTCAAAAATAATGAGTGGTGAATTTGAAATGAGTTTGATGAGAGATTTTAGTTATTTTCTTAGTTTTAGCACAAAACAAATTGAGGAAGGAAATTTTCTTAGTTAGTCGAAGTATATTAAAGACATCTTCAAGAAATATAAAATGGATAATGCTAAACTAGTTACTATAACAATAAGTTCCTTAGTGTAGTTAGATAAGGACTCTAAGGAAAATCTATTGATCAAAAGAAATTTAGAGGAATAATTAGATCATTATTTTACTTGACCACTAGCAGAATATATATTATGTTTTGTATTTATTTGTGTGCTATATTTCAATCAAATCTAAAAGAATCACATTTGATAGTAGTTAAAAGAATTTTGAGATATCTTTTGGGAACTCAAAACTTAGGGATTTTCTATGCAAAGCACAACTCTTCTTTTAAAATTATTGGACATTCTGATTCAAATTTTGTAGGATGTATGGTTGATTAAAAAAGTATTTATAAAACTTATCAATTCATAGGAAGCTTTTTTGTTTCTTGGCCTAGTAGAAAACAAAATTCAGTAGCCCTTTTACTGCTGAAGTAGAATACATTGCCTTAGGTAGTTGTGGGGCACATGTTCTTTGGTTAAAATAATATTTGGTTGACTTGGGATTTTTATTTAGCACTATTCCAATTTTATATAATAATACAAGTTCCATTTGTATTTCAAAGATTTCTATTCAATATTTTAGAACCAAGCATATTGATATAAGACATCACATTATTAGAGATCACGTAGCTAAAGGACAAATTTAACTACATCACGTTGCTACTAAGATTCAACTTACAGATATTTTCACAAAACCACTAGCTTTTAACATGTTTAGTACCTTAAGAACTAGATTAGGTGTGTTTAATCTTAATGCTTGAATTGAAATTCTACAAACTTGATTTGTTGTATAATTATGTGTTTGTTTATTTTCTTTATTTGTTTGTTTTTTTTTTTTTTTTTTTTTTTTTTTTTTTTTTTTTTTTTTTTTTTTTTTTTTTTTTTTTTTTGTTTGTTTGTTTTTGTTTTTGTTTTTTTTTGTTAGTTTTGTGTTTTATGTTTCTTCAATTACTGGTAGCATGTCATAGGAGCTTATGTGATTGGTCTTGAATAGTTTTTCTATTTATCGTATCTTATTTTAAGTGTTATTTTTATACTATATTAAATGTTTTCATACTGTGTGAATTATATAGCATGTACATGGTAATTTTTTGATTTGAGCACATAAAATTGAGTTTTTCATTGAATTTCATAGTGTATGATGTCATCATCATTTGTACAAACTGTGTTATTTTGTTTATACAATTAGAGATGATTTTCCAAATTTTTAGTTTTTTTTGTCAGATTGTATATATGAAATCGCATTTCATCTATACTATCCTACTTTTAGTTTTTCAAGTGGATGAACCTAACCATCATAAAATAATCTTTTATTTTTTGATCATCCCAGAGGAACAGGTGTTTGTTTGTATGATTGTTTGGTCAAAAAGTCTGTATGAAATGATGCCTCAGAAAAGGTGTTTTATGAAAAGCTGTTTTAGTTTTGGCTTTTTTTGTTCATATGTATGAAATTTTTTTTCATCCCATACAATTTTAGAATGATACATACAATTCTTATTTTGAATTATATGATAGCTCATTTTAGCACCCTAAGAACTAGATTAGGTGTGTTTAATCTTAGTGCTTAAATTGAAATTATGCAAACTTGATTTGTTGTGTAATTATGTTTTTGTTTATTTTCATTATTTGTTTGTTTTTTGTTTGTTTTTTATTTTTTTTCATTAGTTTTATGTTTTATGTTTCTTATTTTACTAGTAGCATGTCATAGCATCTTGAGTGATTGGTCTTGAATAGTTTTTTTCATTTATCATGTCTTATTTTAAGTGCTGTTTTCATACTGTATAAATTTTTTTTCATAATGTACGAATTCTATAGCATGTACATGATAGTTTTTTGAGTTGAGCACATAAAATTGAGTTTTTCATTGAATTTCATACTGTACGATGTCATCATCACCAGTACAAGCTATGTTATTTTGTCTGTACGATTAGGGATGGTTTTCCAAATGTTAAGTTATTTTTGTCAGATTGTATATATGAAATCACATTTCGTCTATACGATCCTATTTTAAGTTTTTCATGTGGACAAACCTAACCATTATAAAACAATCTTTTATTTTCTGATCATCCCGGAGGAATAGGTGTTCGTTTGTATGATTGTTTGGTCAAAATTTTTGTATGAAATGATGCCTTAGAAATGGT
Organism: Dendrobium catenatum; assembly: GCF_001605985.2. Lineage (NCBI taxonomy): Eukaryota > Viridiplantae > Streptophyta > Magnoliopsida > Asparagales > Orchidaceae > Dendrobium > Dendrobium catenatum. The sequence continues at coordinate 1,205,119 of NW_021319451.1, forward strand.
GTTTTATGAAAAGCCACTTTAGTTTTGGCTTTTTCTAGTTCATATGTATGAAACATTTTTTCATCCCATACAATTTTAGAATCATACATACAATCCATATTATGTACTGTATGATAAGCCATTTTTCCTTAAATAGAAGGGTCTTGGATAAGTTTTTTACTCAGTTTCTCATTCATTTCCAATCCTTCTTGAGTCCAAATCTTAGAAATGTCTAGCAGTAGCAAATGACCTTGCACTTCTAAGGGTTCATCCTCTAGATGTGCTAGTTGATAATTTTCTTTCCAAAGAGAATGAGGAAGCCTTTAATAGGTATTTTGCTGCCAAAATAACCCCTTCCATACTCCTCATTAGAGTGATATTAATTTTTTTGTCATGCTTCTATTTCCTTTAACCATGTTTTACTTTATCCTTAACCTGATTTATGCCAATCATTGTGAAACCATTTAAATGTTCCTTGCAAACATGAAGGTAAACCAAGATCACACTAGCATTACCTCTTTCATCTTTAAGCAACGTGTAGAGATCACTAAGGAAGATCTAGGAAACTTCCTTCAGTTAAGAACCCTAGGAGTTATAGCCCACACTTTAACCTCTAGAGCCAATTTTGACTGGTCGGAAATAAATCAAACTCTTAGAGGTATTGCCCAAGTTAGCTATATGTCTAGTGTGTAAACTCTCAACCAAAGTGCCTAGATAATCCAGCATCTCTTAAGAACCTCTATATTTCCTAAAGCTGGTGATCGCTTAAACTTGACTCCTCTTTTGTCCACTATCACTTACTTGATTATGATTGAATCTCCTTTTGATGAAGCCCAACTTATCATGCATTATATTTAAAAACTCTTTGGTATTGAACTTCCTCATAATAAAAAGAAGAAAAATATGGATTTAGGATACTCAGTTGCCTATGTCTTAAAGAAAAATTAAAACCAAATCAATCATGATCCACCTACTGAACATCCCATTTTCTTCATCGACACCTCTTTTAAGACACTCTTTAGTTGGGATCAATGTTTAGAGGGAGATGATATTGAGGGAGAAGAAGGATCCCAAGCTCCAAAACCTGCACTTGCACTTGGAACCAACCATAATTTCTACCAAGAAATGGTTCAACAATTCGATATAATGAAAATCATTTTGATCAATGCTTTGATCAAATTGAGAATCACCTAAATTAGCAATATGTTAGATACAACGAGGATATGGGTTGCAATCGAGGGAAATTTGGCTCGGTTAGAATATAGCTTTGATCAGTAGTTACTTTTTATTGTTGAACCCACCACTTCCTCTAGATTAAGGCCCCTCTTATTATTAGTTTTAGTTTTGTGTTGTAGTTGCTGATGAGTTTATGTGTTTATTGTTGAGATGTTTTTCTGTGATTTTAGTGATTTCATGTGTTAGTGTTTTCATGTGTTATTTTTTACATTTCTAGGATGATGTCATTTGGGATGATGTTAAATGGAGAAATGTGTTTGTTTATGCTCTTGAATGATAAATGAAATGATATAATGTTGTGTTGAAATGCACTGAAATTTCACTTCTTAAAATATTTCTTTTTTTTAGACAAATCATTTGTGGTTCTACTTTTCAATGGAATTTTGAATTATTTGGTTCTACAAAATAATTTTCTTGCAAAATTTATTCTTTCAAAATTAAAATTAAAATTATGACTAGTTGTAGGTTTGGAGATCAATTACATATTCTTATAGACAAGTATTATTTAGATATAATTATTACAAAATAGATGTCTTATTTATTTTATTTTCTTCTTTCAATGTGTTAATTTTTGTTACTATTGGAATTTGTATTAAGATTATTGATATTAGAAACACCAAAAAAGTTAAAAAAAAAAAAAAAAGCGCAAAGCATGCAAAAATTGAAAATATGTGCAATGTTTGTAAAGTAAAAAGTTGAACAAAATTAACTCGAGTAGAAAAGAAGCTCAAAGTGAGCCACAAGCAATTGAAAAGATGTGCAATGTCGTAAATTGAAAAATTCATACTATTCCTTCCGTTATCATTCTATCTCTAATTAAAATCTATATAATTGATAATCATCTTCACTATTGAATTAGAAATTAATTTATCTTTCTTTCCTCAATTTTGTAATAATCATTTTTATTTAATTTGTCTATAATGAATAGTAAATCTGGTTAATTTTTCTTATCTTAGTTGTTCTTTAATTTAAAATATATATTTTTTTATTTTTAGCAGAAGGTGTTACTCTTGTATTTGCAATTAGTTTTAAATATTCTTTTTTATCAACTATTTTGATTTATCTATAGAAACTTTTCATTTCATGATGTACTTCCCTTTTTGTTGTTATCAGAAGGGAGAGTCATTAGTTATTATTTGATGTCTTTGATTGTTTGATGTATGTTTGTTGATGTGTGTTTGTGTGTGTATATTTTGTTCGTGTTATTTTTATTTTTATTATGTTTCTTTTTAATTTTTTGTTTGTGTTTTTTATTTTTATGGGAACCCCTTGTTTTCAATTTGTTATTTATTTATGGGGAGCTTCTGAGAAAAATAGCTTTAAGTGTTTACTCAAATAATAATTGTTTTACCATCATCAAAAAGGGTGAGATTTTTCCAACTTAGTTTTTAAATCTATGCTTTCATATCATGCGAGTTTTTTATGATACCAAATATTATTGTGTTGATTAACGCTTCTCCTAACATATATTTAAAAAATCTTATTTGTGTTAATTGTGTGTATTAATGTTTCAAGAAAATCATACTCCAGACTGTCATAGACATCGAGAAAGATTAGATTAGGTTTTCTTGTAATTGAAGTCTATATCTTTTCTTTTTTTCTTGAATCTGAGAGAGTGTGATTGTAATTGGATAACCATGCACACCACACTAGGAGAGTGAGTCAAAACTTATATTTTTTAAACAAATCATATTGTATAATTCTTAATTCATACTGAACGATTTGACCTATTCGTTCCTCTAGAAAGAGTTAATAAAAATCATGCCTTAGAAATTTTTGTTGAGCTGTTTGTACTGTACGAATATTGGTTCATACAGACTATATCTAGAGTATGAAATGGTTACGTACCAGCTCATCCAAAACAAACTTTTCATTTTCTAAACTAATAGTACTGTACAATATGAGTTTTGTACAGATGACACCCAGAGTATGAAATTTGTATGTACCAGTTCGCCCCATATGAATAGGCAAATTTTTTGAACTAGTAATACTGTACAAAAAAATTTTGTGCAGACCACGTCCAGAGTATGAAATGGGCTCATCCATGTTTGTACCATACCAAGCATGATTTGACTAAAATAGTTCATAATGTATGATGTGGGGTTCGTAAAGATGACGATAAGAGTATGAAATCTTATAGGACTAACTTATTCAATTTAAAATTGTTCGTACTGTATGATGTGATTTTATATATATAACTACCAGAGTACAAAATTAGTTTGTCCAGGTTTGCAACAAGATTTTTTAACTATTCATATGTTTGAAGTATGATCATACTATACTATCTGAGACGGTCAAATTAAAATTTTTAGTTTTCATGATGGTTTTCATGTTCTTTCTATATAAGGTCCTAAAAATGGATAGCCTATAGAACTCCTATTCTAATTTATTTTGAGAGTGAACATGGAGAGTGTATGGGAGAGTGTCTTTGAATTGGAGAGTGAGAGATCTATTAAGAGGTATTTGTGATGGAATTCACAAAGTTTCATAACGGTGAGGATCTCTTACTTGTTCTTCAAAGTTCTTCCCTACTTTCTTGAAAACAATTTAAAATGATTTTCAAAGGAGATCCGATATTTTACTGAAACCAGGAGGGTGCGAAAGGATGATGATTCTCTACAGACACCAGGAGGGTGTGAAAAGATGTCAGTACTCTACCGACACCATGAGGGTATGGAAGGCCTCAAGTCTCTGCCATCACCAGGAGGGTGAGAAAGGATGACGGTACTCTGCCACACCGAGAATTGGTGCAATAGAGGATAATTGTAAGAGTTTCTCCTCCTTACTGTGGGAGCAAAATGGGAGTCAATTTAGTATAGTGCAATACATGAAGAGCGAGTCCTCAAGGAGTGGATGTAGGTCTAATTGCACTGAACCTTTATAAAATTTGGGGTTCCCTCCTTGTCTTTACTTCTATTGTTCTTTTTTTTTTTATGCACATTTACTTATTAAGATTGAAAAATATTTTTATAAAAATTTATCATTGTAATGTTATCAAATAAAGGTTCTCTGCTAATTGAATAACCTTTAGGAGTATTCCAGATCCTAAAATTAGCCATGGTCATTTTTTTTTCAAAAAGTAGTCTAAACATTTACTTTTGGAAATGACTCTAATACCACTTGAAAAATCATGTAGGTTATTAAACCTAAAAGAACTGCATAAGGCTAACCAAGAGAGGGGATGGGGGTTAATTGGTTATCTTAAAAAAAAAATTCTTACATTTCAAAAAACCTTTTAGAACTTTTGGAAAATAAAATCACTAATTTTAAAATATGTAATTATCTATAGAAAAGATTTTCACAGATAATTTTTTAACCACAAAAATTAAAAAATAATAAAATAAAAAATGCAGGGAAAATTAAAGTTAACAAAAGCACCAAATTTTATAGTGATTTTATCAACCTAGACCTACATCCACTCCCTGGAGACTCCTCTCAGTATTGTAGTAAACACAAGTGACTCTCCTTTTTCCCCCACAGCAGGCGTAGAAGCCTTCACAAACTCTCTTCCATTGACCCAGTGTGGCAAACAATCGTAACCTTTTACACTCTCTAAGTGATGGTAGAATACCTTCTCATCCTTTATCACCCTCCTGGTGATGAAAAAGTATATTGATGTTCTTTTTCACCCTCTTGGTGAAAGGAAAAGTTTCTTGATACAATGTTGAGAATCTTATCTTGAGATACTTGAAAGAAGATGGACAAAAACTTGAAGAAGATAAATGTTGGGATCCATGACCCCTTCTTTGATCTTTTGATGATGAAAAATAATATCGTCTAAATATCTATTCATTGAATATCATTTCATTTCTGCTATTGCCTGTGAGTACTAACATTTCAGGAAGAATACAAATTATTCCGGACAACAGGATGACTCAAGACTGGGTAGAGTAGGAGTGTGAGTCTAAAATAATGTAATTTTCTATTTATTTTTCTTTCTTTTCTTGAGTCTGGCCACTAACTGTAGGTAAGCCTGAGCAACCATGCACACACACAGGGGGAGAGGGTTTTAAAGTAAAAAATCTAGATTTTCTTTCTCTATTGATCATTTTGTATGATTTTATCTTGTACTGAATGATCCTATATTATAAAAATGATTTCTATGAATAGATCGTACTGTACGAACCCTATCGTACTGGATGATGTATTACTAATCCAAAACCCTAGCAGTCAAAATAACCTAAGTAACTTTTTCAGCTGTTCATAGTGTACGAAGAAATTCATACTGTATGATTTATTTTAAATATTTACTTAAAACTAACCCGTGATTACTAGAATAAATGAAGGCTTAATTGCTGATTTGTAATCGTATGGTACGAACACGTTCGTACTAGATGATGAACAGAGATGATTTTTTATCATCCTGGATATTGTCCTGGATGATCTCTTATTTTTGACTAATCCTACCGTACGATGTATATCGTATCATACGATGAACAGAGGATGATTTTTGATCGTCTCGAATATCATCCTGATCGATCCCTTGATTTGTTCTAATCATACGGTATGATATTTATCGTACTATGCGATGTACAGAGATGATTTAGTATCATCCTGGCTGTCGTCCTGTACGAACAGAAGTGTTTGGACTCATACCGTACGATGTGGTATCGTATTGTACGATTTTATTTGAACTATTTATAAATATTCATACCAGGACAAAGGCTATCTATATATATTGTACTGTACGATATGAAATCATAGTGTATGATTGTAACAGCTACTTTGAATAATTCAGGGATTTTGGAGCCTATGTTATGTATCAAATTAGTAATCTTTTTGAGAGAGAAAGAGACAGATAGTGGGGAACGTGATTAGAGAGGGAATCCTTGGGAGAGAGCTCTTGAGAAGTTTTAAAGATTTGAGAGAGGAAGGAGATGGTGAGCTTGATGAGGGAGAAGAGGTGTAAGGGAGATCACACGATTGCTCCATTCTTGCTTCATCTTGCTCCTCCTATGACCCGGGAACAACTTGTGGGAGGTTCTTTGAGGGGGAGACTCTTCTACATTCGTGACCTCGAAGGTACTCTGCCATCTCCAGGATGGAGAAAAATGAGAAGGTACTCTGCCATCTCCAGGAGGATGAAAACAGCGCTTGGCACTCCGCCACGCCATGTTGGTAAAAGTGAGTCTTATAAGGGCTTCTCCACCTTGCCGAAGGGGGCGAAAGGAGAGCTATAGTTTGTAGTGAAATTCATGGAGCGGAGGACTCCAGGGAGTGGACGTAGGTCATGGTTTGATCGAACCACTATAAAACTTTGGTGTGCTTTTACCTTATCATTTTTATTTTTTTTTGCTTGCACTTTATTTTCAAAATATTTGCTTGGTAAAAATTGTGAAGGAAAAAAAAAGGATTTCGTTGTTACACGTTTGTGTTCCATTATTTTCCTTCATAGTAGCTAAAGTTTTCATGTTAAAAATTGAAAAACACAAAAAAAAAACTAGAACTCTTGCTTAGGTTTTTAGTTATTGCTACAAAGTTTTCACAATTCATCCCCCTCCCCTCTTGTCAATCTAGTAATTTCAATTGGTATCAGAGTCTATTTTCAAAAATAGTGTTTTAGAAAACCTTGAAAATACGATCATGTCACATTTTGGTAATCATAACACCGCGGAGGGTTATTCAATAACCCATCCACCTCTTTTTGATAACATCCCATTTGATTTCTAGAAAATTAGAATGTCTACTTTTTTACAGTCTATTGATTACCGCATGTGGATGTTAGTCAATGATGGATATGTTGCACCTTTTAAGACTTTGATGGAGTGAATACTCAAGTCCCTTTTAATGAATGGAGCAATGAGGATATGGATTTAGCCCAATTGAAAGCTAAGTGTTTAAATTGCTTTTTTTTGTGCATTAAAGTCTGAGGATTATCTAAGGGTTTCTACCTGTGCTACTAGTAAGGAGATTTGGGATAGACTGTATATTACATACGAAGGAATAAGTGAAGTAAAATAGTCTAGGCTTAATATTCTATTGCATGATTATGAACTCTTCTGTATGAAACCTAGCGAAACAATATCTGACATGTACACTAGGTTCACCCAAATCGTAACATCC
>NW_021319451.1:1212496-1230344 GCF_001605985.2 Dendrobium catenatum
AGGAAAGGATCTTAAGGCCTAGAGTGGATCTTAAGATCTAGAATTAATCTGGAGTTTGGAAGGGCCTTAGTGACCTCATACAAAAATGAGGTCAACAAGGTAGTTTGTACATATCGTACTGTACGACCAAGAATCATACTGTACAATGGTAACGGCTACTTTTGAAATCTCATTTTAGAGCCCGTTTTTATGTGTAAAACTTGTCATATTTTGAGATAGAAATAGAAGAGGAAAATGTGAGTAGAGATAAAATCCTATAGAGAGCTCTTGAGAAGTTTGAGGGGTTGAAAGAGGAAGGAGAAGGTGAGCTTGGTGAGGGAGAAGAGGTGTGAGGGAGATCATACGATTGCTCCGATCTTGTTGCAACTTACTCCTCATGTGGCCCGGGAAGAACTTGTGGGAGGCTTTCTAAGGGAGAGACTCATCTACGTCCATTGACCTCGAGAAGGTTCTCTGCCGTCACCAGGAGGGTGAAAACAACGCTTGGCACTCACGCCAGATCGGGTTAGTGAAAGGGAGTATTGTAAGGGCTTCTCCTCCTTGCCGAGGGGGCAAAAGGAGAGCTATTGTTGGTAGTGAAATTCTCGGAGCGGAGGACTCCGGGGAGTGGTGAAAACAGCGCTTGGCACTCCGCCATGCCAGGTTGGTAAAAGTGAGTCTTATAAGGGCTTCTCCACCTTGCCGAGGGGGGCGAAAGGAGAGCTATAGTTTGTAGTGAAATTCATGGAGCGGAGGACTCCAGGGAGTGGACGTAAGTCATGGTTTGATCGAACCACTATAAAATTTTGGTGTGCTTTTACCTTATCATTTTTTTTTGCTTGCACTTTATTTTCAAAATATTTGCTTGGTAAAAATTGTGAAAGAAAAAAAAAGATTTCATTGCTACACGTTTGTGTGCCATTATTTTCCTTCATAGTAGCTTAAGTTTTCATCTTAAAATTTGAAAAACACAAAAAAACTAGAACTCTTGCTAAGGTTTTTAGTTATTGCTACAAAGTTTTCACAATTCCCCCCCCCCCCCTCTTGTCAATCTAGTAATTTCATTGCTCCATATCAATTATTTATTGCTATAAAACTTTCACAATTCACCCCCCTTCTTGTCCATCTAGTAATTTCATCCATGCCACTAGACTTGCCACCCTATAGATCTTGGCCTTACAACCCTTTTCAAACTTTCCAACCACTTTCATGACCTTCATTAGGACATATTGATCAACACTCTACATCTTTTTTTATTCAATTTTACCAAAAATTGACTAAGGGGTAAAAATGATCAAAATATGCTTTTAAAGGGGTTTTTGGACTTTTCCCTTAAGTTCAATCCAACCCTTCTATCTCAGCCCTCAAAACCCATTCCAATGGATTCTAAACATCATTAGGAACTCATTGGACCCAAACCCACACTTTGGTTTGACCTGGTTGACCATGTCAACCATTGTTGGCCAAGGTGCTCCCTTAGGGATCAAATTGCTATTTCAAACCAAATGCCTTCCTCTTGGAATGAGACCATACCCATTGAGTCCATATGATCAATTTGAACTCAATGTACCCAAAACTTGACCGTAGGTCAACTTGGTTGACCAAGTCAACTAAGTTTGAACAAACCTTCCATCTACCTCTACCCATTCAAATGCCTTGACCAAGACCATCTCAATCCCATTTAGACCCATGGGGTGACCCCTTAGGACCCCAAGAAACCCCTTTGGAGACCCAAGCCTTGGAATCACTTGGGTTAGCCATTTAGATTGACCTAAGTGCCCAAAGAGAGGTTCCCCTTGAGCCATTTTCCAATCTTAGCCCAATTCAACCCAACTAATGGTGGCATTAGGTCTCCCTTAACCCAATGCATCTTCCCTAGCCAACCCAAATCTTCAATCAACCTGGGTTAAGAGTTAGGCTAACCCAAAGTGGCCAAAATTACATGGGATTGAACCAAATCCTACCCTAAGTCCAATTGAACCTAGCCAACACCTCCACTAGGTGGCTCTAGGTCCAACACACCTTTCCTAATCAGCCCAGTTCATGGGTTGACTTAGGTCAAAATCTACGCTAGCCCAAATTGGTCAAAATTATAGCGAATCTGAATTTATGGATTATGATTTTGATGATAGCAAACACTCTTGTTTCTCTACAACTACCTTGCCTTCTAACATTTCAGGTCCACAAAATCAAACTACAATTGGAACTAGCTCAAGATTTGGGAAAACTATTTTGCTTGTAATTCTCACTGATGTAATTCTTTATTTCTTGAGTCATGGGTGCTTGCTTATTTTGTAACCTTGCACACACACACTTGGGAATTTTCTCTGTCTGGTTTAGAGTTAACTATCTTTAGTAACTTCGTCAGGAATGATATTTATATTGGCCTAAATGATCAGTTCAAAAATAAAAACCCTAATTAGGCCATCCTTATTAAGGCAACTGTCACTAAGCACATCGGCTTGGATGATTTTGTATCAACCAGGATGATAGGCTCAAATTAGAAAGAATGTGTCGCCATATCTATTTAGGAATTACTTATTTTTGGACATCGTCCCGGGGATTGGCCTGGCCGATCTAGTACATTTTTTTTCCTAAATAAGTGTGGTAATTAAGGAAAGCAATTAATGATGATTTGTACAATCACATCGGCCGGGCCGATCGTAGGATCGGCCGGGACAATTTTATATCGGTAAGCTCCTATTCAGGGCGATGTTTAGGATAGTTTTCCTCTGATTTGAACTAATCGTCCAAGATGATATCCTATCGGTCTGAACGATATGACCAAAAATCTTCTGATCGTCCCTAACCAACCGAGCTGATTGAGCGTAATTTACGCTGATCGGCTGGGCAATATTTATATCGGCCTGGACGATAAAGTCAGCAAATTGCATTAGTGAGCTTATTTTGAGATCTTCTATTCAAGCTTTGACAAGACACTTGATAAGTGTCTTTGGCAGCCATTGTAGCTTCGTTCTTTTGGAGGGAACTTGAAGAGAGAGCTTAAAAGGGAGAGAGGAAAGGGTGGAATTTGAGAGAGGGAGAATATCCTTGGAGGGGGTTTCAAGGGAGTGTGGAGGGGGATTCCACACAGTTGCTCTGGCTAGCTTACACCTTAGTACCATCGAATTCAAGGCTTATCTTGAGGGAAGTTCTTGGAAGAAGAATATCTCATTGGTGTCAAAGGACCCGACTACTTTGCCGCACCGGGGTAGGTGGAAGTGATTTTATAAGAGTTTCTCCGCCTAGTTATGGGGGCTAAACGAGAGACACTGAGTTTTAGTACAATACTCAGAGGGTGCCTCCGAGGAGTGGATGTAGGTCAAGGTTTGACCGAACCACTATAAATCTTATGTGTTCTTTCCTTTATTATTTTTGTATTTAATTTCCGCATTGTGTTTTCTTTGTGATAAATTTTGGTTTAGTTTGAGTTTTGATTTAAAGATATTTAAAATACCAATTCACCTCTCTCTTGGTTAGCCTTGGGCTAGTTCATAAAGGGCGTAATATTCCTAATGAACTTTTAAGTGGTATCAGAGCGGGATTTAAAAAAATAAGGTTATAAAAACTTTTGAATTCTGATCCATGGCTAATTTTTGTAATTGTAATATTACGTAAGGTTATTCAATCATCCAACCACCTTTATTTGGAAATATTAATTTTGATTTTTGGAAGATTCACATGTCTACCTTCTTGCAATCAATTGATTTTCGTATGTGGCATATGATTTTAACTGATTATTCTTTACTGTCACGTGTTATAGATGGAATTAAAGTTGATATTCATTTTAATCAATAAAATAGGGAAGAATAAATTAGTGCTCAATTGAAAGCAAAATCTTTAAACTATTTTTTCTGTGCTTTAAATTATGAAGATTATATGTTTATTTTCACGTGCACTACTAGTAAGAAAATTTGGGATAAATTACACACCATATACGAAGGCACTAATAAAATCAAGCAATCTAGATTGAATATTTTAATGCATGATTATGAATTATTTTGCATGAAATCTTATGAGAAGATCTTAGACATGTATAGTAGATTTATTCAAATTGTGACATCATTGCATGCTTTAGGTAAAGAGATTTCAAATCTTGAAAAAGTTAATAAAATTCTACATTGTATACTTGATAAGTTTGATGCTAAAGTTGTTGATATTTGTGAATCAAAGAATTTGAATGAATATTCTATTGATAATTTGATTGGCTCACTCATTGCCTACGAGCAAAGTTTGAGAAAAAAAAACAAAATTGGAATAAAGGTAAAAATGATAAGAATGTTAATATTTCTTCTGACGTTGTTTGTTTTGGATGTAAGAAGCTTCGACATATGAAAAATCAGTGCCCAAATTTGAGAACTCTTCCTACAAAAGAAAAGAGTAAAGCTAAGCAAATTATTGAAAGGGCAAGTACTCCAAAGCAAAAAATTTCCTAGGCAGACCTAACTTCTGAATCATCAGACCATGAGTAAGAAGATGCTTAAAGGCCTTATTTATGTGTTTATTTGTTTGTGTTGTATTTTGTTTTTAGTTATTTTCTGTATTTTTATTTATTTTATTTTCTTTCGGTTTTATTTTTCTTCGTTTTTATTATTGCTTTGAAATTTTAAATTAGCTTTTATACTTAGTTTTATGAAGTTCTCTCTGATCAACACAAATGTACACCTTTCTAAAAATAAAAAACCTACCTGCTATTTTTTCTTGAATTCTTATGAAAGTTATGGTTGACTTCTCTAAAAACAGTCAAAGGAAACTCATGATTTTGTCTCTACATCTCTCTTCTTAAAGAGGTTATTTTACTTTTGATTCAAAATTTTCATCATATTATAAATTAGATTTTGAAAATGATTTTGTTTCATCTCCCTACATTTTATTTATCGCATAGAAATCTTTTGCAAGTAGTTGAATCTACCACATAATTTTCTTAATCAAGTAATTCATTTTGTCAATAGGACGGATTTACTTTTATTTTTAAGATTTTCGAAAGGTAGCATATTAAAAAAAAAAGTGGTCAATGATGTCAAAAATAAAAGATGCGCAATGATGCCAAAAAAAAAGGGATTCACAAAGTGTATCAAAAATTAAAAGATGCGCAATGTGCCAACCAATTTACAAGAGGCATAAAATGAGCCCACAAAATATAAAGCTTATCATTTTTGAACTTCTTAAAGCTTAAGAAAACCCTTGATACTTTCGATACTTGAGTTTGAAAATTATGATTCTTTATTCAATCATGCATTAATCATCTATTAGATATGTTTTATGGAACGAGTTTTGGAAAAATTTGTGTTTCTTTCTCTAATTTGTTCTTTGGTTTAGATATTGTATTAAAAAGTTTTTGAGCCTTTAAAAGAACTTGAGTTTGGATTAACAAATTTTGAATTTTTAATATTTTATGGGCTATGCGTTGTCAATACAATCCTTTGAAGTTTTAGAATAAAATCAAGAGATAACTTTCTAATTTTAAGAATAATTGATTTTGTCTTCACTTGATTAGGGATCATTTTTTGTCTTTTTAATCATTTTTTTTATTGTTTGTACCACTTCCCTTTTTGATAATGTCAAAGGGGTAGAACATACTATGGTATTTATATTTGTATTTGCATTTATAGTTGTTTTAAAATAAAAATGAAAAAAATTTCTATGGTTATTCTAGTGAGGGGACATTAGGAGAAATTGTTTTCAATTTTTGCAAATTCAACCAGTAATGTTTACCATCATAAAAAAGGGGGAGATTATTGCGAATCTGAATTCATGGATTATGATTTTGAAGATAGTAAACACTCTTGTTTCTCTATGACTATCTTTCCTTCTGACATTTCAACTCTAAAAGATCCGACTGCAATTGGAATTAGCTCAAGATTTGGGAAAATTATTTTAGTTGTAATTCTCACAGATGTAATTCTTTATTTCTTGAGTCATGGGTGCTAGCTTATTTTGTAACCTTGCACACACACATTTGGGATTTTTTTTCTTATTTACAGTTAACTGTTTTTGGTAACATTGTCCGAGATGATATTTATATCGGCCTGGATGATCGGTTCAAAAATATAAACCCTAATTAGGGCATCCTTATTAAGGAAGCTGTCACTAAGAACATCGACATGGACGATTTTATATTAGCTAGGACGATAAGCTCAAATCAGAAAGAATATGCCGCCATATATATTTAAAAATTACTTATTTTTGGACATCGTCCAGGCGATCGGCCTGGCCGATCCAGCATATGTTTTCCTAATAAATCTGGTAATTAAGGAAAGCAATTAATGATAATTTGCACAATCTCATCAGCCAGGTCGATCGCAGGATGAGCCGGGACAATTTGACATTGACCAGCTCCTATTCAGGGCGATGTTCATGACAAATTTCCTCTGATTTGAACTAATCGTCCAGGACAATATCCTATCGGCCTAGACGATATGACCAAAAATCTTCTGATCGTTCCTAATCTACCGGGCTGATTGAGCATAATTTATACTGATCGGCTAGGCTGATATTTATGTTGGCCTGGATGATAAAGTCGACAAATTACATTAATGAGCTTATTGTGAGATCTTCTATTTAAGATTTGACAAGACACTTGGTAAGTGTCTTTGGCAGCCATTGAAGCTTTGTTCTTTTGGAGGGAACTTGAAGAGAGAGCTTGAAAGGGAGAGAGAAAAAGGTGGAGTTTGAGAGAAGGAGAAGATCCTTGGAGGGGGTTTTAAGGGAGTGTGGAGGAGGATTCCACACGGTTGCTCTGACGAGCTTGCACCTTAGTACCATCGGATTTAAGGCTTATCTTGAGGAAAGTTCTGGGAAGAAGAAGATCTCATTGGTGTCAAAAGACCCGACTACTTCGCCGCACTGGGGAAGGTGGAAGTGATTTTGTAAGGGCTTCTCCGCCAAGATGTGGGGGCTAAATGAGAGACACTGAGTTTTAGTGAAATACTCTGAGGGTGCCTCCGAGGAGTGGATATAGGTCAAGGTTTGAATGAACCACTATAAATCTGGTGTGTTCTTTCCTTTATTATTTCTGCATTTAATTTCTGCATTGTGTTTTCTTCGTGGTGAATTTCGGTTTGGTTTGTTTTGTTTTGATTGAAAGAAGTTTTTAAATACCAATTCACCTCTCTCTTAATTAGCCTTGGGCTAGTTCATAAGGGCCTAACATCCCTAATGAACTTTCAAAAATCACATTAACCCAAGCTAACTCCCACCTCAGTCCAATTCAAACCCAATTGCCACTTGTATTTGGGGCACTAGCGCTAGACCCACCTCCCACATCAAATCCAAGGTCTAACCTGATATGTATTGAGTCCAATTCAACCCAAACCAAGCAGGTTTGGGTCAACCCGAGCCATTCAATTGAATTATACTTTCCTAAGTCCAATTGAGCTCATATTTGAGCTCACAATATCCCTAACATCCTTTTCAAGTCAACCTGACCCAGACCCTGGCTGGCGGTGGTAGGAACCAATGGAGAATGAACTCTGGTGGTCCCCCCCCCCCACTTTGATCCTGACTCAAAGCCTTTCAAAGGCTGGGCTCACTGGCTTGAGGCACACGATCACATTGGGAGGATCTCCCCTCCCACCAAGCATCCATCTGATGCCTTTTCTAGTAAATCTTAACCGTCTATGGCTGTGGGGCTAAGCTAAATAGGGTAGCTCATTCCACAGGCCAAAATTCATAATTGATATTTCAAAATAATTCCCCATATTTCCCTCAACATTCCTCTCTTATTTCCCAGTCTCCCATCCACTCCCGTCCATTCATTTGAGCAAACTCTGATGAAATACCTCCATGGTCTTCTAGAATTCATACCTCTGGCCATCCTTCGATCTCAGCTTCTGAAGGAGATCTACTTGCCTTTATCCTCTGAAGCTTCTTGATAGAGAAGCTCATCCGTTAAGACCTTCTCTTTGATAATTTTTCAATCCCGAGCTCCCTAAATAGGTAGTCCAGTCAAGTTTGAAGGAAACATTCACCCCAACAAATTTTCACCATTGGATTGATGGTTTCTACCTTCTTGATCCTCCGTGTGAAATTTTGTTAAAGTTTACCAACATGATCGCTCGAATCATGGTTGAGTAGCTCTACGACTTCAAGTTTATGCAGGAGGTTGAAGATACAATCCTAGCCATTGATTTCAATCAATAGTTTGGATTAGATCATGTGGTTTTGGAGGCCATTTAATCCAAGTTGTCTGATCTCTCATCTGATGACTAAAAATAATATGATAATTATCCAGTCAACCGTTAATAATTACTCTGCTAATTGGAATATGTCGCATGTAAAGCGCCGGCTGACTGGGTAATTAGGGCATGAATTTCACAAAAATTTAGAGGAAACTTCAAAAATTCAGATCTCTCAACCCACTTGGCTGATTTAGGTGTTTTAGGCTCATTTGAAAGATCTCAAAGAGATCTACAAAAGCCTTATGGGCCTAGGCCCAATTGATTCTGTGTAATGTTTAATTTCAATTTGAATATTCTATTTATTATTATATTTGTGTGTTAAATTGAAGTCACCATGGCTTGGAACTTTGGGAGAGTGAATTTGGACATGTCCCTGACATGACCAAATTTTCCCTCCCCTGTTTGAGGTGTTTAAGGGCACTTTCATGCTAATTTGGGTTAAGGGTCATGGTTTAACCCTTAAATTCAATTTGGAGCTATGATCTTTCCAATGAGAATTAGGCTTTATGTTCTAGTGTAATGATGATGATTAACAAAAGGAGTTTAGGACCACTAATTTTTCCCCAATTCAAACCTAGGATAGATCCCTAGGATTTTCCTAAGGTGACTTAAAGATCAACTTATGTGGCTTGGTTAGTCACCTTAGAGAGCTCTTATTGGGCTCAAATTTATTATGTTTGAACCTTGAGATCAGGTTATCCCATTGCCCAAATTTCACTGGATTTGGTGCCCATTTGGTCCACTAATTAGGAGCTTCAAACCCCCATCCCCTTAGAATTAACTTATAACCTTAAATAATTCACTAAAAAAATCATATTAAACCCAAAAAATCTATATAACAACTCTAATTGACCCTAATCAAACCCTTAACTCATGAAAAATAAGAACACTATCAGGTAATATTTAATTTCACCTTATTCCAATTCTAATTTAAATTAATAATTAATTCTAATAATTAATTAAAAATCTTTAAAAATAAAAAAAAAAAAAGAAAACACTTGAAATTACCCCCTTGGGTCATTCTTGACCTTTGGGTATGATTCCATGCTATTTAGATTTGATATGGATCTAAAACTTTAAAACCCTCCTAACTAACCAATTTTTATAAAAAAAAAATCAAGTAATTAAGCAAGTTTTAAAAATTCATAATTAATTCCAAAAAATTCTAATTTAATCAAACTCAAAGACTTCTAACTTCAATCAAGATCTACTATTTTCTAAAAATGTCAAACCACCAAATTTTAGTTAAAGTCAAAAAGTCAACCTTTTGGTCAAACCCAAGTCCAAACATAGGCTTAAATTTCTAAAATCCATAACTTCTTATAGAAAACTCCAAATTGAACGTGCTAATAGAATAACTACTCATCATAAGCTTTAATATTTGTTAAAAATCTAAAACCTTCTAAATTAACTTTAATTTTAAAAGTTAACTTTTAACCCTTTAATTAACACATTAAAATATTTCCTTTAAATCCAAAAAAAATTAATAATTCATTAAAATTCTAGAATTTTATAATCTAACCAACTAAATCAATTTAATCAACCCCAATTATTACTCGGTAACCTTGGCCTATGAGGCTATTAGATTAGCCACAAGATAGGTGAAATAAACTTCATGGCCTCGGAGAGCAACAAAAATAGCAATAAATTTAATAATTAAAATACATCCAAATTAAGCTTTAACGCATTAATATTTAAACTCTAATTAAAAATCCTCCTTCATCCTTTAACAAATTCAAATATTAGATAACTCCAACTAATAACCCAGTTTAAGATCTACCCCAGCCACACGACTTTTTAATTACACACACTTTAGATAATTTGCTAGGACAATCGAATCTAGATCTTGGCTAGCCCGATGTTTACTTTTCTACTGTATGCCAAATTTTCTAGATTTCATTGCATGCTGTGATTGAAATTTCCTAGAGTGTTTACTTACTTTACTGCACTCTGTGGATTGATGTATTTGGCGATTATATTATCCTCAGGTTAGCAATGACCTAGATGCTCACTGAGTTTTATGCAGGTGGCCACACTCATGCATGGAAATAAAAGGGGCTAAATAAATAATAAAATGTAATTGCTACAAGTGATTCAGGTGCTCAACCCCCAAATTAAAAAGAGCATGGCTAAGTGTGTTTACCTTTTTTACTACACATATATACAACTACTTGGGATATATTTTTATATTTAAATGCTAAATATAACCTTACAAGAGAGTCTTGAATTTTTATTTTCATATATATAATTTATTTGAGATGTTAAGAGTTGTAAAAGTTGAGCTTTTAGTTGGGATACACAGATCCAAAGGGTTGGGTTCCAAAGAGGAAAAGATACCCCTTTGGGGGATAATCCTTTCCTATTTGGAAGTCCAGATTTGGACCACCTTTCATACGTAAACTAGAAAGAGTAACCTTCTCCTTCGAGGGAAGAGTTCTCTTTCCATTTTGGTAGCCGACTATGAAGAATCCAAGGAGCCCGAATGAAAGAAGACTGATGAAATGAAGATAAAGAGTATCCCACTCAAAGTCTCTTACATCTTTATTAGGACTAGAAATCGGGTTGTTATCAAATGGTGCCCAACCATTTTACTTTCTGCAGACCTGAGTTGTAATAAGCAAGGCAGTTTGCGTATGGAAATTTATTAATTAGGTTGATTATATTTGATGTGTTGACTTGATTGCATATAGTATTTCTTATTTTTCCTAGTTTTTAAGCATTTGTGTGCCGCTCTTTGTTTTTGTTTGGATACGTGAGGCTCATAAGGATGTGGAAAATTTTCTATTCGTAATCAAAAATTTAAAATTTTAAGAGTTATGTAACATAGAAAGATAGCAAACCTAGGAAATTTGTCGGAGATTGCCCCCAGGATCGCATGCATATTAATGCATTCTTCTTTTCTTATTTAAGATACTTCCCTACCTGCGGGTAGAGTTCATATAATCTGACCTATGAGGATGAGGAGCTGAACCTGGGGAGGCCTAGTCTTCTAAAAAAGACTATTTTTAAGCCTTTTTTAAAAACTTCAAGCATTCAATTTGAGTATTTTGACCAACATGCATTGCATTAGAAATACATTTAAAAGTATAAATTTTAATTGTGTTTGTATTTAACATTTTTCATCCAACATAAGTCAAGAGGCCACTTAGGATAATCTTTAGATGTCGACCCCAGCTCTCCAAAACTTAAATAAAAAAGTCCTTACCACTCTTTCATAAAATGACCAGACTCTTGTTTTTAAAATTGACTAGGTGGTTAACTGGCTTCCCATCCAGGTTGGAGTAAGTCCAAGTTTTGCATTGCATTAGTTAGGTTCAGACTTCTGTGGTCCAATATCCAAATTTAGATTTAGGATCTAGGGTGGATCTTGGATCATAAGATCCCAACCTCCAGGAATATAATCCCAAATTTTTAATAAAATTTTCAACCTAAACTAAATCATCTTTTGATCCAAAATATAAAGCCCAACACTTAGATTAGGATGAGACACTTTTGAATTGTTACTAAATCTCAGTGTCCCCTACTCTTCTTTCCTTGACTCCACTAATAAGTGTTTAATCTAGATCTATTCCCTTTTGAAATTCTAAAATTCACCGTCCTTTGAAATCACTCCTAGATAATTTTAAACAAAACATTTGCCATTATTTTAATCAAGAGTATTTGTAGGGAATCCCAATTTCTTATAATGTAATTGACTATGAGGGCTTGTGCTCGTTGGAGATTTAGAACCACACGCAGCTGCTTTTCAAAATAAATTTTCAAAATTTAATTAGATTTCTTTAGAAAACTTAAATTATCAAAGATTGTTATCATCGTATCTAAAGAATTAGCATCGAATGATATTTTCTCCCTTTTGGGAGATATATCCTTTGTTGGTAAAGCCTTTGATATGAACTTAACGATCATCCTTCTTGATTATTGTAGCTAGATTTTTTGTTAAACTTTATCTTGACCCTTCGGGGTCATACGAAGTTCTCTCTTAGATCCGATTATAAAAATCAAGATGGCATTTGATCTGGTTATACAAAGTTCTCTCTTAAATTTGAACCCCATTCTGAAATTTAATTTTCACCTCCCGAGGTGATATACCAATTCTGAGGGGTTGTTTGATTTTAGAATTAGAATTTAACATCAATTTTAAATTCTCCAAAGAAAGTTAATTTAAAAAAAAAAACTATTTTCATCTCCACCAACATGGTCAGGATCGCAAGCTTTATTCCTTACGATAGATGAATGTTCAGGCCTTCATTTATCCTGCCATTGGCAACTTCCAAACTATTGGAAATCAATGTGAGAATGAAGGGTAGTCTCAAGGGATGCAAAATTAAATAATAAAAGCTCTAGGAAGACACTTCAATTATACCTATGTTAGAATGATTATTTAACTTGCCTTGCCCTATTATTAGCATTAGTGCTAACATAGATAGCTAGGATCAATAAAATTTATTGCTAGAATGAATGAAAGGTGCCCTTGGCTGTTAGAGCATCAACAAACTTTTTGCTCATATGAAAATGACACTAGGTCGTGCCACATAGGAGGGGAGCAGCTAGGTATGGCTAGGCTGAACTAGTAGCCAGGACGGGTCGGGTTGGCTTTAGAGAAGGTTCTAAAGTGCATTGGAATGACATGATGGGTATGGATTCAATAAAGGTAGCTAGTTTTAAGGGTTTAATCGTGAAGAGGATTTTGATCTTTGAGTTGATTGGTTGGGAAAGCCAACCTAGTCAAGGCTACTGAGGTAGACATAAGGGGATAGTTGGGTTGCTATTTAAGTGGAATCAAAGGGTTCAACGTCATGTAGTGGGTGTTTGAATGGATGGTTGTTATGTAGCTAAGCTTGAGTGGGTTGACTTGGTCAAACCTACTATAATTTCCTCACCCATGGTTGAGTAATGTTCAAGCTATGGAAGGGAGTATGGTTAAAAGTTTGATGAGGTTGAAGAACCTTAATTTGATTATAGGCATTGGAATGACCATATGTTAACTTTAATTTGACAAAATATCATCCCAGTTGACCAGGTCAACTAATGATTGGGTCAGGATGATTAGATATTCAGGGTTAGATGTAAACTGATTATAGATTAATGGTTAATTGATTAGAGCTTTGATAGAAGTACTAGGTTGATATACTTATTGTTGGTGATTGATTGAGATGTTTGAAGCATGCTTGAGATCTGATTGTCTAAGGTAATTAAAAGTCCATCATGATTGCCAGTCGTTAATTGTAGAATCATTAATTCTAGTAATATTGATTGACTAAAAGTTAATTTTTATGTGTAATTATAACTGACTAGAAGTTTGATTAAATGAAGGATGTATGTTTAATTGATGATTTAATTATATAGTTGATAGATTATCATTGGAGTGTTGGAGGTTGAAAATGTGATTGAGTATAGAATTGATGATTAATTATCACTAGTTGATTTGATTGTAGTTTGAAGGTCAAATGATTAAAGTTTAATTGAAATATGGTTGATTGAAGTATTAATCTTAACATAGGGGGTTGACTTGGTCAACCATGCATGACCAAGGCTTAGATTTTAGTGTCATGCACTCCTAATGATGTTGAGGATGCATTAGAGGAGCTTTCAAGGTTTGATTTGATAAGAAAATGTTGAGGTTTGGAGAAAATTCCAATTTTTTCCTTAAGGGGCATTTTGGTCATTTGGACCCCTTATCAATTGTGGGTCAACCTGAGTCCACCAAATTATAATTTTGTACTCAACATATCATGAAACGGGTTATAAACATGTTCAAGGGTTATGTAAAGATCCCAAGGCCAAATCCCATAAGGTGGAAAGTCCAATGGCATAGGATGTAAATATTGTAAGGTTTTGCACCCTTTGGATTTCAATTGATTTTTTGGGGTTAGAGACCGCAGATTGGACGTAAATATGGAGGGTTGATCCTAGGTGCATGCCTAATAAATTTAGAATTGATAAATCATGAATTGGGGGGTCATTGGACTAGATTTTGAGGTGATTAAAATATCACTAAAAAGGGTTTCAAAATATAGGCCATTAATTATAAATTTTGGTCTGGAATTCTGAATTTAAACTGGACTTTAGATTTGATTGAATGAGTTTGATTTATCCACCTCAAACATAATTAAATGGATGATTATTGATGATTGGATATGCTTGAAGCTTGATTGATGATTGGTTGAAGGTTGAATTGAAGTCTGAATTGAAATTTGATTAAAGTTTGGATTGATATTTGATTAAAGGCTGTAATGAAATTTGATTGAGCTTTAGATGATTAACAATTAAATGATTGTCAACCATTAGAATAATAGGTGTGAGTCTAGATAGATCATGATGATCTCATACATAAATGAGGTCAACAAATATCTGCTTGGTTTTAACTATTCCATTAAGTATAGAGAGATTTCAGGTATTCAGTGACATTTCACTAAAAGGATTAGCATGTCTTCTAATGTAGCATGTAAAGGTTATAATATATTCTTCTAAATAGTTCAATCCCTATAAGAGAAATTATTTGACACAAAATTTAGATATTACTAATATTGTATTTGCTCTAAGGATTTTGAGGCACGACTTAGACGGAGTTAGATGAGAGATTTTTACTAATCACCAGAGTAAAGTATATATTTAGTTAGAAGGATCTCAATCTAAGTCAAAGGAGGTGTCTTGAGCTAATTAAGAATTATGATTTACTATTCAATGTCAACCTAGTACGATAAGTATAGTGGTACATGCTTTGAGTACGAAATATTTTGGAGCCTTGAGCCTTTTACTTACTTTTGATTTGAGGTATAGAGAAGTAAAATTTAAAAGTGATTGCTCCTATTAATCAAGATTATAATACTCTACCTCAAATGATTATCCAACCATATATATAGGAAAGGATTCAGGAAGCCTATAATGCATATATTGAGTATCTAAAGTAGATTGATCAAATAAAGTCTAGTAAGAAATTTGAACTAAAATTATCAGATTATGGTATCATTCTTTGTAAGAATAAATTCCTAGTTCCTAATTTTGGAGATCTTAGATAAGTGATTATGTAGAAGCATAATATTTAGGTTCTATTATTCAACTAGGGAGTAGTAAAATGTATGGTGATATGAAAGGTATACTATGGTGGCTTAGATTGAAGAAAGATGCAAGAGATTTTATTGCCATGTGTGAAGACTATTAGTTAGTGGAAGATTAGCGCCATTGACCATGAGGTCATCTACAACCATTACCTATTCCATAATAAAAATAGGAAGAAGTGATGATGGATTTTGCAATCGGATTCTCCAGATCGAGATAGGGACATGATGCTAGCTATGTTTTAGTATATTATAAATGAAGTCTACACATATTTGTTTGATCCGACAGGCTGATATAGTGGATAGATTGACATATATATGTGTGAGAGATTGTCTAACTGTATGGAATACCAAAGGTGTTGATTTTTAACAGAGATGGTAGATTACCTCTAAGTTATGGAGGAGCATTCAACAAGGTCTGGATAGTAAACTACACTTAAGTATGGCTTTTCATCCTCAAACTATTAGAAAATATAAGATATGTATTCAAGCCTTAGAATATTTTTTTAGATTAAATTCTGGAATTTGGTGAAAGTTAGGAGAATTACATTCCTCTAATCAAATTTGCATATAATAATAACTTTTGAATGAGCATAAGTATGACTCCTTATGATTCTCTATATGAAAGGAATTGTAGAACCCCATTATCTTTGATAGAGGTGAGAGTGAGTTTGATTGAATAAACTTTAGTTAATGATGCAACTAAAAAATCTTTTTTATTAGAGATAAAATAAAAGTGGTGCAAGATAGTCAAAAATAGTATTATGATGTAAAGCACCAAGCTGTGGAATTTTAGATTGGAGATTTTGTATATATGAAGATTAGACTGATGAAGGGCATAAGAAAGTTTGGAAAGAAAGGAAAGATGCATCCAAGGTTCATTGAACCATTTGAAATATTTAAAAAGATTGGGAAGTATATTTATAGATTATATTTGTCATGGAATATGTCTAATATTCATAATGTATTATATGTATCATCTCTAACAAAATGAGTATCTGATTCTGGAAATAGAGTATCCAAATATCAAGTTGAAGTGCTCTTGAATTTGATTTATAAAGAAAAACCAAAATGGACAATGGGATATGATTTGAGAAAATTAAGGATTAAAGATATTTTAATTGTTAAGGTACAATAGAAACACATAATAAAGAGAAAAGCTACTTGGGAAAAAGAATATGAGATGAGATAGTTATACCCCAATTTATTTGCTTAATTTGAGTTTTGAATAATTGAGGACAATATTTTTTTTGAGAAGAGAAAAATTGTAATGTCAAGTAAAACAAGATGCAATGTACCTATTCTAACTCAATCTAGTAAGAATAATGAAGTAAAATTTCTTCATTCATATCTATTGCATGTGTTTGTGAGTGTTTTCTATGCATGTGAGTGTCTGAGACTATTCTAAAGTAGGTCCTATGAGCATGTGTACTTGTGTAAAAAATAAAAAAATTTCCTAGGGAGTGCCACGATGCCAGGTTGGCGGCATTGTTGCATTGAGCTCTTCAATATTTTTTTAGAAAAATATAACTAAAGTTGCAGTAGTAATGTAGTCGAACATTATGGAAATGTGCTCCCCAGAGGAAAGCGCTACAAAGCTAGATCATTTTTTTTATAAAAATAACAAAATTCACTTCTTTCTCATTTAATTAAATCAAACCCTTCCCCCTTAATAGTCATTTAAAGAGAGAGAAAGAAGGAGAGAGAGAGGGAGAGAGCTTTTTTAGAGAGAAAAGAATATATTAATATATGTGATGGGTTAGTGATAGAAGCTTACTAAGCTAACAGAGCTCACTCTATGATACTATTTAACATTTCATGAAAAGGAAAGGGCCTAACTAAGTAGAGTGAGAGATAGGGATAGGATCTACAAGTCTAGTCTAGGATAATTAAGGTACTCTTTTGTAACATCATATTAATTATATTAATCTATAAATCACATGTTCATCAAATTATTATAAATTACATTTTGTGAAATGAAATCAAATAATGTTTAGTTTGGTATTATTATTTTGAATTTTATATTTAGCTCTGGTTCACTTTGTATTGAGGATGAGTTAAAACTTAAAATTAGGCATTCAATCATTCTATTAGTTCCTAGGGCATCACTATAATACCATGAAAATGAGGAGGCTTTAGTCTTAAAAAGATCTGCAAACATGTTAACTTCATTAGCTCTTAGCATAAAAATCCTACTTTATGTTTTTCCTATCAACTACAATACATAATTGGCAAACTACATCATTGAATCTAATGACATAGCTCCTAATGTGTTCTATATTGTCTTAGCCTGACTATAATTCTATCTTGCAGTTGTTCCCTCCTAGCTTTGAGAGTTCATCCTTATTAACACTTTCACCTATCACATACATATTGAGCTCAACTTATCACACATATAGATCTAGGTGTACATGAATTAACTTTGACCCACTCAACTTCTTAGAAGTTATCTACTGAATGTTCTTATGCTTATGGTTATAATATAATTATTCCAAACAATTATTATGATACCACTAAAGTTATTGTCACAACCCAACCCTGAAAGTGCTCAGATGACACTAGAAAGTGCTCTGATACCACTTGAAAGTTCGTCAGGGATGTTAAGCCCTATAGAACTGGCCCAAGGCTAAT
>NW_021319451.1:1230444-1246694 GCF_001605985.2 Dendrobium catenatum
AATAAAAGAAAAACACATAAAAACACAAAAAAAAAAAATTCGTACTGTAGAATACACCTACTCATACAATACAAAACTTTTCGTGATCCACCTCAGCAAAATGGATGAGAACGACATAAAGGTGTCTGGTACAATATTAATATCATTCGTACTGTACAATACACCTACTCATACAATACAAAACTTTTCGTCAAAGGTCGTACCGACGACCCTCGGGACGATCGAAATCCTTCTGATCGTACTGTACGATGTTCATCGTATTATACGAGTTGACTATCTTTTCCCGAAATGACACGTTAGAATATTTATTACCAATCATATTGTATGATACTCGATCGTACCGTACGATTTAGGAAAAATTCTATAAATTTGCTTGCTTGGCAGATCTCTTCACTCACCATTTCTCACTCACATCTCTTCTCACTTAGTCAACATGCCTTCCTGGTAATGTCGAGTTCTAGAAGGAGGGGTCGTTTTGTAGCTGGAAGCTCGTCTTCCTCTAGCCATCACAGCGCTCACTTTCTAAATGCTGACAATAAACAAGCCTATCAAAAGTTCAAAACCTACAAGATTACACCGTCCAAAATGCTCAATCAGGCTGCTCTAAATTTTGAGGTACTAACCCTCTTTGCTTCCACCACTTTCTAGTTCCTTATTTCTCTAGCTTTCCCCTTCAACTCTAAACTCCTATTTGAATTTCTAGCAAATCCTACCTACACCGTCGATAATGCAACTTTCCACTCCTTTGTATGTCGCCAAAACATAGAGATTACCAAAACAAACATCACCCAATATATTAGCCTATCCACTGAAGGGCCTATGGTTCGTTCCTTTCTCACAAATGAATTTGACTAGAGTGATGTTAATCGTGTCCTTAGGAATGATGCCTTCTATCAACACCAGCCACTCATCCAATCACTCAATCGAAATGCCATAATTATTCAACATGTCCTAAGAACCCCTATAATACTCAAAGCTTGCGACCGAATCAACATGACCCTGACTTTATCTATCACTACCTATCTTATCATGTCCAACACCAAATTTGATGAGGCAGATTTGATTATTGACTACATTCGATATATGACCTTCGTTTGCCTCCCTACTACCCGCAGGAAACAAAATCTAGCCCTTGGCCATCTTATAGGATACAACCTTCAAAATAAATACCAATAAACCTATCCTGGTGAACCCGATAATCTTCTAATCTTTTATACGGATGCCTCTTTTAGTATTCTTTCTATCAGGGACAAGAGTCTGAAGAACGTGACTTTGATGACGAAGAAGGAGACGCTGCCCCCGCAGCAGCTCAAGCTCGACCACGATGACATGCAGCACCCCGAGCACCTACACCAGCTTATCCTCATGATGATTTCATCGAACGCTTCAATCAACTTCAGACTCATCTTGATACACATATAAAAGAGCAACATCAGCAAAATGAGGATGACATGAAATGGTTTGTGGAATGCTTCACCGTGATTGATCAACAATTTGACACAATCCTTCACTATTTCCAACTAAACCCACCTCCACCTCCAAGTGATCACGATCCTTTCCTTTTAAGTGTATCTGTGTTGTATTTTTTTTCTTTTCTTAGTGTTGTTTGCTCCTCATTTTTGTGCTGTCAAAAGGGGAAGAAGTTTGTTGTAGTCTACTCTTATGTTTCCTTATGTTTAAATAGAATGCATTTCTCTTTCTATTTCGTACTACATTTTCTTTTTTTCTTATTTTTTATTGCATTTCTTTTTCTTATGTTTAAATAAAAAAAACACAAAACAAAAAATAAAATGCCATTAAAACTTGCCTATAACAAACATTATTTGACATTATAAAAAAGGGGGAGTTTGTTGGGATCCATGACCCCTACTTTGAGCTTTTGATGATGACAAATAATATCACCTAAATATCTATTCAATGAATATCATTTGATTTCTGCTATTTCCTGTGAGTACTAACATTTCAGGGTGATTACAAATTACTCCAGACAATAGGAAGACTCAAGACTAGGTAGAGTAGGAGTATGAGTCTAAAATAATATAATTTTCTATTTATTTTATTTTCCTTATCTTATGTCTCGCCACAAACTGTAGGTAAGTCTGAGCAACCATGCACACACAAAGGGAAAGAGAGTTTTAAAAGTAAAAATGTAGATTTTCTTTCTCTATTGATCGTGCTGTACAATTTTATCTCATCTATACGATCCTATATTATAAAAATGATTTCTGTGAACAGATCGTACTGTACCAACCCTATCATACTGGATGATGTGTAACTAATCCAAAACAATAGCCGTCAAAATAACCTAAGTAAGTTTTCAGCCACTCGTACTATATGAAGAAATTCGTACTGTACGATTTATTTTAAATACTGACTTAAAATTAACCCGTGATTACTGGAATAAATGAAGTCTTAATTGCTGATTTGTAATCATATGGTACGAACACATTCATACTAGATGATGAACAGAGATGATGTTTTATCATCCTGGACATCGTCTTAAACGATCTCTTCTTTTTGACTCATCATACCGTATGATGTATATCATACGACACAATAAATAGAGTACAATTTTGAATCGTCCCAAATACCATCCTGACCGATCCCTTGATTTGTTCTAATCATACGGTATGACATTGATCGTACTATACGATGTACATAGATGATTTAGTATCATCCCGGCTGTCGTCCTGTACAAATAGAAGTGTTTGGACTCGTACCGTATGATGTGGTATAATATTATTTGATTTTATTTGAATTGTTCGTAAACCTTCATACTAGGATGAAGCCTGTTTATATATATTGTACTATACAATTATAACGGCTACTTTGAATAATTCAGGGATTTTGGAGCCTATTTTATGTATCAAATTAGTAATCTTTTTGAGAGAGATAGAGAAGAATATGATTAGAGAGGGAATCCTTGGGAGAGAGCTCTTGAGAAAATTTTAGGGTTTGAGAGAGGAAGGATAAGGTGAGCTTTGTGAGGGAGAAGAGGTGTGAGGGAGATCACATGGTTGTTCCATTCTTGCTGCATCTTGCTCCTCCTGTTGGCCGGGAAGAACTTGTGGGAGGCTATCTGAAGGGGAGAATCTTCTACATCCGTGACCTCCAAGGTACTCTGCCTTCTCTAGGAGGGGGAAAAAATGAGAAGGTACTCTACCATGGCCAGGAGGGTGAAAACAGCGCTTGGCACTCCGCCACACCGGGTTGGTAAAAGTGAGTCTTGTAAGGGCTTCTTCGCCTTGCCGAGGGGGGTAAAAGGAGAGTTATAGTTTGTAGTGAAATTCCTGGAGTAGAGGACTACGGGGAGTGGACGTAGGTCATGGTTTGACCAAACCACTATAAAATTCTGGTGTTCTTTTTCCTTATCACTTTTTTTTTTCTTACACTTTATTTTCATAATATTTGCTTGGTGAAAATTGTGAAAGAAAAAAAAAAGAATTTCATTATTGCACGTTTGTGTTCCATTATTTGCCTTTGTAGTAGCTAAAGTTTTCATGTTAAAATTTGAAAAACCAAAAAAAACTAGAACTCTTACTTAGATTTTTAATTATTGCTACAAAGTTTTCACAATTCAACCCCCCTCTTATCAATCTAGTAATTTCAATAAAGATATTCTCACTTTGGGCACCCTTATGAATCTGTCACAATTTTTTTTTCACTAGATCCCTCACTCTTTTTTTAAAAAAATCTCTCCCAAACTCTGTTTCTCTATGGTCTCATTCAAAAGAAATTTGCAGCCAAAAGATTGTGTGACAATTTTTAGGACACTTTACATATAAAACATAAAAAATATTCCTAAAGTTGAATAATTCAAGTGACCCAACTTTTGATCGTAGATCGTACAGCACAAAGAGTTTAAAAAATTTGGGCTTCTTTTGGTATGAACTAGGATAAACTTGGTTTCATACACTTTCAATACTATATAAGATTCAGATCATATTGTATGAATAGTTCAAAAATAAATGTATTCGTATGGTACGAACTTATACAAACTTAATTTTGTACTATGTTAGTCATCTATAAGACCTGAGATCACACTTTGTGAATAGTTCAAAAATGAATGAGTTCTTATGGCATGATCCAGTACGAAAGGAATTTTGTAATCTATTACTTGTATGTATGACCTGACATCGTACTGTACAAACAATTCAAAAATGAATGAGTTCGTATGGTATAATGAAGTATAAAAGGAATTTTGTACTCTATCAGTCGTCTATATGACTAGACATCATATTGTGTAAAGTGTTCAAAAATGAACAAATATTTATGGTATAATTCAGTATAAAAAGATTTTTTTACTCTATCAGTCATCTATACAAATGGACATTGTATAATATGAACTATTAAAAAATTAACAAGTTCGTATGGTATAATCTAGTACAAAATTAATTTTGTACTATGTTAGTCCCCTTTTCAATTGGACATTATATTGTACAAATAGTTAAAAAAAATAAACCTGTATCAGAGTAATTGGATTTTGGAGGAACGCTATGTTAAATCATATAGTACAGTTATAGATCATGCTATATAATAAGTTTAAAAAAAATTATCACTCTCCCTTTGTGTGTGTTTGGATGGTTACCCAATTATAATCACACTTGGTCAGACTCAAGAGTAAAATTAGAAAAATATAGACTATATTACATGAAATCCTATTCTACCCTATCTTAAAGTCTTTAGCCATCTATAATAGTATAAGATTTCTCTGAAACATTAGTATACCCTAAAATGAACAAAAATTATAACATATGCTAGAATAAATAATGAAATCACAATAATAATATATTGTTATTATAAAAAATAACAATCTCAATCTTGATTCCTAATTTGCAACATTTTTTTTATCCAATATGTACCCAATGACATGTCCTAGAGCAATGTTATATATTCTTCTAGTGGTTGGGATTCAAATGGAAGTGAGTTTTTGGATGGAAACCATTAATATTTGGGCTTCATCTATTTGGGTGTTTGACATGATGAAGCAAGTGACAAATAAAAGTAAAGGGGTGATGTTTACCCGGTCTCCATCTTTAGGAATGAGATATGTTCTGAGGACGTACTGGATAACCTTATCATTTTGACTTAAAGTGTAAACTAAGGGTTGATGGTAGTTTAGAGAAGCATTTCTAAGTAGGAGATTTATAGCACTCTAGTAAAAATTAGATCTGGAGGCCATAGAAAAGGGTCTATTTCATTGGGTGTTTATTTGCACATGAATCTATATATCTTCTTTTGTTATTTCAATATTTTAAAAATAGGCATAGGAGATCATTACAGTGGCATACCCACTAATCCTAAGATTGGCTATGAACTCGTAGAGGATTTCAGAGTGGAAAGGATATGCTAAAGTGAGAAGGTATTGGAGCGCATTGGAATTGAAAAGATTCAATATCAGATTGTTTAATGCTTGTTGGTTGAGAATCCTTGGAGTCATTTAGGCTTCTTTGAATTTGCGATAGGTAGCATTATTAGAAGCTGTAATAAATAATTGTCAGTAGGGTTGCAAGAGGAGGAAGCACCCTGGGTTTGGCGATAATATTTTCCACCACCAGCCATTTCTTAGATTGGGATTACAAGGAGGATTATACAGATTATGAGAAGAATTTGAATGATTTAGGCCTTTTTAATAGAACACCAAGAGGATGTATAGTACGGACATGAAATCGTACAGTATGATTGTGAGATTGTATGGGATGATCGTAAGCAATCAATTCGGCCAGACGATCAGTCAAAAAGGTTGTCTAATTATACAGCATAATCAGACATCATATTGGACTATTAGAGATAGGGAGATAGTCCCGAGGAGTAATCTTGTATCACTCTTAACCAAAAGTTTTGTATAGTATAAATAGATGTTTGTATAGTGTGGTCAATAATAAATGACATACCAACAAAAATTAATTCATCCTAGGCTGAGTTGACACGTGTAACATCCAGATGAACATGTATTCATATGGTACAAGTGTTAATCATAAATATAATTTGGATCATCCATTAAGTAAAGGGTTGTGATAAAAGTAGTGTTGTGTAGATCATTCAGTACGATGGTGATTCATACAATACAATAGAAGCTGAACCTTTTTTTGTAGAAAAAAAAGCGTGGTTCAACGAAGTGGTTTGTGTGATGATCAAGACATAATCATAAAGGATGATAATGTGTAAAAACAAAACCAAAAGGATAAAAACAAAAATAAAATCACCAATCTAAAATTAAGGGCTAAAATGAAAAGAATAATTAAAGTCAAAAAAATATAAGATAAGACATATACATTGAAATGCTCATCGATGGCTGATTCATGTGATAGGAAATAAATATCGAGCCCAAAAACATGATGTTCTCACTGAGACTTTTGAGAGAGCCTTAAATTCAAAGATTATGTAAAAAAAGTTTTGGGAGCTCAAGTGAGTTTAGGTCACTTCATGAATTTGGATAAATCATCAAAAAGCATGCCATGCTATAGTCGATGCAATTTAGGCCTCCACACTAAATGTGTTTGATGGTGGATGGTGCAAGTGTAGCCAATGTATCCTAACATACCATAGGAATAACATCTAATATAAAAAAATGGGTTAACTAACCTATGATAGCTATGATTTCTATTCCTAGGTTTATGAGATACATGACATGTTGAGTTCTTAAGACAAGATTTATTTTGAAAAGCCTTTACTTTCTCTAAAAAAATTTCATTAGCACTTTAAAGAGCAGATATTTCAATTTTAAAGAGTGCACATTAAGATCTAAAATGTTAACACATGCTTCTAACTCATTAAATAATTTTTCTAAATCAAGATGCAGTGCTTTCAAGGAATCATGTGTTTCAGATAAAATAGTATATTTCTTATTCAATTCATTAAACTCATCCAATAAAGCCAAATGATCTTTATCTAAATCAGAACAACCTTTTCTGAGCATTTCATTTTCTTTTTACAGAATTGAGAATTAGATTTTCAAGCTAGTGTGCTTCTCTTTCAGTTTCCTATAAGAATCATGAATCTTTTATAAAGCATCAAGTAATTCATTGTACAAAAGTTGATATACCTCATCTTGATTAGACTGATCAAGATTATTGTTTTTTATTAAGCACAGATTTGTCACCTCTTCTATTTCTGTTCTAGATGAATTCAAAGCTAAATCGCCTAAAAAGGCTTTATGATCTTCGCTTATCTTTAACGAACTTAGCTTTTTATTCAACCTTCTCCTTCCTTTGGTGTTTTTTAAGATAAGGGAAATAAACTTTAATGTGTCATGATCTCATGCATTCATATCAGATAAAATCAGAAGAAGTGTTAGAATTTTTATAATTATTACCTTTGCTCCACTACTAATGATTTATTTGCTTCTTCTTTAGAAAGATTCTAAATTGTCAAGTCATCAGTGTGATATCTTCCTCTCATCAATCAGAGGAACTTTTAATCATTATCATTTAAGGCTACATTTTTCTCCTTGATTAGACTGCCTTTGTATTATGCATTGTTCATAGGTGATTTGAGATCGAAGTAAGTTATCAATAAAAGAAACATTTAAATCCTTGGATTTTGAAATAATAGCTATTTTGGCATCATATAATTTAGGAAGACAATGCAAGATCTAATTGACTTTTTTAGAGTTTTACAATTCCTTACATAAAGAATGCAGGGACGTAATGATTTGTGTAAACATAGTTTACATTTCAAATATGGATTCACTAGGTTTCATCTGAAAAAGTTAAAAATCATGGCGTAGAAAATTTAACCTAGATTAGTTCATCTCACTTGTTCCTTCATAAGTAATGCATAATCTATCCCAATTTTATTTACCATTAGTATAAGTAGATACACGCATATAATCTTCATTTTTCAAAGCACAAAAGAAATAGTTTAGGTATTTAGCATTAAGTTGGGCTAAATATCGATCATATGTACTCCATTCAGATAAAGGTATTTTAGTTTTAATGCCATATACTAAACGTAAAGGTGTAGAATATCCTTCCTGAACTAACATCCACATACGATAATTTATAGAAAGCAAAAAGTTAGACATGCAAATTTTCTAAAAATCAAAAGGAAAATTATTATATAAAGGTGGTTTAGTGATTGAATATCCTTCTGTAGTATTACGATTTCCAAAGTTATCCAATTTTCATTTTTCAGAAGTTATTTAAAACTTAATTTTTGAATCATGCTCGAATACCATTAGAAAATTAGTGAATGTTGTTAGACCCTTAAGAACTAGTCTGAGGCTATCCTAGAGGTAGGGAGCATTGAATTGGATATTTTAAAAATTCTTTGGGGAAAATAAAATCCTTTAAAAAATTTTCACACACACATGAGAATCAACATAGTGAATGAACAAAAAAGCAAATTTCACAACAAAAAAATAAATTAGATTTTTAACCACACATATAATTGTTGAAAAATAAAGTGCAAAGAATAATCAGAATGACCACACCAAAATTTATAGTTATTCGGTGAACCTTACGTATGTCTACTCCTTAGAGACTCCCTCTTCAAGTATTGCATTAAACAGTAACAACTCTTTTTTTTCTCTCACAATAAGGTGGAGAAGCTCGTACATACATTTTTTCAATAACCCGATTTGATAGAGAACCATGAATCTTTTATAGGTAGAGAACCTCAACTCTACTTTCACCCTCCAGTTGATGGTCAGAGAGTCACAATTCTATTTCACCATCCATGTGATGGTGAGAGAATCACAACTTTATTTTCACCATGTAGGTGATGGTCAGAGAACCATGATCTTTATTGAAGAACTTCTTTTCCTAAGCCACAAAGAATATAGGCAGACACTTATAGATATTAAGTAAGATTCTTTCTTGGAGAAACCTTGTGAATCCCCTCACAACTTCTCCCTCAAAAAATTTCCCTCTCTTCTCTCACAAAGCATTCCTCCTATCTCCCTCAAGTCTCTCTCGCTTGAAGTCTAAATAACCAAAGATTTTTTAATAAGAGTATTATAAAACCTTAAGTAGTGGGTTTCAAGAAACCATATATTACAAGAGTTCCATCTTCTATTCGTACAGTACGATACACGTATCATACCGAATAATCAATATAATTTAGACTCATCGTGTAAGTTTGTGTAGATGAACTGTTCAACCTTTATAACACTTCATATAGTAAGGTCAAAAGATCGTCTGGTACAAGCTATAGGAATTCCTTTTATTCATTTGGGATGACTCCTGAGATTCCAACCTCATACACTATCGATTGTCAAACTCTTTGGACATCGTACGGTACAATCAGTATAAAAATCATGGATTTAGTTTAGTATGATCTCTGAGATAACCAATATCATACACTATAGATCATATTGTACAAACAGTATCGTACAGTCCGATCAGTGATAATAATTATACATGATTTTATTTTTTGATATTGAGGGCTTAATTAAGAAAGATTTTAATTAGGGTGCATAGTACGAACCAAATAATATCATACAATTAGACATAGTTAATATCTTTTTTAACCTCTAGAATCTAGGGTTTTGATACAGCACAATAGATTGTACAATATGAATTAAAGTCTTACAGTATGAAAAAAAAGTTGTATAGTACAAAGCAAATATCATACATAATGATTTACTTAAAAAACTCTCTTAAAAAAATTCTCTCTCCCCAATGTGTGTACATGGTTATTTAGTAATGATATCCATCCAATTACATGATACGACTCAAGAAATGATAAAATATAGAACAAATTAAAAAATACATATTGTAACACTAGTCTACCTAGTCTTTAGGTGATCAAAATTGTAAGTGAACGGTGGACTTATTTCCCAAAACATTAGTACACACAAATCAAATGAAAATATCATAAAATCAAGAAAAAGCAGTAACAAACACAATAATATTTGTTATCATCAATATCACAGTTCTTGGACCAAATTTGCAGCAAAATAAATATGTAAAAAAATTGTGATTGGTCATAGAGGTTTGGTAACATAAGTAAAAGAGATGAAATATTCCTTTATAATATGTTAGAGGTGGAGGTTTTTTATTTTTGGGGACATGACTTTATGGGACTTTTTGTACAATCTTATAGAAATCAATATATTCCAATAGTAATTGACTACGTATCCAAGTGGATTAAGAGTGTAGCAACGCCTACAAAGGATGCTTAGGTGGTTATTAAATTCTCAAAGAAAAATATTTATTCTTGATATGAAATATCTTGAGTTTTTATTACTGATGGGGAAAGTCTATTTCTATAATAGTAGAGTATAGGATTAAATTTTAAGTTATGATTATAATAATATATAATCCCCAAAAATTCGTAAGGTTGAAATGAGTAATAGGAACATTAGGAGAATCTTATAAAAAGATGAGTCCAAAAAGGAAGGATTGGAAAGACTCCCTATTGATTAATCTTTGGAAAGGCCTATCAATTTCCTTTAGTATTAGATAATAATATAGATTAGGTAGTGAATGAACTAAATAATAATATTATGGATGTGAAGGAGAAAAGACTAATATAATTAAATGAATTAGAGAAATTTAGAAATAAGGTTTATAAAAATATAAATTATATAAGAAGCAAATTAAGAAGGGGAATAATCATAAGCTTATTCGAAAGGAATATGCACATACATAAGTTCTTTTATTTAATTCAAGATTATAATTATTCCCTTGAAAATTAAAGTCCATGTAGGCAACACTAATCACTATTTAAAATGTGTATCCTTATGGAGCACATGAGATCCTTTTGGAGCACCTAACGAACAAGTACCTCTATATGAAGAGAATCTTCTTCTTGGCAAGAAAATTACTTAGCCAGTATTGTTAGGACATCCATCATAGAATTTCTTCCAAGTGGTATCTATTGTATAGTGGCATTTAATATCCATTTAAGTAGATGGAACCAAATTTTCCCTTTAACACGTAATAGATTCTTGAAACTTGGTTGATAATAAGCTATGAATCTCCAAATATTTAATATAATTTAGTATTGTCAACATCTAAACAATATTCAGTGAGTGATAAACACTATACTTATTCTAACTTTTACTCGGAAAATATTTTATAGTCTCTTATCTTTCTAACAAGATTCAACACCATCAAAATAAAACTCCCAAGAAGATTATTCATTTACTTTTAATTCAACTATATGCTCATCTAATAGCTCATCATTTATTGGATAATCATTTGAAACTAAATGTGTTGCCAAAAATTTTACTAAGGCTTTTCCTCTCATAGTGCATAGGGGAAAAAACATTCTATCAAGCCATAGTAGGATCATCAACCACGAAGCAATATTTCAGATAAGGTCAGATAATGCAATAGATTTCCTTTGTATATGACATTTTCCTAATGAGATAATATAAATTACCTTAACTTCTAAGTGCAAAATATTATAACCAAATATTTGTTCTCAATTAGATGATAGTTTTTTTTAGTTGGAAGCAACCATCTACTCAGGAAATAAAGTATATTCTCTTTTGCTTTCTTATAAGCTTGGGCTAATAAGATACTAAGAGATTCACTTAAAGATGATGTATATAGGATTAATAAATACCTTGAGATAAGAGTAGCCAACATTGGAGGATTCATTAGGTAATATTAATTATTGTTAAAATCCTCACCATAACTGTCATCCCATTAGAAATGAACATCTTTCTGACACAAGGCTCTGAATTATTGAAACCTTCCTAATAAATTTGATTTAAAATTCTCTTATATGATAACCTACTATAGAGAAATCATAATTGCATGGGAACTCTAATTGATCGAATTTCTAATATTTTTTTATTTCAATGGTGTGGTATTTAACAAAGAAACCTAGAAACTTTCATAAATTAACGCCAAAGGCACACTTTAGAGGGTTCATTTCAAGACAATAGCAATGTAATAATTCTTAGGTCATTTAAATCATCTTCTTTTTCATGACATTTAGTGACTAGATCGTCATAAGATCCGCCAGAGCATCGCCCTGAATACAAACTGGATGATTGAAAATTTTCTTGATCGTCCCGAACGATCTCAATATCATCCCGGCCGATCAGTTGAAATCAGAGGAAAATCGTCTAGAGCATTGCCCTGAATTTGTACCGTCTGATTCAAATCGGCCAAAAGCAACCAAGGGTTTTTGAATGGATCATCCAGGACGATGTAATTGTATCTATCATCCTTAATTACTCCCATGATTGCCTGATCAATTTAGGCATAATTATACAATATCATCCAGGCCGATAAAAGAATCATCCTGGCCGATTTTCAAAAATACAAAATATCTAAATAGATCATGGCGGCAATTTCTTTCTATATTGAGCATATCGTCCTGGCCGATACAGGTATCCTCCAGGCCGATCAGTTAATTACGGTTGCCTTAACTAAGAAATCTTGATTAGATATTTTGTTTTGAACTCAATCGTCCAGGATGATATAAATATCGTCCGGGATGATGTGAGTAAAAACACAAGTTCTAAATCTCTCAAGTGTGTGTGTGTAGGGTTACTTAACATCAGTCACTTCAAATAATTACAATTGACTCAAGAAAGAAAAAAGAAAATTATAGACTGACTCAACCCTAATCTACCCAGTCTTGAGCTGATTCCGATTTCCATCCGGTTTTTTAATCCTGAAAATGTCAGAAGTAAAGGCAGTTGAAAAGAAGCAAGAGTGTTTGCTAATCATCAAAACATAATTCATAGAATCTGCAACAATCTCCCCCTTTTTGATGATGGCAAACACTTTTATAATTAATCCAAAAATAGTAGTGTAAAACATGGAATTGAAAGTGCAAGCATACAAAAGAACCCCTCTCCCCCTTTTAACATCTCAAAAAGGAGGAGGAAACTAAAAAATAAATCAAAAGACCTCTTTTTTTTTTTTTAACCAGGGCATGAACATGATGTTGTATTCTATGTGATTGATTTGTAAAAATTTTGTGAGCTAATGAATCAACATAAAAAAATCCATAAAATGGTATAATATCCGATCATGATTACCATTAGCTCGGAAATATTTTATGGTAGAATTGCCTTTGGAAATCAATGACTTAACTTAAAGAATTCAATTGGATAGAAAAAAGGATCCATTCATCACTTGTTTCCAGAAAAAATCTCTTATAGAATAATGAACTAAAGTGAATTTGTCACAATCGCAAAACAATCGAAATCAAGCCTTTGATAAATGAAATATTCTAAATTTTAAAAGATTTAAAAGGAGAGGAGAGATTGCTTTTGGTTGGCTTATTTTATGCCTCTTATCAATTGAATGGCGCTTTGCGCATCTTTTGATTTTTGATACACTTTGTGTGTATATATTTTTTTAATTTTGGCGTCATTGCGCATCTTTTGTTGTTATCATTAGCCAAATTTTTTATTTTTGCATGCTTCATTCTCTTTCAAAAACTCTTAAAAATAATCTTATTTGTGAGTATATCTTCTAGATATTAGAGAATAGGATCTCTCTCTCTCTAACATAGGGAAGAATAATTCATAAAACAAAATCAATAACCAATGACAAGAGTAACGAGGAATCTTGATGTGCCAAAAAGACTTTGATTATTATAAATAAAAGATAGATTTGCTTTGGCAATGTTAGAAAAGATCTTAATTTCACACGCAATTGTTAATTTGAAATAGATTTTTGATTAGAAAAAAAAATTGTGCCACTAAAACAGATTAGAGAAAGAGCCACAATTATCGGTATATTTTTGCCATCTAATAGATTTAAGAGATGTAAAATATTGACTACAAATTTTCAAAACCAAGGACAAGGCATAAGATATCATTTCAGCGAGGATTTTGAAAACCAAATTAAATGAACATGAAAGTAAAATAAATCAAACAAAAAATTGAAAGTAAAGCAAAAAGAAGAAAAGAACAACAAAGAGTAAAAAGGAAAAGCAAATCAAAAATAAAAAGAACAAAAGCAAAAGGAAGAAAGTAAAAGATCAAGTTCATGCATTTATGTCAATCACACCCAATCTGGTCCTTAAAGAGCTGAAAGTGTCGAAGGCCAGTGGTTTAGTAAAGATGTCAGCCAGTTGATTTTCAATTGTTACATGGTGTAAATCAATGTGTCCCTTAGTCACATGATCTCTAATTAAGTGATGCCTAATGTCAATGTGCTTAGTCCTTGAATGTTGGATAGGATTCTTAGAAATGCATATGGCACTAGTGTTGTCACAAAAGATTGAGATGGTTCCTATAGGTAATCCTAAATCCAATACCTATTATTTCAACCAAAGGACTTGGGCCACACAACTCCCCAAAGCAATGTACTCAACTTCAGTAGTGGAAAGTGCAACAGTGTTTTGCTTTCTACCAGACCATGAGACCAAACATTATCCTATGAATTGACAAGTTCCTGAAGTGCTTTTTCTATCCACCTTGCATCCTGCAAAATCAGAATCAGAAAATCCAATTATCTCAAAAGAACTGCTGTGCCTCGGATACCAAATCCCTAAGCTTTGGGTCCCCAAAAGGTATCTAAAAATTCTATTAACAGTAGTCAGGTGGGACTCTTTGTGTTCAGCTTGAAACCTAGCATAAAGGCAAACACTAAACATAATATCAGGTCAGCTAGCAGTCAGGAAAAGTAAGGATCCAATCATGCCTCTATACTTCTTTCGATCAAGAGACTTACCACTTGGGTCGTTATCCAATGGAACACTAGAAGTCATGGGAGTATTAATTGGCTTAGCTTTTTCCATCTCATACATCTTCAAAATATCCTTTATGTATTTTGTTTGATTTAAAAAGGTTCCATTATCCAATTATTTTATGCTAAAACCCAAAAAGTAGGATAACTCTCCCATCAAACTCATCTCAAACTCTTTACTAATTGTTTTAGAGAACTCATCACAAAGTTTTTTTATTCGAAGATCCAAAAAGTATATCATCCACATAAATTTAAACAATGAGCAAATCATCTCCAACTTTTCTAAGAAAAAGGGTGGTGTCTACGCTCCCCTTAAAAAACTCCCTTTCTAGTAAAAATGTGTTAAGCCTCTCATACCAAGCTCTTTGTGCCTTCTTTAACCCATATAAAGCCTTTTTTAATTTAAATACATGATTTGGACATTGGGAGCTCTCAAAAACTGGGGGTTGTTCTACAAACACATCCTCTTTTATTTTCCCAATTAAAAAGGCACTCTTAACATCCATTTGAAAAAGCTTAAATCCTTTATAACATGCAAAGGCTAATAGCGCTCTAATGGATTCCAATCTAGCTACAGGGGCAAAAGTCTCCTCAAAGTCTATCCCTTCTATTTGGTTATACCCCTTAGCCACTAATCTTGCTTTATTCCTAACCACTAATCCAGAATCATTCACCTTGTTCTTAAAGATCCACTTTGTTCCAACTACACTTTGTCCCTTAGGTCTTTCTACAAGCTCCCAAACATCATTCCTAACAAATTGATTCAACTCCTCTTGCATGGCTAAAATCCAAAACTCATTAGTAAGGGCTTGGTTTATGTTGGTGGGTTCAGTCATTGAGTTAAAGGCAAAGTGGTTCACCTCATTCCTAAGTCCATGACTAGTCTTAACTCCATCAGAAAGGTCTCCTAAGATCAAATCCTTGGGGTGACTTGTAGTGTATCTCCAATCTTTAGGCAAGGTGTGAGACGGTCCAACCCTTTCCTCCAGATCTATATTTCCACTCCTTGGGTGACATCTCCTACTCCTTCAATGTTTTTGTGGCCCACTCCCTTCTCCAAATTTTCTACTCCAGTGGTAACCTCTCCAACATCATCATCATCCTCAACTCCAGGCTTTATAGGATCAGACTCATCAAATACTACATGTGTAGTCTCTTCCACCATCAAAGTCCTCTTGTTGAACACCCTAAAAGACTTCCCAACACTAGAATATCCCAAGAACACTCCTTCATCAGATTTAGGATAAAATTTACCAAAGTGAGACTTCCCATTATTGTGAATGAAAACCTTACAACCAATGACATGAAGGTGGGAAAGATAGTCTCTTCCACCATCAAAGTCCTCTTGTTGAACACCCTAAAAGACTTCCCAACACTAGAATATCCCAAGAACACTCCTTCATCAGATTTAGGATAAAATTTACCAAAGTGAGACTTCCCATTATTGTGAATGAAAACCTTACAACCAATGACATGAAGGTGGGAAAGATTAGGTGTCCTACCCTTAAGGATCTCATAGGGTGTCTTATCTAGTTTGGCTCTAACATTCACCCTATTCAACACATAATAAGCTGTGTTAACCGCTTCAGCCCAAAAGTACTTTGGAAGTGAATACTCAGCAAGCATGGCTCTAGCAGCTTC
>NW_021319451.1:1247525-1294168 GCF_001605985.2 Dendrobium catenatum
AAACCGTGTATACATATCAGAAATTGATTCAGAAGGTTTCACACGAAAAAGTTAGTAGTCATGCAAGAGAATATTCAAACTAGATTGTTTCACTTCATTGGTTCCTTCATAAGTAATGCACAACTTATCCCAAATCTCTTTTCCAGTAGAGTAAGTAGAAACACGCATGTAATCCTCAGACTTTAAAGCACAGAAAAAATAGTTCAAACACTTCTCATTCAATTGAGCTAAATCTCTTTCATCGGTAGTCCATTCAGTAAAAGAAACTTTAGTTTTAATTCTGTTAATTTCATGAGTAGGTGGAGAATATCCTTCTTTAATAAGCAACCACATGCGATAGACAGTTGATTGCAAAAAAGTAGACATGCGAGTTTTCCAAAAATCAAAAGGAAGGTTGTTAAACTAGGGAGGTTGTGTAATAGAATATCCTTCAGTTGTATTACAATTTCCAAAGTTAGCCATGGATCAAAATTCAAAAAGTTTTCAAACTTTGTTTTAATGAATCCCGCTCTGATACCACTTGAAAGTTTGTTAGGGATGTTAGGCCCTATGAACTAGTCCCGAGGCTAACCAATAGGGGGGTGAATTAGTATTTTTAAAAATCTTTAAACAAAAAGAAATATCACAAACCAAAGTCACCACGGAAAAACAAGTGCGAAAAATTAAAGTGCGGAAGCAGTAAAAAGAACACAAGGGTTTATAGTGGTTCGATCAACTTGACCTACGTCCCCTCCCCAGAGGCACCCTCCGAGTATTGCACTACCAAAGTGACTCTCCTGTAGCCCCCACAGATAAGCGGAGAAGCCCTTACAAAACACATCCTTTTTGCCAACCCGGCAAGGCAGAGAACCCCACTCCTTTTGCTTCCTCTTGAAGCAGGCAGAGAACCACGATCACTTGCTGAAACTTACCTCTCCCAACCCTTCCAAGGACAAGAGACTTTAGGGAAGAAGAAGTGGAACAATGCTTGGAGCAACCCTTGTGAACCCCCTTACAAGCTCCTCCTCACGAGATCCTCTCTCTCTCTCTCTCTCCCTCTCTCTCTCTCCTTTAGGTTTTCTCAGGTCAGGACAGCAGCCAAGGATATTAAAAAATATTGAATAAGATCTCTTAAATAGAAGAGCTTCAAAGGAGCTCATTAATTGCAAGTTGTCAA
Organism: Dendrobium catenatum; assembly: GCF_001605985.2. Lineage (NCBI taxonomy): Eukaryota > Viridiplantae > Streptophyta > Magnoliopsida > Asparagales > Orchidaceae > Dendrobium > Dendrobium catenatum. The sequence continues at coordinate 1,248,682 of NW_021319451.1, forward strand.
CTTTATCATCCAGGACGATATGAAAATCATCCTGGCCGATTAGTACAAATCTCATAAGATCAGCCAGAGCATCACCCTGAATGCAAACAGGACGATTAAAAATTTGTTTGATCATCCCGGACGATCTCAATATCGTCTCGGCCGATTAGTTCAAATCAGAGGAAAATTGTTCAGTGGATCGCCCTGAATTTGTAATATGTGATTCAAATCGGCCAGAAGTAACCAAGGGTTTTTGAATGGATCGTCCTGGTCGATCTTGCGATTGTGCAAGATGATGTGATTGTATCTATCATCCTTAATTACTCCCATGATTGCCAGATCAATTTAGGCATAATTATGCAATATCGTTCAGGCTGATAAAAGAATCATCCTGGCCGATTTCCAAAAATATAGAATACCTAAATAGATCATGGCGGTAATTTCTTTCTGTATTGAGCATATCGTCCTGGATGATACAGGTATCAACCAGGCCGATTAGTTAATTACGGCTTCCTTAACTAAGAAATCCTGATTAGATCTTCAGTTTTGAACACAATCGTCCGGGACGATGTGAGTAAAAACATAAGTTCTAAATCTCTCAAGTGTGTGTGTGTAGGGTTACTTAACATCAGTCACTTCAATTAATTACAATTGACTCAAGAAAGAAAAAAGAAAATTACAGACTGACTCAACCCTAATCTATTAGTCTTGAGCTGATTCCAATTTCCGTCCGATCTTTGAATCCTGAAAATGTCAGTAGTAAAGGCAGTCGAAAAGAAGCAGGAGTGTTTGCTAATCATCAAAACATAATTCATGGAAACTGCAACATTATTTATTTTGATAATTTCATTTTGTCATCGTCTACCTCTTCATCTAGATCGCTGAATTATTCTACCACTTCATTGTGAATGATGGGCAGAACACCAACATGCATTGTGTTTGAAGTTGGGATAATATTCTTTTACTTATTATTTTTTACTCTTTCTCTCTTTTTTTTTCTTTTTCTTTCTATCCGGTTTAAGTTTTAAGACAAGACTATTAGCTTTCAATAAATAGTTTGTAGAATTTTCATATATCCCTACTTCATGAATTGAGAACTGCTACAAGTCTTCCTTAATATAGTGTTTAACAACCTCAAGAGAGTATTTAATACACTAATGTAGTGAGGAAGGAACAATTCTATACATTGGAAGCAAGGGTCTACCCAGGAGAGTTATAAAAGAAGCCTCTGAATTTATTATGTGGAATTTGGCTTCAATTCTAAGGCCATTTATTTCTAGCAATAAGGTTATAGAACCCAATCTCTTCTTGCACTCTTCATTGAATCCTTGAAATGCATTTTATTTGAATTAAGATTGCTAGTATCCAACTTTATATAGGCAAAAGTTCTAAGAGTCAATAAGTTTATTGATGCCACTATATCATTACAGACTTGATAACTTTAAAGTTTTCCACAATTGTAAAGATGTATACGGGGCGATTATGGTTAGTGATTAACAATAATATGTCTTAATCATAGAATATCACTCATGGAACCTCTTTATAGTATAGTGCAACTTTCAATTGCGTTAATGCTAGCTTAACCATATAGATCTCTTGACTATGTTAAAGCTTTGATTAAAGCCTACCCCTTTTCTTTATATAAGACCAAAGTATCATAAATACTTAATTTAATAGGTATCTTTTAGAGATGAGCTACGATGCTATAGTCAAATTTAAGGATTTTTTAGTTAACTACAACTTGATCTCATATTGTTTGAGGTTGATTTGAAGTTTCACATTTATCTACAATTTGTTTTTTCTTTATTAGTTTTAAAAGCCCATTGTGGTAGAACATTACCACTGCAGTAGTTGAATTACTTCTTTATAAGGATAGGCTATATGATTATATATTTATTCATCACTAGTTACCTTTACATTTTTTCTTTGATGAATCATCAGAATTAGACATCAAATCTTTATACTAATTTGATAACCTTGAATGTCAAGTATACAAGAACTGCCATCAGAGAAAAATAGAAGGGATTCTTCAAGTTCATTTAAATTTATTTAAGAATGTTAAGTATTTTTCTAATGAACTATTTAAATCATTAGTCATTTGATTATCAGATATATACAAGATATACGTAGAATCATTCTTCATTTTCTTCTTTATTCTAAGCCGAAAAAAAAATATAAGTTATACAAAGTGAGCAGCACAAGGGATTTGGATCCCCCATCTACATATAATTCAATATACTCTTAACATCTTTACTTTTACTTTTATTCTCTTTCTTTGAAACTATAGAAGACTAACAAATTGGAATCTTCTTAAGATCTTCATTGGGAGTTTTATTTTGAATTTCCTCCACATAAGCTATCAGATGAACATATATGGGCTTTTTTGCTCCTTAGGATAACAGGTGAACATATTTGTAGAAGCTCGCCAATAATAATTTTAGAAGTTCCTTTCCTTGAATCTGTTAATACGACTCGAGTCTCACTATTTCCCTAGAATTGATATTCTTATCAAGCCACTCCTTAAAGGTTATAAAACTTTTATGTTCATGACCCAACATCTGGTTGTATGGGCAATAATTTGGTTACCCTTATTTTCCCACTTCCTCTAGCATCATATGCTCAAAAAATTTGAACTCAAAGTTCTTCAAATACAACAACAACAACAACATCAAGCCTTTTCCCCACTATGCGGGGACAGCTACATGAATCCTTTTTCTCTATTGTGTCCGATTAAAAGTAAAATTCTCATTTAAATCTAATAAATAAATACCATTTATAATATGTTCTAACCAAGTCTTTTTAGGACTACCTCTGCCTTTCTTAACATAAGTCAAATCTAATACAACTTTCCTAACCGGGTCATAGAAGGCCTCCATTTAATGTGACCTAACCCTCTAAGTAGACTCTCTCTAATCTTATCTTCCACTAGAGCTACTCCAACCGTTTCATGTATATGGTCATTCCGTATCCTATCTCTATGGTTCAAGACACTCATCCACCAAAGAATCCTCATCTCTGCAACACTTAACTTAGTATTATGCTTCTCTTTTAATGGCCAACATTTGAAACTATAAAGCATTACAGGTCTCACCACCATCTTATAAAATTTTTCCTTAAGTTTGAGGAGGACTTCTCTATCACACAATAAGCACGATGCATTCCTCCACTTCAACCATCCAACTTGAATTCGGCTGATAATATCCGCATTAATTTCTCCATCACTCAAAATAATAGATCCAAGATATCTAAAATGTGCGCTCTTATTAATGACTTGATCACCCAAAGTCGCAATCCCCTTGCTAGGTCTATTGCTACTAAAATTACACTCCATATATTCAGTTTTAGATCTACTCAAGTAAAAACCTTTAGACTCTAAAGTTGACCTCCATATTTCAAGTTTACTTTTAACTTCCTCTCTAGTCTTATCATCAAGAAGAATTTCATCAACAAAAAGCATACAAAAGGGTACATCCTCTTGTAAATGTCTAGTGAGAACATCCATGACTAAAGAAAAAAGATAAGGACTTAAGTCTTATCCTTGATGTAATCTAACCAAAATATGAAAATACTTTGTTAAAACACCTTGTGTTTGAACACAAGTAATTATTCTTGCATACCTATCTTTAATGAATTGAATATAAGCATTATTAACACCTTCTTTTTTTCAAGAACTCGATCTCCATAGCACTTCTCTTGGAACTTTATAATATACTTTCTTTAAATTAATAAATATCATATGTAGATCCTCCATATTCTCTCTATATTTCTCCATCAAACATCTCAATAACTGTATGGCTTCCATAGTAGACCTACTCGGCATGAATCCAAATTGATTTTGAGAAATATTAGTATCACAACGCAACCTAAGCTCCATAACCCACTCCCATAGTTTTAAAGTATGACACATTAATTTAATTCTTTTATAATTAACACACTATTATGTGTCACCTTTATTCTTAAAAATTGGAATTAGCACACTCATTCTCAACTGATCTGGCATCTTTTTAGTCTTCAAAACATTATTAAAAAGTTTAGTAAGCCAATAAATTCCTTCATCTCCAAAGCATTTCCACATCTCTATTGGAATATCATCAGGTCCAACAACTTTTCCACACTTCATTTTATTCAAAGCCTCTCTAACTTCAAATTTACTTATATGCTGATACAAAAAAAATATTTATTTTTATTAAGGGTGGTAAAGTCACTAAAGTCAATCCTATTTTCACATTCTTCATTAAAAAGTTTAGCAAAATACCTCATCCACCTTTGTTGAATATCATCTTCTAAGGAAAGAACTTTTTGATCTACATCCTTAATACACTTCACTTAAACTAAATCCTAACTACTCCTCTTTTTATTTGGCTAACTTATATAAATATCTTTCTCCCTACTTAGTATATAATCTATTATATAAATCATTAAAAGCTAAGCTCTTTGCATCGCAAATAGCTTTCTTAGATTCCTTACGAGCCTCTTTATGGCTTCCCCAATTATCAAAATTTTAACATCTAAACCAATTTTTATAACAAATCTTCTTATTTTTTTATATTTTATTATACATTTGGATTCCACCACCAAATATTTTTAGTATTAGGAGCTTTTCTCTTCCAAACTCAAAGCACAACTTTTGCAATATTCTTAATGTCTCAAGCCACTTTTTCCTATATAATATTGGCATCCTCATGCACAGAAAAATCTTAAGATCTAAAATCTTACCCTCAAAAATACTTTGGTTAATATTCTTTAAATGCCCCCATCTAACCCTAAAAAACCATTTTACTTTATTTTTTTATTTTTTCCCCTTTATCTTAAAGTTCAAAACTACTAATCGATGTTGGGTACATAAACTTTCAATCATAATAACTTTACATTTTTTGCAATCTAAATGATCTAATTTTCTTTTAAGAAAACAATCAATCTGTATTTTACTATATCCATTTTTATAAGTGATAAGATGCTCATCTCTTTTCTTAAATAAGGTATTAGCTAATAAGATATCATACACTAAAGAAAAATCTAATATAGTCTTACCACCTTCATTTGTTGTTCCAAATCCATTGCCACCATTGATGCTTTTAAAATCATCTACCTCTCCACCAACATGTCCATTTAAATCTCCTTAATAAAAACTCTTTCTTATAGAGGTATCTTTTATACTAACTCTTCTAAGTCATTCCAAAATTTTATTTTTGATCTCATATCCAAACATACTTGAGGAGCTTAAGCACTTATAATATTAACAATCTTAGCATCAATAATAATCTTCAAATCTATAATTCTATCTCCAATTCGATTAATTTGTATAACATTATCCTTCAAACTCCTATCTATAATCATAACTACACTATTTCTTGTACGACTCCTACCCAAATATCAAAGTTAATAACTTAAACTATTAATCTCCTTAGTTTCTCTCCAACCCATCTAGTTTCCTGAATGCACATAATATTTATCTTTCTATGAATCCTAATATCTATTAATTCCATTAATATTCTAGTAAGGGAACCTATAATCCAAGTTCCTATCCTAATTTTAGTTTCATGGACTAGCTTCTTTGCCCTCATTCGTCCTAGATGTGGTAACCTTTACCTATTTAACAGTGCACCCAAGCGCCGGTGCAATTGCCCTTGCACACTTGTCACTGTATTCAGGCCATAAAGCGTGTCACTTCCTGGGGACGCCCTAGCATTAACATAATTTTTTTAAAGTATTTTTGTCATGATTATTCAACAAGTTTTATGCTAGCTGTCGACTACCTAATGCAACCATCCACTTTTCTCATCCAAAACTTAGGAACTCAAAGTTCTTCAAGTGCTTCTTAAAAATTATTTTAGTTTCTTTTATTTTAAATGAATATGTTTTATTAATAAATGATTCAAACATCTCTTTGGTCTATTATGGGGTGAGATTGGATGGAGGTCATTCTGGGATTTTCTATATTACTGATATTGAGAAGTATGAGCTAGACTCTATACTTGCACTTCCGAATACTGCTTTCCCTTATCAACTATTTGCATTGACCAACATTTATTTTCTAATACCTTATGAGGTTTTAATTTTCTTACTTCAATCAATGATTGATCTTTTATGAATGTTAATTGAGAAGCTTCCTCTAGGAGATTGGAGGCTCTATTTAACAACTTATGAAATATTTTTATGATAAAACCTTTCAATAAGCAGGCTATTAGACCATGTATACTCTTTAGAAGGATCTCTATAGCATGTTGTACTTGTAAATGAGGCTAGCACTTAATGCTAAGGTTCAACTCCCTTTAGATCTAATCTAATAAATTCTCGCTAAGTTCCTATATTTTAATTACTAGATCCATGATTATGACATGATGTCCCACTATAAAAAATCTTTTTAAAATAACTAATTAATTCTATAAAGGTGCAATATAACCCATTAGATATTTCAATATGCCAATAAAATGCTACTCTAGTATGCTATAAATAGGCCATCTAAACAGTAATGCATCACTACTTTTGGCATTGCAACAACTAGCTCTTAAGTGTGCATGATGTTGTTTCAATTTTGTAGTAACATCAAAATTCCTTAATAAAGGTAGCATAAATCCTTTTAGATAAATCATTAAGTCAAATTCTTCTAGGTATGGTCTACCTCTTATAAAAGATGAAATGCCTTTAGACTTTATTAATGCCTATTTTACTTATTTCTCAATAATCTGCTTTATATCTATTGGCTGCACTGATTCTCTTTCTAATTTTTCTAATATATCCTAAGTTTCTTTTACCACTTGTATCTATTTACTTCAATTTTTAACAAACACAACTGGAAATGAATCAATTTGAACTTTAGACGAGGGAGATTCCTTACTTTGCAAAATAGTCATGGCTGCCAAAAATTTTTCCATTTTCTTTTCCCTTCTAAGGATTTGTTCATTTTTTTAATTTAGTTGATCTAATAGATGTAGGCTAAGTTTTTCTTATGAATCTTCTCAACCTCCACATCTAGAAGGTTTCTTAATCTTTACCCATTTCATAATGAGCAGATGCCCAAGTATCTAAGATACAAATATTCCAAGACATTTCCTCATCTTGAAATTTCATTGCGGCCATTTCAATGACCTCTTATTAATCCAATTTATTATTCTTTATTTTAATTCAATCATCTTGTATTTTATTGATCTTCCTGACACAGTGTGGATCAATTTAGTTGTAATATTAAATTGGTAAAGATTTCATTAATGTTTTACCTTTTATTCTCTTTCTTTCCTATGATGCACAATCTTTACTAGCGATGAGTGCATTTGAAGTGGCTGCCATCTTAAGGCACCAAACCTTCATCCCATCAAATGTAAAGGTTGGCTAGTAAATTCTACCCTTGGTATTTAAATTTTGGATTAAAAAAATATGATGAAATCTAGATTTAGATTTAGGATTATAATTATTTAATTCTCGTCCTAGTACAAATGAATACAAATTATCGAAAGTGATTAAAATTAGAATTAAGATTTAGAGTTGGAAACTTAATTAAATTTATATTTAGATTTAGTATTTATATTATTTGAATTTGAGCCACGTTTGAATGAATTCAAACTAGGGAGGAGATTGAAAATCAAGTTTAGATTTAGGATTGTAATCTTGATCAAATATAGAATTAAATTTAGGATTCAAATTATTTGAATTTTGACCTTATCTGAATGAATTCATATAAGATCGGGATTTAATTTGAATTGAAGATTTAGTAAAATTAATCTAGACCAGCTGACCGCAATGCAATAGTAGGACTAGAGAATTGAAACTAGGATTTAAAGATAAAGCTTTAAATAAGTCAAAATTAACTTTAAGGCATATTAAGTGTCTAAAAGTTGATCATTCTCACCAAAGGGTTAAATGAACAATGGAATGAAATTTAGTTTGAACCTTCTCCAAATGAGCAAGTCTACAATCAAAGAAAATTCTAGTCTCAACTTAAGAGGGAAATTAAAACCCGTTGCCAGTGGAGTCTCTAGAAAATCTTATGGTCAAATAAACTATACCAATTGATTTGTACATTATGTTTCTTTATTCAAAATTGTATAACTCACATAAAACTATCTAAAATGATAAATGAATGCTTCATTATCGATTCAAAAATAAAAAAAGAAATTTATTTTTTCGTAATTAAACCCAATATAGAGAATATATTATTCATCTTGAAGGATAAACTTATATTCGTCTGTTATTTTAAAAATTAAACTAACAAATGCAAAATAATCTATCAACTTTGAGAGATTTTTTTCCCCTTGTTTAGTGAGCTAAAGTATGATTTTTTTTGGTTCTCGGTTCCCAGCAAAAGGCAAACCTTTATAAAAAAAAGTTCATCTTAACATAAGTCTTGAAAAAACACTCGATTCAGTTAATATTAGACTTTTCTTAGATTTAAAAAGTTTGAACTCATTATGATATTTATTTATATTTTTAATTAAAGTTTTATTCAATTTACTTTATATTTTATAGTTTAAAATAAACTTTAAATAAATTATTAAAAATCCTTTTTTAAAAGCTAATTTAATTTCAAATTTATCAAAAATTCCTTTTTATTTGATTTTACGTTTTTATTTATTGATTTATTAGAAATCCTTTTTTTTTTAAAAAAACCAGTATAGGGGACTACGTGTTAAATAAAAAAGTGGGTAATAACGTCCTTAAGGGGAACCTTCAGCCTACTAATGTTCGAATGATCTACAAAATAAATCAAAAGAAAACCTAAAAGTCGATAGTCTACTGTAAGCCAAAAAAAAAATGACCGGTAACATTCTAGTGATGCTATAGGCTTGCACCCAAAAAAGAATGATACCGATAAGAACATGAAGCATAATCTTTCTGCAAAATATATTGACCAGAGATAGAAGTAAATTCACTTGAAACTCAAAAAGGTTGCAAGACAAAACACTATAGAACAAAATAACATAGAAATATAAATGAGAAGTGCCTAAATGAAAAGTAGAATAACAAGAAGAGATAGTACCAATATAGAGATTCCAAGCAAAACACCACCAAAAGTTGAGCAAAAATTGATCCCACATAATATCAATGAAGATATTAAGAACTTTATTATATTTATCACATATATACTTAAGTCATTCCATAAGATATAAAATCATGATAAAAGTAGTCGGACAATTCATGCCTTGAATAGAGACATAAAAAAAGCAATGGAGTAAAAAAGGACCATATATAAAATCCAGGAACTGGTGAGCAATAACTAATATGCTAATATCAGAACTCCACAGGAATAACCAAGGCAAATTAACCTAACCCTCCAAGATAACCACCAAATAAAACCCCCAGACCAGAGAGTAGCTAAACAGTAAGCTAGTTAAAAAATAATAATCGATCCAAAAGGACCAACACCCCCAAGACTATAGGGAGGCCCAAGAGTAAATCCAACAAACCATAAATTTTAGAAAAGAAGAAGCCCAACAATAAAATTATAAATTTGGGGCATCATGTCTAGAATAAACTTCAAACTCACATGAATAGCAAAAAAGGATCCTTTATCACAAAAAAACCTAAATACCTCAGATAAGAAATAGCTGAATAGCAAGGCTCCTTCATAATAAACTGAGAAGACAACCAGCATAATAGTGGAAGAAAAAGAATCAAAACAACGATAATTAACCCAACCATATTAACACCATGCTAATAGATAACAATAGCCAAGCAACCATAGTAGTACTAGTAATCAGGTCCCACATGTAATCAACTGAGGGATCACTAAGGGTATTATTTCCATCAATTTGACTTAGGAAACAAATAGTAAGATAAATATTATAATTTATAAACACCTGCAACTCAAATCTGATCCACCTCCAATACAAATAGGACCCACAGGATAAGGGAGTAATACTAGAAGACTCACATACAACAATAAAACTAATCAAAAGGATGGTAACAAACCACCAAATAACCAAGAACCAACTAAGCAAAGAAATAAAGAGACCTAGAAGATGATCCTATGAAGATCAGATATAAGACAAACCACACTGATCCAATTTAACCAACCCTCTCATCTCCTTAGGAAGAAAAAATTAAATGAATTTGGTAAATCCATTTATGTTACAACCAATTTTAGCAAGGGAAATCATCCACCAGATTTCCTTTCCTTAAAATGTGAGAAATGTTGAAGGTTATGCGAGAAAGACGGAACTTAATATATCTTAACATATAAAAATTAGTTGGATTTGAGATAGAATCCCCCATCATATAATGAACCAAAAGAAAAGCATTGACTTCAATCAAGATATTAGTATTACCTAATGAAATACACATTAGAGACCAAATATAAGAGCCTCAATCTTAGCTTTAATACCAATGTTAGCATTACTCAGCCTCACAAAAGAGACAATGACATAACCATTAAAATCCCTAATAATCCCACCACATTCAAATTGTTCATCGGCCCATCAATATTAAGTTTATAAGAACAAACATGAGGCTTTATCCAAATAATGACCTTCTCTTTGGGAGCAAGATGATGGTTGAAAGGATAAACCCAACTCAGAAGCAACTTGCTGAAATCTTTTAAAAGAATTACCATTCAATAGATTAACATTAAATAGATATAAAGTTTATCCTTTATTTTTAAAATAATTTTATTGGTACTACACTTAATACCCTCATGCTTAAATTCATTCATGCTTTTCCATAAAAACCAAGAAATATGAACCGATAAAGTGTTCCTAATATAACCATATATATTAATGAATCAATCAATAAGAAGCTCAAAAATTGAATTATAACAAGTAGAACAATGCACATTGAACAAATTGTAAAAAAATAACAAAACTTTCATAGGAATCGAACCCTTGTATGAAAACATGGTTATGGTTTTTAATATGATAACAGCATTGACATTTAGAAATAATAGAAATACCTTTCCTCACTAAGATAGAATCCACTGGTAAGAAATTATGTAAAATCCTCCATAAAAGAATAGAATAAGAAAATAATGAACTAATCATTATGTAAAGTCCTCCATTAAAAAACCCTAGATATTTATGTTCATGAATTTAGGGTTTACTATTTGACAGACCAAAGGAACTTCAAATTTTTTAAAATTTAAAGCCTAAGTTAGTCTTGAAAAATAATGTAGAGCATAGCAATTAGGGTCATTCAAGCCTTCCAACTATTTTAATTAAAATTATAAGTAAATCAAATTGTTCTTTAAAAATCATTCTTTAGGATAACTAGATTATGTTATTATATCAAATAATTTGTTTGATAACCCTCATACACTAATTTGTCATACCACATAAATCATGCGCTAAATTAGCTATGCATTTGCATTTATGGAATTTTAAATTTTTAGGTTTCTTATGTAACATAGATGTTGAAAATACCAATTAAAGCCCAACTTAAGATCAAATAGGGGTGGGGTGAATAATTTTGGACCTGTTCTAAACATTTTTAGAACTATCCATATCAATTTGAGCCTAGAATAAATCATAGTTAACTAATTATTTCAAAAAATACTCCAAAGAGTATTTTTTAAATTACTTTTAAATAATTTAAAATATTAACTCTAAACCATAAGTCTTTTAAATCTCTCTTTAAGTAAAAATCCATAGATCCTAAGATCTGTGTATTTGGACAAGTGTGTGAGTAGTAATTGCTTTTTCAAGTTTACATATAATTCAATTAAATTTAGATAATTTGAATATAATTACACAGTCAATTAGGCTTACTGTGCTTGAACTTTACTATATTGTACATCCTGATTGCCTATAACATAGTAGTTAGAACCTCATAACATTTGGTTTAGTTCATAACTATTGATTTTGGATTCACACTAGTGTTATAACCTCTGCCAACCAATTCGATTAGACATGGATGAAATGGATATTAGCATGTACATGGTTAGTTATTATGGTTGTTAGGAGTGAACTAATGCTAATAGAGGTTTACATTTTAGTTTTAAGCAACCACAAGCCCTTAACTCATTTAGCCATATGTCTGGAAGGCTCCAAAATGAAATGCTTGATTTTAATAAGTTTGGTCAAGTATACGTTTAAAAATGTGTCTTGCATGTCATTTAGTTAATTTTGGGTTAGCCCAATTGGCTGAACCAAATAAGCTCGTGGTCTAGGTTGTCCAAGGTTGATGCATTGGGTCTATTTGCTCCTAATGTAAGTGTTGGATTGATTTAATTTTACATGAATGGAGAACAAGCTCAAGGGAAACCCTTTTTGCTAGTTGGGTTGAGCTATGTGGTTAGCCTAAGTGGACTAAAGGGTTGGGTTAGCTAGGGTTGCTCCTTGGTGAAAGTTTCATAAAGGATGCTAAGTCTAAGTGAACCATCCCTAGACAAACCAATGAGAAAGCAATAATGTCACTTGATGCAAAAGCTAATAAATTTATCAAAAGTTACAATGATGGTGATGATAGCCTAATCAACACAACATAACATCAATTACAAATTTCTCATAACATGCAATATCTATCAAATTAAAATGCAGAAAAGTAAATTGTACAAAATAAAAAACCAGAAAGAACACACCCAAATTTTGTAGTGGTTCGATTAAACCATGACCTACATCCACTCCTCAGAGTCCTCCACTCTTGGTATTGCATCACTCCTTCAGGGACTCTTCTTTAGCCCCCATAGCTAGAAAATATATTTCACCAACTTAGTGCAGCAGACGACCATAATCTTTTCATCCTCCTAGTGAGGTTGAGAACCAGTAATCCTATTTTACCCTCTTTGTGAAGGCTGAGAACCTCAAATCCCTTTTCACCCTTCAGGTGAATGTACAAGACCTAAAATCACTTTTGCTTTCCATGATGTGGCATAGTAGTCTAGTCCTTTGACATCAAAGAGGTCTTCTTCCCAAAGCATCCCTCCAAGTAAACCTTGACACATGGAGGAACTCAGGTGCTTGTTCGTCAGAGCAACTATGTGAAACTCCCTCTCACACTCCTTTGAAACCCATAAGGATCTTCTCCCTCTCTCACAAATTCCACCATTTCTCTTTGAAGTTCTAGGATTTCTCTTCTAGCTTTCTTCAGAGGAAAACACTCAATGAATATGCAAAAGACTCTTACAAAGTCTTATGAGAATGCTTAAATATAGGGATTCAAGAAGCACTAAGACTTGCATATGTTGGTATTAAACTTAGAATGAGATACCATATTGAACAGTACAATTAGTTCAAATAATCTTCTTAGTATTGTATGAAGAATAATGCATTATACGATCTGTTAGATAAATTATTCTTATCTTCTAGTACGTTTTGAGAATTTTCCAGTACAATTAGTTAAAAATTAAATGGATTATCATTCTGTATGAATGATGATGATACAATATCTTCCCACGCACATATTGGGTTATACAGTACAATTTGGTCTAATTGTGCTATATGATATGGCTAGATTAATTATTCCAAAATTGTTCCTAAATTACATGATTAATTTATATAAGATTTGATTATATCGTATGATACAATACCTATATTATAGTATGATTTTTACATAATTTTTATTTCAAAATATTGTCTATATAGTAATTAGTGGTCAAAATCATGATTTTAACTGATCGTTCTGTACGATAAGGATCGTATAGTATGATTAGTTCAAAAAATTATGCTCCTAATTTTCTCGTTATCCCACTCCCCTAAGTGTGTGTGCATGGTGATCAGGCTAGCATTCACCTTTATAGGTCTTGACTCAAGAAATTAAAAAAATAATAATAAATGAAAAAGACATACTCTTTCAGCATACCTTATTCTACATAATCTTAAGCCCTGACTCTTCATTGAATGGTGTGTGGTGTACCTGAAATGTTCGTACATAGAAAATAAATATTCATTATAAATACTAAAAGTCATAAATATGCTATCATATAATGATTTGTATCTTAAAAAAACATAAACTCGGTAGTTGAGTTGAAATCGTGCCCCCCTTTCTGATGATGTCAAACATTATTTATCGAATTTGAAAACTAATGTATATTTTCTCCTAATCTCCCCTTTACTTAAAGAAATATATTAAAAATAGGTTAAAGTATTAATTTTTATGAGAATATGCAATCGACCAAATGTCTACTCCTCCTTTTGACATCACCAAAAGGAGAGATAGTACAACACATAAATTAAGCTATATGCAAGATACTTTTTTTTGGAAAGGAGAAAAATACCTAGAAATAAAAACATGCAAAAAGAAACAAAAACATATAGTAATACATAACACATAATTATTTTAAAGAATAAATAAAATAGATATAAAAAATACACAATCAAATCTAAACATACTTATACCTGATCAAAGTTAATAACTAAATCCTTGAATTTACAGCATAAGTTTGTTACCTCCTCTTTTTACTCCTATTCTAATCAGTTAAAGGTTAAGTCTACCCAGTAGATTCTTTGCTTCAATTTATTTCCCATTTGTTCATTTGGCTTCTCCTCACCCATTTTTAAGAGAAAACCCACGGTGGGGTCTATGTATAAATTAAGAAAAAGATTACAAAGTCCTTAAGGCCTCAAGCTTAGTAAGGCTCAAATGAGCTACAAAAAGAAAGAAAAATAAAACCTAAGAATTTGAGTTCTCTACTATGCAAAAGTACAAGATACAATCTAGGGTGCATAGGAAAGAGCACCCAAAAAAGGGTACCAAACCAAAAAAAAGCAACTAGCTCCACCTTCCCTTCCAAAGTGCCACCACTTCAACAACTTGCACTAAGGAAATCTTGCAAGAATAGATGATAACCAATATGGAAAGTGCACAAAGAAAACAAAAAATAGGACAAGGTGATAATCCAAATAATTATACATAAAATAGGTAGCATATCCAAAAGAGAAGATATTAAGGTCATTTTCTTCCTTTCAGCTATCCTGTTCTATTAGGGGTCCTAGGAGCTGAGAAGTTACGACTAATCCCTTTATTCTTAAAAAAGTCTCCAAATCTCTCATTTTTAAACTCTCCACCATGATTAGTATGAATGGTCAAGATCTCACAACCTAGCTTTTTTTTAATCCAAGTGGAGAAGGATCTAAACTCATCAAAAGACTCACTCTTATGCGATAGAAATTTAATCCAAGTGAACCTCAATTAGTCATCGATAATCACAAATCCATAGACTTTTCCCCCTGAGCTGGAAGTGCTATTGTGTTCAAAAAAATCCATGTGAAGGGCTTTTAAAAGTCTAGAGGTTCTAATATCCTTAATGGAATAGAAAGAGGATTAAACTTGTTTCCCTAGTTGACAGGCATCATAAAGGTGGTCTTTAGGGAACTTAAGTTTTGGGACACATCTAACTAGGTCTTTTTATGTCACTCTCCTAATAGTTTTCATACTATCGTGACATAACCTCCTGCACCACTACTAAGACTCATCAGCAATAGTTTTTAACCAAAATAAAGAAGCACATTCAACATTATTTAAATCCAGCATGTAAACATTGTTAATCCTTTTGCCCTACAAAATAGTATTGTTATTGAAGCTAATGATGCATGTATTTGTCGAAAGTTTTATGATAAAGCCCTTGTCGCAAAGCTGATTAATGCTGAACAAATTGTGTTTCAAGCAATCTAAAAGAAAAACATTTTCAATAAAAAGGTTCTTGGAGTTTTCAATTATGCCTATGCCCACTACAATCCTGGTGGTGTTGTCTCCAAGAGTGACATTGCCTCCAGCCCTGGCCTCTAGCAAAATAAATTGATTAGCATCTCTAGTCAAGTGTCATGAGCATCCACTATCAAGGTACCATATGATCTCATTAAGTCTTTTGTCAGAGCACACCTACAAAATCATTAAACGTCAGATTTAGGAACCCAAATAAGTTTGGGTCCCTTCTTATGAAAAGAAGAATGCAATGTATGTCTGTTATACTATGAATCAAGTAATTTGGGTCTCCATACTCAATGTGTACTATGGTGAATAGTACAAGTGTGTGAAATATGTCCTAGCATGCCATATGAAAAATATCTAACACAAGGAACAAGATTTACTTATTTATTTTGGTGGTGATGTCTCTTCTTAAAGTTATGTGATGCATACAATGATGGTTTCTCATTTTCAAATGTTATGACTTTTGCTTTCAATGCTTAATTTTCATATTCATAAGCTGCCACTTCCACTTTTAGCTGATGCTCATTATTATCTATTTCTCATGCTAGTTCCTCTAATTTCTTAAACTCTTTTTCTAACTCAATATGAGATAACTTCAAGGAATCATGTGCATCAAATAATTCAATAAGCTTCTTATTTAATGCATCAAACTCATTAAGTAATGACATGTGATTGCTATCTAGTGTAGAGTGATCTTTAAATAACACTTCATGCCTTTTTTACAAATTTAAAAATTCCAATTTCAGACTAGCATGCAATTTTTTAAGTTTCCTATATGATGCATGAATTTTCTTAGAAACTTCAAGTAATTAATTGTAGGTTAGTTTATATACCTCTTCTTGGTTGGAATGACCAAGATGATCATTCGCCATCAAGCACAAATGTATTGTCTCCTCCTCAGCTTCAGTCTCAGAGGAGTTAGATATAGAATCAGCCCAAAATACCTTTTCTAAACCTCTTCTTTTCATTCTTGAACTTGTATTTCTCCTTACTCTTCTCCTAACTTGGATGAGCCTTAACTGTAGGATAATCAGCTTTAATATATCCCTGCTTCCTGCATTCAAAAAAGATTATATCAATAGAACTTTTAAAATTCTTGCTACCCTTATCTTTATTCCACTTCTGATGGTGCTTTTGCTTCTTCCTTAAAAAGCTTTTGAATTAAGCCAACATCATTGCTTTTATACACGAAAGAATCAATATCTATATTGTTGGCCTTTAGCGCCATAGTTTTCTCCTTCTTTTTTCACCTGTATCAAGTTATCTTTGGTTCACTCCTTGATCGTAAGTAATGAGCGATCCAAGTAAGTTATCAACAAAATAAGTATTTAAATCATTAGATTCAGTTATTGTAGTAATCTTAGCATCAAAGGAAGAAGGCAAGCATCTCAAAATTTTATAAACTTTTTCATAGTTAGTTAGCTTTCTTCCTAAGGCATACAATTAGGTAACGATTTGAGTAAACCTAGTATACATTTCAAAAATTGATTCACTTAGTTTCATGCAAAAAAAGTTAGTAGTCATGCAATAAGATATTCAACCTAGATTGCTTAAATTCATTTATCCCATCAAAAGTAATGCACAATCTATTCCTTATTTCTTTACCAGTAGCATAAATTAAGACACTCATAATTTTTTTATTTCAAAGCATAGAAAAAATAGTTTAAATATTTTGCATTTAATTATGCTAAATCCCTATCATTAAATGACCATTCAGTAAAAGTAATTTTAATTTTTATGACAATGATTTCATGAGTTGGTGGTGAATATCCATCCTTAACAACCATTTACATGCGATAGTCAATGGATTATAAAAATGAGGACACGCAATTTTTTAAAAAATAAAAAGGTATGTTATCAAACAAAGGTGATCGGGTAATAGAATACCCTTCTACAGTATTACAATTATCGAAGTTAGCTATGGATCAAAATTCAAAAGTTTTTAAAAACTTAATTTTATGAATCCCGCTTTGATACCACTTGAAAGTTTGTTAGGGATGTTAAGCCCTTATGAACTAGCCCGAGGATAACCAAGAGGGGGGGGGTGAATTGGTGTTTTAAAAAATTCTCAAATAAAAATTATGATTTAAACCAAACAATCAACCAAAAAATAAAGTGCAGAAATTAAATATGGAAATGCAATAAGAAAGAACACACCAAATTTTATTGTGGTTCAGACAACTTGACCTATGTCCACTTCCCAGAGCCTCTCCTCTAGGTATTGCACTAAACTCAGTGACTCTCCTTTTGCTCCCACACCAAGGTAGAGAATTTTGTGTCAAAACTCCTTTCCAACAACCCCGGTAAGGTAGAGAACCCAACTCCTTCTGCTTCCTCCAGAAGTAGGCAGAAAACCCGACTCCTTTTGCTTCCTCCTAAAGCAAGCATAGAACCTTGATCAATCGCTGAAGTAGTTATATCTAAAACCTCTAAAGAACTAGGGATGATGACAGGAGAAGTCAACTTGGATACTTTCTTGGAGTAACCTTTATGAAACCCTCACAAACTCCTCACAACATCCTCTCTCTCTCCCAAGCTCTCCATCTCCTCTTGGCTCTCTCAGGTCAGGACAGTAGCAAAAGATCTCATCTTGAGCAAATAAAAGATCTTATATAGAAGGGCTTCAAATTTTCCCTAAATTGTAATTAATTGAAATAGATCATTTAGGATGATCTAATTTAGCTCAATCAGCCAAGGCGATCTGGGGAAGGCTTGACGATTAGAAGGTTTATTTGTTCTGATCGTTCAAGATGATGGGACATCATCCTATATAATTAGTTCAAGATATCAAATATAATCTAAACCATCACTCTGTTTGGCCAAACTTTACATGACCGAATGATGAAAAAATAAATGATCATCGTGGATGATTTTATGATCATCCAGGACGATTAATTTAAGACATTGAATATCATCCAGACCATCGCTCTGTTCAGCTAGACGTTATATGTTTGGACGATGCAAAAATAACTTATTGTCTAGGATAATTTATTGATTGTCCTATATAATTAGTTCAAATTAATATATATCATCCAGAACATCATTCTGGTCATTCAGGGAGAAACTAAGATTTGTTTAACTGATTGTCCTGGATGATCCTGCGATTGTCCATTGATCAATTAAATCTTAATTTCTTTCCTTAATCATTTGACTAATCTAGGTATAATTTTAATGCATCATCAAGGATGATGTCTTAGATGATGTTTAAAAATAATAACATGCCTAAAAGAGTTGGTGGCTGATTCTTTCTGATTTGAGCCTATTGTCCTAGATGATGATAATATCGTCTAGGATGATTTGCTTAATTTTGGCTGTCTTAATAAGGATGCCCTAATTAGGGTTTATATTTTTAACTGATTGTACAAGATGATTTGGGATCATCTCAAATGATTTGATCAAAAAAAGAAAACTCTAAACAGATAGAATTTTACCCCTAACTGTGTGTGTGCAAGGTTATTTAGCATCAGGACCCACTTTATTACATTTAACTCAAGAAAAGGTAAAAACACTTGAAGTACACTTACAAACTAACTCAGTCCTAATTACTTAATCTTGTGTTGGCTTGATTTGCAATTAACCTTGTGAACCTGAAAAGTTAGTAAGCAAGGCAGACATAGAAAAATAGAAGTATCAGAAATGTTTGCTATCATCAAAATTAAAATTCTTGAATCCAGATTCTCAACACCCATGACATAAGCTTGTTATGCACAGAAGTAATCAAGTCATCAAAGAGAAAAGTTTTCTTCCTACCTTTAAAAAGAGGAAAACTAAGGTACTTAATCGGCAAGTGACCTTATGCAAAACTAGTAAGGCCTTTGATAGCAGTAATACAGTCATGAGGCACTTTGTTGGAAGCAATAAAACAACTCTTATGCTTGTTCAGAGAAAACACACTCACATTTTCAAACTTATAAAAGAAAACCATAAGCCTATATACCATATTTAATAAAGAATTAGTAAAAATGATAAAATCATTAGCAAAACATAAATGGTAAATAGGAAATCCACCTAAATTTCTTAAATAAGGGCAAGGGCGATTCTCAAAGGGGTTGGCAATACCTCTAGATAAGTACTTAGTAGCAATAATAAAAAGGACAGGAGAGATAGTATCACCCTATCTTAAGCCATGAGAGGATTTAAAAAAACTAGAGCTTTTTCCATTCATAATAATAGAAAATATGATCCTTTGATACAATTCCTGATGAGGCTAATAAAAACCAAATTAAAACCAAACAAATAAAAAATATTAAAAAGTAAATTCCAATCAATGTTGTCATAAACCTTGGAGATATCTAATTTCAAAATGATGTTGCCACCTCTCACCCTAACATCAAGATCATGACAAAACTCTTGGGCCAAAAGAATATTATCATAAATATCCCGACCCTTGACAAAACCCATTTGATAATGAGAAATAATTTTAAGAAGGAGAGAAGTTAAATGTTTCAAAATAATTTAGAAATCAACTTACTAAAATAGGTGCAGATACTTATAGATCTAAAGTCATTCCCATTATTAACAAAATTTCTCCTAGGAATGAGAACAATAAAAGTGAAAGTGAAGATTTTAGGAATATTATGACCAGCAAAAAATTCAAGAAAGGCAGCACAAAGATCATTACTAATAATATACCAAGCTTTCCGGAAAAACATAGTGATAAAACCATTCAGCCCAGCCACAAAATCAGCATTCGTATCGTGAACAATTTTTGTAATTTCCTCTAAAGTAGAGGGTTTAGGAAGAAAATTATTATCATATTGAGAAATGAGATTAGGGATAATACTAGGGTTATCAATAGGGGAAGAAATAATATCCTTTTTGACATGGTTATGAAAGTGGTCAACTGCCAAATTAGCAATTTCCTCAACATCTTCTATAACAAAACCATCATTACGAGTGAATTTATCAATATAATTTTTTGCACGATTCCTCTTAAGCAACACATGAAAATATTTAGTGTTAATTTCAACTTCAATAATGTATTTTGAAGCATCTTTTTATTTCCAAAAAGCTTCCTCATGAGCTTGTAATTTAAAGAGGCAATCTTTAGCATCCCTAAGTAAACTAAAATTATCACATGAAGAAAACAATTGACAGTTAAGCTCAATAGAATTCACTTTATCTTATATCATTCAAGATAATGGTGAAAATATTTTTAAAAATATTTTTTATTCCACCAATTGATTTTATGTTTATGACTTTTTCAGTTTAAACCATAATCTATTCAACTAGAAATAGAGTTATCATGACATAAAGGGGCATGCCAATTTTCCTAAACCATGTTCAGAAAATAGTCATCAAGTAACTACATGTTTTGAAATATAAAATGAGGGGAAGAACCCACATGCCTAGTCTTAGGCTAATCAAAATAGGTGAATGATCAGAAATAGTGCTTCTAAAATAGGAACACCTCGTTTATTGGATGGTAATATATTTAATTTGGGAAAAAAGGGAATTTGCAAGAGTGTGTGTTCCAGTTAAGTTTGATGCTCAAATCCTGTTGGGTGTGTGGATTGAAGGTTCTCAAGGGAGATTCTATCAAAAATTTGAGTATGAGAGGATTTCCTCTATTTGTTTTAATTTTGGCAAAATTGGAAATCTTCATTCCAATTGTAAGATGAATGGTGGAGGCAAAATTGTTCAGTTGTTACCTAATAACCCAAACAAAAATGATGTTAATATGCAAAAACATCTGATTAGGGGAAGTCCAAAGAAATCCGCACTAGCTTTAATTAGTAATGTGGAGGTTACTAATGATTTGTATAGGCCATGGATTTATGTTCAATATAAGAAGAAGTTTATTTGACCTAATAAATAAGATTCAGAGATTCATCATAAGAAGATGGCTTCAGTGGGTGTTGATATGATGAATGATGCAAAAAGACTGGGGGAAGGTGCTCCTATTGATAAAGTTAATGGCACTTTTAGTGCTATTAATGAATTGGATGGTTTGGAAGCAAATATTGAGAATAATGGAAGGTTGTTGGGATAATGGTGAAGGCTTCTGCTGTAGAGAATGGTATGTTACCAAATGTCAGCTGATAATAAAGAGGTTTGTTTACATAAACAAGAAATGATTGACCAAATGTCAGCTGATCTGGAAGATGTCCACAAATAAGAGAATGATGTTTAATATGCTTCATCAAGTTATGAAGGGGACTTCATTGATAATGTGAATGGTGGTAAGTGTACTCTTAGATCTGGTCAACATAAATTTAAGCTATCAAAAGAAGTGAAGATGTTGGGTCTGATTAAAGCTGCTCATAGAAGAAGGAAAGGCAAAGGAAGTAATGGAAGGACTATGGCCTCGTCTCCATTTATTAATTAATGTCTTCCATGATTTTTTTGGAATTATAGGGGATCCAAGAAGAAGGAAGCTTCCCACTATTTGAGGAGTTTGGTTGTTGAGAATGATGTTTTCTTCATTTGTTTAATGGAAACTAAACTATAAGATTCGGATAAAACTGATGTTCGAAGATCGATTGGGATTTCTTCCACTATGCTGCTATGGGAACTTCAGGAGGAATTCTTGCACTTTGGAAGATGAAAGTTGCTTCCTGTTTTATTTTGAATTCTTCTAACCATAGTATGGATGGGAAATTAATGTCTCATAAATGCCTATCTATGATAGTTTCTATTGTGTATGGTAATAAAGATCTTTATGAAAGAAGGAAGTTGTGGAGCATCATTGAGGAGTATATAATTAGTGATTATCCTTGCATCATAAGAAGAAACTTTAATTTCTTATTATCTAAGCAAGAAAATAAAGGTGGGAAATGGTTTTTGTTTTCTCAAGGCCCCAAAGCAATGAAGGAGTTCATTATGAAGAATGATTTCTATGATATTGGTATTGTTGGCCAAAAATTTACATGGGGTAATAATAAGGATGGACTTGCTTATATTTGTGAGAAACTGGAAAGAGTATGCTTAAACTCCAAAGCTTTGATGTGTGTTCCTTTTGTTGTGATTAAAAACCTCCCAAGAGTTACATTTGATCATTATCTGTTGTTACTTAACTTAAATAACTCCAAGGTTGCTAAGCATATCGATATCAGGTTTGAAAATGTTTGGTGTTCTTATGAAGCTTTCGAAGGTATTATTGCCAAATTTAAGGGGAAAAGAGATTTTGGATCAGCTACAGAGATACTGAAAAGAAAGGTGAATATATCTCTAAAAAATTTATACTATTGGAGTAAAAAAAAGTTAAGAGAATTGAATATACTCAAGTCTACGCTTCAAAGTGAAATATTGATGCTACAAGAAGAGGAGGTGAATACAAATGTAATGACGCCTGATAATCTGTTGTTGCTTAGGAGAAAGGTGCATGGATTGAAGGTTACATTGGATCGTATTGCTACTTGGTGGCGGCATCATTCCAAAACTCAATGGTTAGAACAAGGTGATTAGAATTCTTGATTCTTTCATGCCTTTGCTACTGCTAGAAGGAATGGGAATATGGTTAATCAATTTTCTCTACCAAACGCCACTATGGAAATAGATCTGGACAAGATTCATTCAATGGTTGAGGATTTCTTTCTAAATAAATGGAGGAGGCAGAATTGCCAATTTTGAAATTGGCCTACATTTTAGGAAAGAGATAAACTAGATGAAGAATTGAGGAAAGAATTGAGTGCTGATTTTACAAAGGAGGAAGTGTATGCTACGGTGATGACGATGAGTAATAACAAGTTGCCACGATCTGATGGTCATAATGCTTGTTTCTTCAAATCTTTTTGGAACAATGTAAAGAATGAAACATGGGAAGCTCTTAATGATTTCTTCAGCTCAGATGTCATGCCAGAATATTAGAAGGAGACTAGGGTAGTTCTGATCCCTAAAGTTCCAAATGCTACTGAAATTTCCAAGTTTCTCCATATTAGTTTCTTCCAGACTATCTACAAAGTGGCAGCAAGTATGAACCTAAGAAAATTTAGAATATGTCTTCCAAAAATTATTTATGAATTTAAAGGTGATTTTCTTCACGGAAGAAATATTTCTGATAATTGCCTTATAGCCCATGAGTTTATGAATATAATAAGATTTTCAATGTGAAACCTAGTCTTATGCTTTTAAACTTGACATGAAACAAGCTTATGATAGTATGTGCTGGGAATCATTGAACCAAGTCATGAAACTTATGGAGTTTCTGGAGAAGATTTTGAATTTGATTATGCAATGCATTTTTTATACAAAAATTTCAGTTCTAATCAATGGGAGGATGACAAGGTGGATTATGATTGAATGTGGCTTTAGAAAAGGATGTCCACTTTCTCCTTGCATTTTTATTTTGTGTTCAAAATTGTTGTCCTAAGCATTGAATGTTAAGTCAAATCAATTAGGAATTAGATTGACTACTAATATAGAACAGGTTTCACACCTCCTTTATACGGATGATGTGATTTTTCTAGCTAAGGCATCTAGGTGCAAAGCTAAACTTTTGATTCAAGTTTTGAAGGATTACTATAGTTGGACTGGTTAGAAAATCAATCCAAAAAAGTCTATGGTGCTTTATGGTAAGTCGGTTTCTAGAGAAGGAGGAAACGTTTAAACAGAACTATGGGCCTATTTGTTGTTGATGAATTTACTTATTTATGTGTTAAAATGAAGTTGAGGAGAATGCAGGTTTTTTATTTCCAATCAATTATGGAGAAGGCTATGGAGAAATTGAATATGTAGTGATCTTGGTCCCTATGCTTAGCTAGGAGATTGTTGTTATTGAAAGCAACTTTCACATCTATTTCTTCATATCTAATGACTCATTTTTTAACTCCAAAAAGTGTTTTATTGAATTTGAACAGGTGTTGTAGAGATTTTCTTTAGCATAAGGATCAAGGAACGCAATGCATGCATTATATATCATGGAGATGTTGTTTTCTCCTTCAAAAATTGCCGGCTTTGGCATTCAAGGGGCAGCTGAATGACAAGGACCTCTTAGAGCTCACCTAGAATTGAATTCTTAGAAAATCATAATTTTTTTCATAACAAAATTCTGAATGCATGGTATGGAGATGGAATTTGGGATGATTAAACTATGAGGAATGCCTCCCAATCCTGGAAATTAATCAAATTTGTTACTCGGTTTTTAAAGCCCATTTTGAGATGGCAGGTTCATTTAGGCTCTAAGATTAGTATTGTTGAAGATGTTTGGTTGTTGGATAGAAGTTTGAGGAAATGGCCTTCTACTTGTAATGTTGCTAAGCTACTTAATAAGAATGTTTCATTTCTTATTGATGAAGAAAGGAAATGGAAAGTTGATGATTTGAAGAGTTGGTTTTCTAAAGATATGGAGAAACAGATTGTGCAAAAAAATATTTATGTTAATGAAGATGATAAGGTTGAATTAATAAACTCTAATTCAGGAAGATCTATTTCTTCTATGGCATTTTATTCTCATTGTCAAAGTCAAGAAGGGGTAGTGGAGAGATTTATATTGGGTGATGAAGTTAAAAGTTTCTAACAGGGAGTATTTGTTTTGGTGGAGACTTTTCAATATTGCTTTGCTGATAAATGTATGGTTGAATTATAGAGGGTTGGTAAATAATGTGGCATGTCTGAGAGGTTGTGGTGATTAGGAAGATCTAGAGCATATCTCTATCAACTATGGGAGACTCATACAAGTAATTCAAATGTTGAGGTCTTGGGGTATTAATGTGTGAGAATTTTAGAGTTTGGACCATTGCTATGATGTTTTAATGAAGGTAGGATGGATTAAACCAAGTCTTGTGAAAGTTTATATTGCTGCTGGTTACCATAACTGGAAAGGGAGGAATATGGTTAAGCATGGGAAAGCTGCTCCTAAAGCTTCTTCTTTGACTGCAGAAGTACTATCTAATGTTTCATACTTACATTTATTTCGAATAGAGAACAACTGGGATATAAATCAACAAATGTTGCCGAAATCTTGGTGTCCCCCACCTAAAGGTTGGATCAAATTAAATGTAGATGCGGCTGTTTTCAAATCAAATTTAGCGAGAATAGAAGGCGTTCTTAGAGATCATAAAGGGAGAAATCTTTGTGCTAATGGAAAGAAATTAAGCCATTGGGATGCATCTTTTTTTGAGATGAAGGCTATCTTAAGTTTTGAACACTTGATTCGGGAATGGATGTGGGAAAATAAAGGGATTATAATCAAAGGTGATAATGTAAATATTATGAAGATGCTGCAAGATTCGTTAAGGTTTCTTCGGAGAGGAACAATAAAGCTTGGAGGGTGGATCTTTCATTTATGGAAATGTTTAAGAGAGTTATTTTTCAATTTACTACTAGAGATTGTAATAAGGTGGTTGATTTATGTTCTCATCTGGCCACTTTAGGTGACTTATTTTGGGATGTTTTTTTAGAGAAGGAACTTCCATCAAGTTTTTTTTACTTGATAAGGGTGGACTACAATAGGTTTTTTAGTTTGTAATTGCTCTTTATTTCCTGATTTAATGCAATTTGCATAGCTTTAAAAAAAATGATTAAAATACTATCAATAGGAAGGTAGTTATGTAAAGTCCACTAATTTAAAATAGGGTAATAAGCAGGTATAATCTTATTCCAAATAGCAGATAATAAAGGTGAAATGGTGTGAGGTTTTGAATAAAGTTCCAAACGTACATGAAAACAAACTTTCAATAAATAGAGTTATTAAACACAATACAATCATCTTTATCCAATTTTAAAGGAATTAATAATTTGATGTAGTAAAATTTCAAGCTCAACATCCCTTAGCTTATCAATATTTTACACATCACCCAATATTAGACTTTTAACTATAATGGTAGAAGTAGAATGAGTATTTAAAAAAATTGTCAATAGAAAATTTACCCATCCACTGATCTTGTCGAAAGAAAACATCAACATAACTAATTCCTTGTTAAATAAATTTTTTAGCCTCACATTTAATACCACAATGCCTTTTATAGATAAAATAGTACCCCTTTTTAAAATAACAAGTTTAGGGATGTTTAGCAACATAATGCTTCCTTAACATTAAATTATCCCACAGACTTGTCATAGATGTCAGAGAAAATTGAAACTTGTAAGAAAATGCCTAAGCCATGTAGCCTAGATTTTTACAACCTAAACCACATTCATCTAACACCCCACAACACTTCTTCCAAGAATCCCAAATGATATTAGACCAACCATCATTGGTGCTCAAAGAAGAACTTGCTAAACAATCTTTCCATTCTATTACACACATTCAAAGTAGGATTAATAATATGAAAAAATAAATAGGTAAATAACACAATACATTTCAAATTAAGGCTAATCTATCACCAAAGGAAATGAAATTAAAAGCCTAAGTGGATAACCTCCTATACATAGATAGAAAAATGTTATCAAGGAAATAAGAACTTTTCTTACCTTTAAATAAAGGCATCCCAAAATATTATATTGAAGAGTCTTCAGAGAAATACTAAATTTACATTGAGTAGAGATTATTCTTTTTTGAGAAATTGAGTTGATAGGTATAAAACAAATTTTGTTTGTATTAATATGTAAAGCACTAATCCTTTCAAAATTGTTCAAGAAATTTAAAGAATGTTGAGCATTTTATTAGATCCAACGGAGAAAAAAATAAAATCATCATCAAAGCTAAGGTGAGAAATAAAGAAACTACCTAACGTACAATACTGCAACATTGGCCTATAAATCTCCTCAAGTCCTCTAGAAAGATACACCATATAAATAATGAAAAGAGAAGGAGATATAGGATCACTCTGCCTAATACATTGAGAGGATTTAAAGAAACCATGGCTCTTATGATTAATAATAATAATAAATGCAACAATTCTCAATGTTTTTTTTTTTGTAAGTCTGATGAAATTAGATCTAAAACCAATTAAGGGCAAACAATTATAAAGAAAGATCCAATTCAAATTATCATAAGTTTTAGTGATATCAATTTTAATTATCATATTCCCACTTGTCACATGGGCATAAACATCATGAATGATTTTTTGAGCCAAAAGAACATTATCAAAAATTGAATGTTCCATAACAAAATTTTTTTTCCCAAGAGAAAAAATCTTTTGAAGAAAATTAGCTGGCTTCCATGTAATAAGTTTAGAAATTACTTTATTAAAAAAGTAACAAAGGCTACCTCGCCTAAAGTCATCCAAAAAAATAAATAGCGTTATCTTAGGAATTAGAGAAATTTAAGTAGTAGATAAAAACTTGGGATAAGGGTTTCCCTTGAAAAAAATTAGTCACAGCCTCCAGCAAATCATCTTTAATAATGTCCCAAGACTTTTTAAAGAATTTGCTAGAGAACCCATCCCAGCCAACCACAAAATAACACTTCATACTTTAAATGATAACCCATATCTCACTTATATCTCATCCTCTAATGGAACTTTAGTAAGGGAGAGATTATCCTCCTCACTCAATAAAGTAGGAATAAATGATTGGTTAACACTCATATAATGAGTAAAATCCTTATGAAAAACATTTTGAAAATACCAAACTCTAAAAGCACTAATATGATCAACCAAATCAATAAGAGGTCCCATTAGGGTGAGATATTTTATGAATATGATTATCAACCATTTTATGATTAGCAATATTGTGAAAGAATTAAGTGCTTCTATCCCCTTCCATAAAAAATTTTGAAGCAGCTTGTTGTGTCTAATAGGCCTCGTCATTATCTTTGAGTTTTGAATGCACCAGCCTACCAAGATTTAAAAAATTAATATTCTCCAAAGAATGATCCTCCATATAATTGTTATCAAAAATAGAAACCTTCCTTTCAGCCTTCAGGATGTTTGAAAATATATTTTTAAAAAAACATTCATTCCACCATTTCACCTTTTTTTTAATAATTTAAACTTAAAACATAGTCTAGGCATTCCACCAATATTTTCATCAGAAAATAAAGGAGTATGCCAGTTACTTTCCATAATATTAAGAAATGGATAATCTAAAATCCACATATTTTGAAATCTAAAAAAAAGGTTTGAAATGAAACTTTTGGAGAATGATACTCATAAGTTGAGGAGAATGATCAAATATTATTCTACTCAAAAACTTAATATAGGTCACAGTATAATCAGCAATCCAAAGATTATTAAAAAGAATATGATTAAGTCATTTTCACATAGTATATATATTTTAAGTAAAAGCATAGCAAGAAAAATAAATATCATGCAAATTACAATGCAAACTGATATTGTTAAAATCTTCCAAAGTAGGGAAGTTGGTGATACTTTCGCCAATCCTTTCAGATGAATTAAAGATAGTGTTGAAATCACCAACAATAAACTAAGGAGTATCTATAATCAAAGAAAAGTCACATAATTGCTTCAAAAGACATTTCCTACAAAATAGAAGAATAAATAAAAGACTTATAATAAGAGAATTGATGTAAACCAGTCAAGTATGAATATTCTGAGGAAACAAATCAGTAATAATGTCCAACTTAACCAAAAAATTCTGGAAAATATAAATTTTGTTTAAATAATTAGAAAATGAAAAATTAAAATCGAGAAGCTTGCTTGTACAGATTAACTTAGATGAAGAAAAAAGAGGTTAAATTAAAACAAGAACACCAATCTTATGAGTCCACAAATTTGTCTCTGTGGATCTAAAAACAGAGCCACGAAAACCCCTAATATTCCATATAAGTGTATTAACCATTAACATTATTCTAGGAATTAAAAGCTTTGGTGACCCGAATGGCAGTGGAGGCATTGTTCCTATTATTTCTCTTTTTCTTTTTTCCAACCATTGTAAAACAATTTTCCTCTTTGTCAAAAACATCCTTAGACCCGCATGATGACTTAGAATTGATCATTTTACACTCATTATCTTTAAAACCATTAGCCATAGATAAACTAATGGATTACAACAAAAATTCACCCACCTAGTAACATCAACATGCAATGGACATGTTGCATCCTTCACGTTATCAATCAACACCAAGTCCTTACCAAAACTAAATATGGATTTAGAAATATTTAAAACTTTTTAATTAATACCACATAAAGCTATGGATTGATGTTGACCATTATTAATTCACTGATCATTAATAATAGTAACTACAGCATAAGAGTATGATTTCAACAAAAAATAATTAACACCATTAGTGTGAATTTCCATAATTGGGACAACAAAATCTATTAGAATCAGTTTGGTTGTATCCTTGTTTATATAAGCAAGTTTTTATAAACTTGTTAATTCATTTCTTAGTACCACATTCTCCATCCCATTATCTGAAGGCTTATCACCCATGTGATCATCAAATATCTAGTTCATGCAGAAAGAGGATCAGGAAGATCAAGATTATAGTAGGAATGCTAACACCACGATCAATGCTCTATAGTTTACAAACCCGCACCTTCTTTAGAAAGAGAATAAATCTATTTAAGATTAGGATGTAATATAAAACATTCATTAATGGAATGCCCGTGAAGTTTTTAATGGTTACAAAAATCAAAAATATTCTCATATTCTACTTTCTACAAATACCCTAATGACTCTGATTAATGAAAAATTTTCTTTGGTTTCTTTTTGGTGATATCTATCTAAACTAAAATGCTAGCTACATACAACCTTAATTTGGAGGTAGTAGCTTGATCCATTTGTAATGGCCTAAAAAAATTTGATCCCAAGGCATTGAGAACATGAGAATTAAAAACAAGTGCAAGTTTTGAAAGGCATGCCAAATAGGCCCGATTGGCAATTCCTCTTTAATATCAAAAAATGACACCCATTTTAACAAACGCATTTGATAGTTGTTGATATTGTAAGATTGTTTGACAAAAATCCTACTATAATCAAGATCATTTGAAAGCTAAATTGCCACATAATGCACACCTAAGAATCTTACAAAAAGCTACAATTAATTTCAAATTTCAGAAAAAATAGATGAATCTAATCAAGATTAGGACTAAAAATTAAAAACTTCCAAACTAAAGTAAACTTCAAATGAGATGCTAACTTAATATCATATTCATCCAAAATAAACACAATTGGAATACCTTTAAAAGATGAAGACACAAAGGAAAAGTAAGGGTCATTCGAAGAACATGAACCAGAAATGACATCTTTAAATGAATTCTATTTGTAAATGTTATCACTTCCATTCAAACAAAAGAAATCTTATTTTTAAGCAATCAAAGAAAAAGGAGGAGCTCCCGAGGTATTCCGGGTGGAAGGATTTGTTGGGGGAAAAGGTGGCACCATATCCAAAACTAGGAAACCATCAAAACATAAGACTAAAAGGGCCTTTGTAACGTTAGGAGAAAATCCAACCAAAACACTTGAAAATGAGTTCCCAAAGAGAAGAGGAAAACCACTCACTCAAAAAGGAAACCATAATCAATATAGCTTAGTGGAAAAGAGGAGAGGGGAGATGAAAAGAAGATGTATTGGAATGGGTTTGTAGATTTTTTTTTTTTTTTTTTTTTTTGATAAAAACAACATAAGGACTTATGTGTTTCCTCACAAATAAAGTTACATGTCCTTAAAGAACCAAAAGCCCTCTAAAATAGAATATATAAAGTAAAACCTACGAGCTAAAGGTTCTATCTCATACAATACAAAGGTAACAAAAAACAACCAATGAAGCAACCATTATGACATAAAAAGCAGCAACCACAACTCCATAGACAACAACCACATAAGCACCCTTCAAATGACAAGAGAAAAGAAACAACACAAAAAAAGAAAAGCTAACACCCACTAAACTATAAAGCAAACACAATGAAGCCACCACACAATAGCTCACAACCCCAACAACCACCAAAACCCCTCCCAAGCACTCACAACAACCAAGAAAATGCTAAACCAAAATAACCAACCAATTACAAGATTGCAAAACAAACAAACTACTTTTTAGATTTTTGGTTTTTCAATTTACTAACCCTAGAGAAATAAACACGCAAAACATGACTCACATTAAAGTCATATAAGTCATTAAATAAGCATCCTAATCATTCACCTCCATCTCACCAACCCCGCAAGGAGAAGAAGGTGTGCTGTCAAGCAGTCATTTTCATCCATAGGAATTTCCCCCAATCTGATGCCCAAGTGTGCATTCAAAGCATTAGCTGGAAGAATAGTAATTGGCACATAAAAAAGATGCTCACTCCAAACCGGCCCCTTAGGAGAGGGGGACGAAGCTAACTCAACAGATGCCACCAGAGATTCAAAAAAAAGACCCAATTCACTGGAAACTTCATTCACCGCCACCGTATCATATTGACTTCACATAATTCTTTATTCACCACATTAGAAAACTCATTATGGGATTCAGAGACAACACCCACTGGAGTTTAAACATCAATCTCAACCTTAGGAGATTTCACCAAGTCATTACCACCATCACCTATAAAAATAAAATAAGCTAATGCTCTAAATATTCAGCATCACTATTAAAATTTGACAAAAGAAGCATCAGAGGTGGAATACCAGCAAAAGGAACCAATGAATCAGTCCCAACCGATAGCCCCACGAGAGAAGCCGACTTAAGCAAGATTAGTTAAATACAATGGGCCACATTCTCACCCATTGGGACTGTTTCAACATTATCTAAATTGTTATGTCCAAAAACTTCACTAACACCACCTCCATTTGTAGGGGCAGGATAACTAGCTAAATGTGGATTCAAAATATGATATTCAATTTTTGAGTGACCCAAAACTATAAATGAACATAGTAAGAGGAAAGTCCTCCATTTTAACCTGTTAAATATAACCCAAAGATTCATAACAGTGCCAAAATTTGTCAGGGTACCACTTGGTAACATCTAACTCCACAAGTACACGAGCAACCAAAGGCCTTATACCATTAGAGGTGGCATTATCCGTTCGCATAGGAAAACCAAACAAGGAGCTAAGTCCATGAAGTATCCTGGGAGAAAAAAATGTGGATAAAGATTAGGAAAAGAAGCCCAAATTGCGATGGTAGGAGATTCAACATTAATGTCATAAAGAGGAGTCTACTTAAATAATTTCATGAAACCATTTCTAATGAAATATGAATGATGCGAGAAAACATGACAATAATAGAAATCATTCATAAGCTTAATCGACATGTTCTTAGCATTCAGCAAATTGACTGAAAACTTGCCAATGAGCTTAAGCTAAAAATAGAATTTGTGAATATCATTAATATGCAGCCAATGGCTAGTAAATTTCTCTACCAAAGAAAATTCAAATGAAATTGTCAAAGCCTTCATTTCATCATTAAAAATCCATAACGATGGTAAACCAATGAAAGAGGCAATTTTTATGATAGTAAATTTTGATTAGGATGAAGTCCTAGATAGAACATCCCTAAAGGAGTGCGATTTCAACTTCCCATCCAAAAAACCAAGGTCAATCAAATGATTAACAACCATCAAACAAAAAATCACAAGAAAAAACTAGGGATTAAAATGGAAGGAAGGAGATTACTTAAGAAAAATGAGTGGAAGTAATATGGGGGGTGGAGACAAAAAGAAAAGCCTTAGCCATTGATATAGAATAATTAAATAATTAGGTTTATTAAAGTTTTTTTTTTTTTTTAGGGGAAACCCATGGAGGGGCCTACGTGTTAATATAATTCCAAAAATACAAGTTCCTTAAAAGGACCTTGAGCTCTTCTACTGCTCAATAGAGCTACAAGCAAAACGAAAAAAACTCTATAAGCTCAAGGTCCCTACTAAGCAAAAATATAAGATAACCCAGATACAATCTATGGTGCACAAGAAGGAGCACCTAAAAAATAGGGAAGAAACCAACATAAGCTTTCAGCGCAAGCTCCCTGATCCAAAAATAAGTAGAGAAATGACCTGCACAAAACGGATCCTGTAAAAAATAAAGAAAAAACATAGCAAAATAGCACCAACCCAAGTTGCAAACACCATTAACCACCAACCCAAGTTGCAAACACCCACAAGCACTCCATGTAAAACCATTAACCACCAACCCAAGTTGCAAACACCCCCCATCACTCTAGAAAACCCAAATAGCACAGCAAGGAACGACCACAGAACATAACACCCAAAATACCCAACCAGCATTAACACAGCAGCCAGAAAACATAACATAGAGGAGAAACCATCATAAAATAAAATAACCAAACCAAGTATTCCACTTATTCCAATGAAACCAAATATGTAACTAGAAACCAGTCACCAAAATCAAATGCAAACAGGTAATGCCAGCAATGATCAGGTAATAAGAGCTCAGGTAAGAATGAAACACGCCACCATCATAGGGTGAAACCTGATGCCATTCCATCCAGCCCCATAGCCCCATCACACAGCACCTCCCAACAAAGCAGGAAAAACTAGAAAACACCACCCAAAGAGGTAGCCACCCCTACTAAAAAGCCACATCCTCCACAACAACACAGGCCCAAAAAGCATGGTGAGCCCAGAAAAACCAGCACAACACCCAAGATCCCAAACCATTTAACACATAGCTCCCATAAAAACCAACATAAAAAGAAAGGCCAACAAAATATAAACTAGCAAAACTCCAAGCAACAACCCAATGGTGATCCAGCAGAACCAAGCCCACCATTAGCCCGATAAACCACCACACCAAGAAACCCGAAAAGCCAAAAAACCCAAGGCCAACAAGGTTCTGCCCACCAAGAGCCAAGGGGAGGAGAGAACCAAACAGGCAAACCATCCAAAAAGGTTGTAATCATCGCTCAACCCAAAAACAATACCGCAAAACATGCAAGAAGCAAAACACCTGAAACAATAAAGCCACCCACCACCTGACAGAAATCTAGCAGATGGTGCAGAAAAACAAAACCACCCAGCAAAGATGGAACACTCAAACATAACAAGAGACTAAATAGAAAAATAACTAAATTCTAACATAAGGGAAGGAAATTTTGTCCAATCTTAGGAGGCCTCTAAGAGGCGCAGGAGCATTAGCTTCCATAAGGTCCATGAAGCAATCATTTCCAGCACCAAACTGAGCTAACCACCTAGCACAAGCATTGCCTTCCTTAGGCACATGAGAAGTGTCAACATAAATGAAAACCATCAATTGATTAATATCTCTAGTAATATAAAAATCCTTAGGGTCACAAACCGAGTCCACACCATTGAATAAGAATTGAATATTAAGGGAAGGCTCAATCTCAATAGTAATACTAGAAGTAAAAATATACATGTGAGGATTACACTTAAAAGGCCCCGCAAAGCCATGAATAACATTACCATAACCATCTTTGATGATGCCTCCACACCCCATATTGTTATTCTCATACCCATCACTAACATTCAGCTTGAGACACACCACCACCAGTTTAACTCAATAAACCAGATGAGGAAGGGTAGCATGGAAAGAGAACTGTAACCTGATACCTAAATCTGATGCAACATAATAACAATTATTGAACCCTTTCATAGAAATTAAATTAAAAAAAACCAAGATGAGCAATTTATCTTTCAAATTTTTAATGACCCTCAAAGAGTCCATTTTAATACCATTAAATAAAGAGTTGTTTCTTTCCAACCAAAGAAACCAAAATATGAGGGAGGAGGCAACATTTCTAATGTGGCCTTTAAAATTCACAAACCAAGCCTTGAGAAGAGTATAAATGGACAAATTCACATTAAAAATATTTAATTTGAAGATATCAACAAAATAACACTAAGTTTTAACAATTATAGGCCCCGACAAAAAAACATGATGCATACTATCTAAATGAAAACATTAGCACTTAGAGGGGAGGATGAACCCTCTTTTAATCAAATTATCATCCATAGGAATAAATATATGTAAAATTCTCCAAATAAAAGTATAAATAGTATAGAGAATACTTTTGTGCCACACCATAAAAAAATGGAAGTAACATCTTTCTTAGGCCTAAAATCATTCCAAGCATCTTTTAATCTAAACAAACCATCACTTGCCAACTTGCATAAAGGCACATCATTAGAGTCAAAGTTAATAGGAATAGTGAGAATTTTCTGAATGATACAATCTGAAAGAACATTAGCAAGCTTATCATAATCCCAACAGTTATCACTAATAAATTAAAAAATCTTAAATGCCACAGTAGAAGTAGAATTAATAAGGGAGTTAATAGAGCAAGAACTTAACCATTGATCCTGCTAGAAGAAATTATTACCACACCCAAGGCCCCATGAAAGATGAGGGTCCACCTCCCACTTGACCTTGTACATCCTCTGTCAAACTTTAGAATCACCAATATTAAAAGAACAAGTAGAATGATGCTTAAATTTAGCCCATAAAAACAATTTGACATGAAAAGTAAACCATAACTTATAAGAAAAAGCATGGGCCAGGTCAGCTATGCTTTTACAGCCAAGCCCTCCCTCTTTTAAAACACCACAACATTTGTCCCAAGAGGCCCAAGAACTATTGGTGTTACTACAAGAGCCTTTCCAAAACAAATTGTAAAGGATAATATCAATTCTATTACACACAAATTTAGTGGGAAGCGGAGTTTGAAAAGAATAGATAGGAAGAGAACAAAGCGCACTTTTAATGAGAGTAAGCCTACCCCCAAAACATAAAAAATTAGAATCCCAAGAATGGAGTTTATTCTGAACAGAGGTAATTAAATCATTAAACAAAAAAAATTTCTTTCTTCCTTTAAACAAAGGGATACCGAGATACTTGATAGATAACTAGCCATGCATAAACCCAGTAAGCTCCTTAATAGCCAAGATATGATCCCTATTCATATTATTGGAAACAAGGAAAGAATATTTATGATTGTTTATAGACAACCCACTAACAGTGTTAAAATCCAGAAAGAAAACCATAAGTTTATTAATGTTATTACGAGAAGAATTCATAAAAATGATAAAATCATCAGCAAAACAAAGGTGAGATATAGGAAATCCACCCCTAGTTCTAAAATACAAAGTGGGGTGAGTTTCAAACATGTTAGCGATGCTTCTAGAGAGATAATCAACAGCAATAATAAATAGGGCAGGGGACATAGAATCAACTTGCCTTAAACCATGAGATGATTTAAAAAAATAGAGCTCTTACCATTAATAATCAGAGAGAAAAAAGAACCATCACTGCAATTTCAAATAAGATTAATAAAGGTCAAATTAAAAATAAATAATTGTAGGATGTTATAGATGAATTTCCAACTAATATTATCAAAGCTTTGAAAATATCCAGCTTGAGGATAGAATTACCACCCCTCACCTTAAAGTCTAAGTCATGGAAAAACTCTTAAGCCATCAAAATATTGTCAAAGATGGCACTACCTTTAACAAAGCCCATTTGGAAAGGAGAAATAATCTTAAGAAGAAGTTTAGTTAAATGAGACATAATAATTTTGGAAAGCAATTTACTAAAACAAGTGTAAAGACTAATAGGTCTGAAATCATTCCAATTACTAGTGTTATTCTTATTAGGGATAAGAACAATAGAAGTGGAAGAAAAAAACTTAGCCATATTATTACCAGCAAAAAAAACCAAAACAGCAGCAAAAAGATCATCCTTAATAATATTACAAGCTTTTTGAAAAAATTTAGTAGTGAAACCCTCAGGACAAACCACAGAGTTGCCATTCATATTAAACACAATATCTTTTAATTCCTTAAGAGAGGGAGTACCAGCAAGCAGATCATTATCCTCCTTAGAAATGAGCGAGGGGATAATGTCATGTTTAATAGTATTACTAGGGATAAAACCTAAAAGAGATGAATGGCCAACATAGAAATCTCCTCAGCATCCTCAGTAATAGAGCCGTCATCACGAGTAATTTTATCAATAGAGATAGAAGAATGTTTTTTATTAACCAAAGCATGAAAATACTTAGTATATTTATCACCTTCCAGCAGGTGCTCAGCAGCAACTTTTTGTTTCCAATAGGTTTCTTCTTGGACCTGAAGTTTAAAAAGATTTGCCTTAGCTTCTCTAAGAGAAGCAAAATTGGCCTCAGATGAAAAGTTTTGATAGTTAAGCTCAACATTATTATTTTTGAAAAAATTATGATTCCACCGTTTTAAAAGCTGCTTAAGTCTTTTCATGCCCACAATAGAGTTATCAGGGTGCAAAAACACATTCCAATTCTCTTGAAAAGCACCCAAAAGGAATCATGATGTAGCCACATATTTTGAAACCAAAATTATGGGACAGTATTCACTTGTCTAATATTCATAGCAAGAAGTAAATGAGAATGATCAGAAAGGGTACGACTAAGATGCTCAACAAAAATAGAACTAAAAGAATTAATCCATTTATCATTAAATAAAATGTGATCCAAGCTTTGCCAAAGGTGACCTCCATTCCAAGTAAACTGATTACCAGAAAAACCAATGTCAATAAGATTGCAATCCATAATCATATTATTAAAATCATCTATAGAATAAAACCTAGGAGAAGATCCCCCCGAACGCTCAGAAGGATTAGATATGGTATTAAAGCCACCTGGCACCAACCAAGGACAAGGACACATACTATGAAAGTTGGTTAATTGCTCCCATAGAACTTTTCTAATGCCACTAGAAGAAGATGCATAAATGAAAGAAAAATAACACTTAACATTTAATACTTCAATGTGACAATGCAGTACTTGAGTAAAATTTCTAAGAATATCAATATGAACCGGATCATTCCAAAAAACTCAGATCTTATTAACATAATTATCCACAGCATGCTTACAACCAAGAAATCTAGCAGTACTAATTAAATTAGAAACATTAACAAGAGGTTCAAGCAATACAAGAATAGAAATATCATGAATATGACAAAGATTCTTAACCCGCAAGCAAGATGAAGCACACCCAATACCCCTCACGTTCCAAATAATATATTTAAACATAAAAAAAAAAGTAACAACTAGTTTTTGAACGGGAAGAGGGCTTTAGAATAAGGGAAGGGTTATTTAGTAAAGGTAAAGAAGCATTAACTACATGTATTGGTGCAGCACCTAACTTAGAAATATTTCCTTCAATCTCAACAGGATGCAAATTATCATTCTCAAAAGGAAGATCAACATTATGTTGAGATTGTTTGGACACGACTTTATCTTTGCGAAGGTGGGGGATTCGTTAAATCCATGACTATGCATTTTATAATGAGAGCATAATATAGGAAAATTTTCAAATTCCACTTTTTGAAAGTAACCATTAAGCTTTGAACCTAACCAAAACTCAACCAGGTGCTTCTTAGAAAAGTCAAGTTCCATAAGAACACGAGCTACTGAGGGCCGAGATATGGAAGTCGTGGCTTGATCAGTTTGTAAAGGTCTTCCAAAATTTGAAGCAAGGCCAAAAAAAATTTGCAAGTTGAAAAAATGCAATCTCATGTTAGGAAAAGAAATCCAAATCGGTGCAATGCATGATTCTTCCCTCACATCAAAGTTTAGCATCCATTTGAGAAGACACATTTGGCACACTTGAATATAGTAAGACCTTCGCATGAAGATATGACTATAATCAAGATTGTTTGTTAATTAGATCGCAACACGGCGATGATCCAGCAAACTGATATGAAAGGAACTAGATAATTTCAAGCTAACAAAAAACTTATGGATAAAGTCCAAATTAGGGCGGCGCAAAACAAATTTACCAACAAGAGTTAGGGCAAAAGGGGCTACTAGCTGAGACACAACCGAGTCATCGAACAAAAGTGTCGGGCAACCCTTAAAAGACGAGTGCACAAAGTTAAGCTTGGGAGAAGAAGATGATGATCCAGAAACCACATCCTTAAAGGAACATGAAAGGCCATCAGTTAAGGAAGCAATCGAGGGAATAGATGACGACTGAGTTTTCATCTCCCGAAATGAAAATCGAAGAAAAACTCAAACAAAAGCCACAAGGAAATAATAATAATAAAGCAAATGATTAAGGATAAGAAGAAAAAATCCAAACAAGAATGCCAGGGAATTGAAGAACGCAAGTTTCCAAATGACAACCCTAAATTGCCCCTGAATCGTAAGGGAGAGCAGAGTGCAACGATCTGATTGATTGAGGTTTATTGATGTTTAAATGAGCTTATAAGCATGATTTAAACCTTGCTTATTTAAGGGTTCATTTAGGTCTATGAATGATCTATATTGATTTTCAAATGCATAGCGGTAAAACCTAGGTGTTGAGTTGAGCTTTATAATATGCTTCAAGCAGATGAAGGGATTTTATAGTTTAAGAGTTTCATTGGTCAAACTAGGTCATCTTGGGTCAATTAGGGACAAATAATAAGTGTAAATTATATATTATTTTATATATTTTATTTTTAGTGAAAAAATGTTATTTTAGTTTTTTGTAAGAAAAAATCAAAAAAAGAAATTCGTAGGAGCCTATAGTACCATGGTGTCTGACGAAATAATGTTAAAGTGCTACCTTCAATACCACTGATGCACCACAATTATAGGATTACAACACCATGTTCTATATTTGTAAGCGTTATAGCAACAACACAGATAACACCCAACATTATCATCATTGCATCATCAAAAAGTTAGCTTAGTAACATCTGATTCTCTATTTTTAAATGCCAATATTTGACAACTTTTTATGCCTTAATGCCTTTTTTGCACTTGGGCGCCACAGTGCTCAAATGTCCATAGTGACACAATGTTGTAGTTATAACTTCCAAGGGCCACATTCCATCAATAAAGGGGTGTGATTGTTCACCAAGTAACTGATCTATATTAGTAAGCATTGCGATGATGCAAAAAATTTAGTGTCAAGCTACTATTTCATTTTAGGGGTGTCGTATCACTATTGTTTTAAGCATCTCAACTTTACATGCCTTTTTATGTTTTCCTATAAATAGAGATAATGTTATATTTTTAATGGAGTTCAATCACTTTATATAAATTATGTACTTTTTAGAGTACTTCTCTAGCTCTCTCTTAGAATAAAATCTAAGGAAGGCTAGGGAAGTATAAGATGCAATCATTTGGAGTGTTTAGCCTATATTTCTTTAAGCAAAACTATAACTTAAAAGGAGAAGGAATGTATAGGAGATACTTTGATCCTTCTTGGTGATATCAGTCTCTTGTATTTTCTATTCTTACTTGAGTTTAATGAAAATGAGTTTGTTAGTTATTGATTATATATCTGGCCAATTCTCTTATTTCGGATTAATGATATATAGTGTATGTTAAGTAATAGTGAAGACACTTATTCTATAACTGCTAAAATATATTTTCAATTTTATTCCAATCTTTATTTGATGCACATAGTGTCCATACGTGCAGTTAAAATATAATGTGATGTATAGCCTCTATGGAGGAATGGTTTAACCAGAAATTTTGAAATAAGATGTTTGCATGCCAAGACATAGGTTCTAAAATTTTTAGGTTCTTATGGAAATATTATAATTATAGGAGGTCAAAAGATATCCTTTTCACCACTACAAGCTTGATAGAGATGTAGGGATATATATGCTCTAAATAATATTACCTTGAAGAGTCTCATTATGAAAGACATGAAATTTATACTCATAAATCCAGAACACTTTAATTAAATACTACATCAAAAAATTTACATTTTTATTATTATAATAGAATCTCCAAAAAAAAAAAAATTCAGTGGGATAACTATTGTAATTAAAATAAATAGGAGTAGTTTGTTGCAAGTAAGAATATTTCTCATGGGTTCAACACTCTATTCTATCGCTTTATTAATTAATTTAGTATGTATACTTGCATATATTAAGTGAGTTTGTTAATATTTATATCAAAGAAAATCTAAGCATTATTTAGGGGTGATAGAGCTCTAGATTTTTATATAATTTTAAAGTTACTCAAATTTCTTAAAAATTTGTGCAATAGAATTCATCAGAGCATTAATAGACCCCAGACTCATAAATTTGAATTAAAGCCTATCATAATTTAAATAATTCAAAATTTTGAGTTTGAGGGAACTTTTATTGAATATAACAATTTTCACTCAACCAATTTCTTAGAAATTTGTGCATCATTTAAGTTTATGGTTTCAATAATGGTCTTATTAGACTTAGATATTTCATATTTTATCTTAGACATAAAGCTAAGATGTGGTTGAATTACTTACCCCCAGGCTCTATAACCACTTTTGTTTTTTAAGAATTACAAAATACATTAAGGAGAAACAAAAAGCTGTTACAAACTAATCAATCAATGCAACTATCATACTCCTTCAAAATGGTATACAAAGAAGGAGTATCAGAAAAAGTAGAAGAATAAAAGCAAAAGTTATTATCCAAAGCTAAAGTAGCGCACAAATCAGTGGCTTTATTACAATTCCTAAAGGTATGATGGAAAATTACCTAATTGAAGTCATTGAGAAATGACAACTTCTCCGAAATCAGGTTATTAGCCACATGTGTTGATTTCATCATAGAATCATGAAGGAATTTCATGGCAATGTAGATATCACCCTCAATTATTACACCTTTGCTTTCAAACATGCAATCTTGTAAGAATTTTTTCAAAGTAGAAATAGCATCCAGCTCAAGTTGATTGATATCCCAATGCAATTTCTATCTACCGAAGGCTAGGAGCATTCTACCTTTAGAGTCTCTGACAATACTTCCATTGCTTGCTTTATTTGAATCCAATAAGCAAGAATCCACATTTATTTTTATCCAATCTAGTGGTAGGGGGTGCCATAAAGTTTCAGAGTCCAAACAGAGAGAAGCATCCCAATTAACTAGCATCGAAAACCTATTTGTAGTAGTGGATAAGATGTTTGTAGCAACAACCGAAGTGGGCAAAATAGAATTGCCATGTTTAATGTCATTCTGACATTTCCAAGAGAATGAAATTGATGTACATTAGATATTTACAATATTCAAATACACTTTAGAAAGTTTTCTATGTTGGGAAAGACAGTCCTCCAATGAGTGGAAGATAGAAATATTGAATCCCCGAGATCTTAATTTGCAAATGATATCTATAAGGAATTTACAATAGACAACAACATGCGAACAGTCTTAGACTTCAAGACATCCTCTTGTAGAAAGATCACTATTACAAAGTCTTTTATATTTCAAAAACTCATTAGTAGGAATGGCAAACCTACTCATCCTCCACCAAAATAATTCGACTCTTGGTTTAAGTTTTATCTTTCTTAACCAATTTGAAAACCCAAAATCTTCATCCAGATTGTTAAATTTGATAGTTTCAACATAAGCCAAGGCTAAAATTGATTTACCAGATAATTGGGAAAGAGGTTCCATTTGATCATCCTCCCCGTCATGGATAACACTATGCTGCGTAATGAGATTAACCATGTTTTCATTGAAAAAATGATTCAATTCAATCAGGTTCCATTAGTCGTCCCGAAGAAGAAAGTGTTGTATCATCATATCTTCTAAACCAATACAGTCTGCAAGCATAGGACATTTATTGAAACACTTGTCTAGTATCTATATGTCATTCATTACATTGATACTCTTACCATTAACAATTTGCCATTTAAAAATCGGTTTTAAGAAAGAAGTTCCATCCAAGAGGATAGACCAAGCAGTTGAATGCCCACTTTTGAACCCTCTACTCCAAATATTTGTACCGTACCTTGCAGCAATACATCTATACAGTAATGAAGAAGGATTTTGATAGAGCCTCCTGATTAATCTAGCTCTCAGAGGTCCAATTTTTTTAACAGCAGAGAATAAGCCCATACCACCTATAGCTCTTGGTTTTCATAAATCTTCCCAATCAACATAGTGTAGGCCACTTCTACCATGATCATTGTTCCAAATGAATTCTCTACAAATTCTATCCAATTCATAAAGAACACTTTTGGGAACCAACGAGTGAGATTATATAAAAGTAGGCAAAGAAAGGAAAGCAAACTTGGTAAGAACCATTATACCAGCTAAGGATAGAAATCTAGCACCCCAAGCATTAAGTCTTTCCAAAGCATGATCAATGACAAATTGAAAGTCGTTCTTTACCATTCTCCTAAGAACAATTTTAATTTCCAAATAACGAAGTTCACTTGCAACTTTAAATCCAAATTTCTTACCAATTTTCCTCCTTAGAGCTGGTCTCACAAATTTTCCAAAGAGAATCTGAGATTTTGCATTGTTAATACTTTGACCTGTCCATCCACAATACTCCCCAACTAAGTTCATCAAAGATTGGAGCATATTAGAAGATGTTGTCCCAAACAATAATACATCATCTACATATAAAAGATGAGTAATTTTAGGAGCCCTTGAAGAAGTTTAAATGCCCAACTGATGTCCTCTTTGATTAATAGCATTAGATAAAAGCTGGGAGCACAAAATAAAGAGGTATGGTGACATAGGAAAACCTTGCCGAAATCCACTTTTAGCTTCAATCCATCTAGTACTTTTGCCATTTAAAAGAATAGAAAAGCGCACATTGATCACACATTCCATGATAAGGTAAGAGATCTTAGTTGGGAACCCAAACCATTTTAAAACAAGATCCAGAGTCTCCCATCTCATACTATGAAAAGTTTGAGCCATATCAATCTTAACAACCATAAGTCCTTTTCTATTTTTTGAAATTATAAATTTGTTAAATATTTCTCTAGCTAATAGGCAATGATCTGACATAGATCTACCTAGAATAAAAGCAACTTGCCCTAAAAAATGAGTTTAGAAATACAATACTTCAATCTACTCATAATCATTGTTGAAGCAATCTTGTAAATGGTTTGACAAGGACTAATAGGATGAAAGTTAGAAGGTGTTACCAGAATTTTGATTTTAAGAATAAGAACCACCAAAGTGTCTTTCCAAGCTCCATGCATATGTCCTGTTTTGAAGAAATCGTTAACATCATTCC
Organism: Dendrobium catenatum; assembly: GCF_001605985.2. Classification (NCBI taxonomy): domain Eukaryota; kingdom Viridiplantae; phylum Streptophyta; class Magnoliopsida; order Asparagales; family Orchidaceae; genus Dendrobium; species Dendrobium catenatum. The sequence continues at coordinate 1,292,911 of NW_021319451.1, forward strand.
AAGTTGCATCTTGAATAACTTTCGAGTAAATTTTGAGAAAGGAGGATGTACACCTATCTTAGCCAAAAGATTTGTTTAAACTTTGTTGAAAAACTGCAGAAGTGAAATCATTCTCGGTGAACTCTGCATCTAACAAATCCCTTTCTTTATCTTCAATCATCTTGTCTTGGAAAATCGTAGGCCAATTCAGTCTCGTGCACTTTCTGAATTTCTATTTGTTTTCAAAAAAAACTTCAAGAAGATAGATTCAATTTGTTCCATATCTTCAACCATATTGTTTCCATCCTTGATTTGCAAAATCAATTTTCCATTCCTTCTAGCTGATGCGTAATCATGGAAAAATTTTGAGTTAGTGTCTCCCTCTTCATTCCAAGTAGACTTCGCTCTTTGGTTCTACCAAGTAGATAATATGAATAAGGTAACATTAAGTTCATTAACTTTAGCACAAAGAAAAGTTAACTTTTTCTGGACTTAGCCACCCTCCGATTCTTCTTCCAGTTGTAATTTGAGAATCTCTACCTTCAATTCCTCCATAAGCAAATTTAGATTTTTGCACTTGTTTTCATTCTAGAAATAAAGAGACTTCATAGTTCTCTAAATCTTTCTATTTAGAACATCTGCTGCATCACCAAAATCCTATTTTTCCCAATCTTTAGTAACAATCTTCCAAGTAGCTGGATAGGATTTCCAAGTATTTTCAAATATATAGATTTTGGATTCAAACTGTTGCACTTCATCAAGTTCAAAAGCAATGGGGCAATGATCAGATGCTTCTAGATGTTGTTGACCTACTTTTTGCCCAGACTAGGTCAAAGATTTAACCTGGTCAAATTTGACCAAGCTAGACCCCATGACCCATCCCAATGGGTCCAGGGAGTTAAGCCAGGTCTGTTGAGCCCAGACCCGGGTCTTGGGTCAACTTGGTTGACCAGGTCAACCCGGGTTGACCCAATTTGAATCCCCATTAATTCCCTTTTGATTTCAATTTGATTTTAGAGCTTTGCGAGCTCAATTCTCCCCTCCATCGGACTTAGTGGGTTAGACCCGACCTACTAGACCCGGTCTTGTACCCTGGGTCAACCTAGGTTGACCCATTTGATCAATTTGAGCTTAATTCAAATCAAATTTATTTAAACCTCTTTCATGGATTTCTTCCCACTTCTCATTGGCCTAATCGACTGATTCGACCAAGTCAAACATTGACTTGGTCAAATAAAACCATTTGGTGGGAAAAATTTGTGTCACACCACGCAGATTT
>NW_021319451.1:1294268-1296180 GCF_001605985.2 Dendrobium catenatum
GTTTCAACAAGTGGTATCAGAGCTTTGTTTCAAAATCGTAAGTTTAGACTACTTTTTGATTAACATAGATGGCTACATTTGGAAACAGAAATAAACCTGAGGGTTATTCTATAACTAGACCTCCACTGTTTAAAAATATTCCTTTTGATTTTTGGAATTAGAGTTGAAACACCTTTTACGGACTGTCTACAATTCCTTTTTATTTTTACGTTCTTCTACTGTCTACATTTTTACAGTCACTTAATTATCGCATGTGAATTTTAGTTCAAGAAGGATATACAAAACCAACTAGACTAGTTGATGGAATTAAAATTGAAACACCTTTTACGGACTAGACAGTAGAAGAACGTGACTTAGCACAACTTAATGCCAAATGCTTAAATAGTTTCTTTTGTGCTTTAAAATCTGAAGACTACATGCTGGTTTCTACTTGCAAAAATGGAAAGGACATATGGGATAGACTTTGTATTACATATGACGGGACTAATGAGGTTAAACAATCTAGACTTAATATCTTGTTGCATGATTATGAACTGTTTCGCATTAAACCAAATGAATCAATTTCTGAAATGTACACATGATTCACACAAATTGTCACCTCTTTGCATGCTTTAGGTAGGGAGTTAACTAATGCTGAAATGGTTAACAAAATTTTGAGATGCTTACCTACTGCTTATGATGCTAAAATTACTGCAATTACAGAGTCTAAAGATTTAAACATATAATCCATTGACAATCTTCTTAGTTTGCTAATTGCTTACGAGCAAGGAGTTAGCCAAAGAAAGATTTATGCAGGTGAACCTCAAAGGGAGAAGAACATTGCATTAAATGTGGAAGAGTCTGAAAGTGAGAATTCACAACCTGAGGATGAAGATGACATTACTTTAATGACAAGACAATTCAGAAACTTTTTGAAGAGAAAGCAAAAGAGACGCCAACAATGGAATAGAGGTAAATTCAATAGAAATACAAAATTTTCTAATGAAGTTATTTGCTATGAATGCAGGAAACCTGGACATGTTAAGACTGATTGCCCATTAGTCAAAGCCAATCCTAGTAAGGAGAAAGTAGAGGAAAAACCATTTGTGAAAAAGGGCAAAAAGAAGTATCAAAGAGCTTTTTGGGCGGACTCAGCTTCAGATTCATCAAAAACAGAGAAAGAAGAGGAAGTTACAAATTTATGCTTAATGGCTGACATACTTGATCATTCAGATCAAGAAGAGGTATGTGACTTAACATATAATGAACTTTTTGAAGTTTCTGAATACATGCATGAAGCATATAGGAAGACAAAGAAATTGCATGCTAGCCTTTGTTTAGAATTGGAAGATCTTAAAAAGGAGCATGAAATCCATAGGAATGATCATTCTTTAATTGATAGCAACCACATGAAATTTCTTGATGAGTTTGATGACTTGAATAAGAACCTTGAATATTATAAATCATCCTTTGAGAAACTTGAGAAATATTTTAAAATTTTTAAGGATGAATCGGAGAGCAAACTTTATAGATCAAATTAGACAAATCGGATCTTGGAAGATATGAATTCATATTATATTTTGAAGATAAAAGCTCTCGAAGATAATAGGATACCTCCAAAACTCTAAGATTTCACTAATCCTATTTTGTATCCTAAATTTATGCAATCCCTAAAGAATCAAATGAATGGTAGAAGACTTAGGAAACCCTTTCCTAATGTTAAATATAATACTTGTGGATTGATTGGTCATATAGGTCACACCTGTACTTCGAGGATAAAAAATTATATGGTGTGGAAACCTAAGATGCATAACCCTAGACATGTCATGCATGCATCTTTTTATAAATTGTCAAAAGGTGAACCCAAACTTGTTTGGGTTCCCAGGTCTAACGTTTGATATTTTTGTAGGATGTCTCTCACACAAGACCTCGT
>NW_021319451.1:1296843-1302734 GCF_001605985.2 Dendrobium catenatum
TGTGAGATCAAAATTAAATAAAATACCCTATGAATTGTTAAAAGGTAGAAAACAAAATTTGAGTCATTTAAATGTTTTTGGATGCAAGGTGTTCATTCATAATAATGGGAATTTTGCCTTAAGAAAATTTGATCCAAAATCAGATGAGGGAATTTTTGTTGGATACTCAAGTGTTGGAAAATCTTTTAGAGTGTTCAATAAAAGAACTTTGAAAATTGAAGAGACCACACATGTTGTTTTTGATGAAATTGGAAATTTTGAAAAGCCAAAAATTGAAGAAGATGAGATTGAAGATAACTCCCAAAAGATTCAAAAGATAAATTTGGAAGAAAGATTGGAAAAAAATTTGGAAATAGAAAACCCTTTGCCTAGAAATTTGAGATTTTCTAAAAACCACCCAAAGGAGTTGATAATTAGTGAACCTAGTGAGGGTGCAAGGACTAGGCACGGATTAAGCAAAGAAGTCAATCATTCAGCCTTCATTTCAATAATTGAACCCACTAATATTGATCAAGCATTATTGGATGAATTTTGGATTTTGGCCATGCAAGAAGAATTGAATCAATTTGTGAGAAATAAAGTTTGGGAATTAACATCAAGACTAAAGGATCAAAGTGTAGTTGGAACTAAGTGGGTTTTCAAAAATAAAATGAATGACTCAGTAGTAGTCATTAGGAATAAGGCTAGATTAGTAGCTAATGGGCATAATTAAATTGAAGGGATTGATTTTGAGGAGACTTTTGCCCCTGTAGCTAGACTTGAAGCAATTAGGGTTTTGTTAGCCTTTACCTATTTTAGAGGATTTAAATTATTTCAAATGGATGTTAAAAGTGCCTTTTTAAATTAGGTAATTCAAGAAGATGTTTATATAGAACAACCACCTGGATTTGAAAATTCTAATTACCCAAATCATGTTTTTAAGTTGAAAAAGGCACTGTATGGATTAAAACAGGCACCTAGGGCATGGTATGAGAGGTTGAGCACTTTCTTACTTGAAAGATCATTAGAAAAAGGAAGTGTGGATATAACTCACTTTTTAAGGAAATTTGGAAAAGACATACTCATTGTTCAAATTTATGTGGATGATATCATTTTTGGATCTTCAAATAAAAATCTTTGTGATAAATTTTCTAAAACAATGAGTAGTGAATTTGAAATGAGTTTGATGAGAGATTTAAGTTACTTTCTAGGCTTTAGCATTAAGCAAAATGAGGAGGGTACTTTTCTTAGTCAATCTAAATATCTTAAGGACATCCTCAAAAAGTATGAAATGGACAATGCTAAACCTGTTAGTACACCAATGAGTTCCTCATTTCAGTTGGATAAGGACCCTAAGGGAAAATCTGTTGATCAAAAGAAATTTAGAGGGATAATTGAATCTTTACTTTACTTGACTACTAGCTACCTCAATATCATGTTTAGTGTTTGTTTATGTGCTAGATTTCAATCAGATCCAAAAGAATCACATTTGACAGCACTGAAAAGGATTTTAAGATATCTTTTAGGAACTCAAAACTTAGGAATTTGGTATCCTAAGTTTAGCACTTCCTTTAAAATAATTGGTTATTCAGATTCTGACTTTACAGGTTATAGGGTGGATAAAAAAAGCACTTCTGGTACATGTCAGTTTATAGGAAACTCTTTAGTGTCATGGTCCAGTAGAAAACAAAACTTAGTTGCCCTATCTACTGCAGAAGCTGAATACATTGCATTAGGAAGTTGTGTGGCATAAGTACTTTAGTTGAAACAACAGTTTATTGACTTAGGATTAACAATAGGCACTATCCAATTTATAGTGATAACACTAGTACTATTTGCATTTCTAAAAATCCTATTCAACATTCAAGAACCAAACATATTGACATAAGGCATCATTTCATAAGGGATCATGTTTCAAAAGGTGAAATTGAACTTACACATGTTTTTATTGAAAATCAACTTGCAGATATTTTTACAAAACCTTTAGCCTTTGATACTTTCAGTGCATTAAAAATAAGGCTTGGTGTGATTGATTTAAATGCTTAAATAAAAATGTTTTTGCAACATTGATATTTTCTTTTCTTAGTTTATGTTTTTGTGATTTTTTTTTGTTTTTTAGTGATTTTTATTTAGAGTCTGTACATTTTCGTTGTTCATTATATTTTGTGTGTTGATCATCTGGGATGAAAATTTTTCGTACGGGACGATGTGTTGGAATGCGTGAAACTTTCAAATTTTAAAATTGATTCGTGCAGTTTTTTTTTGTTTTTAATTTATTTCGTCTGTACGATTCTCAGATCGTCCGGGATGAACTTTCTTTTTAAAACTGTGCGGGAAAATGAGAAAACGGTTGAGTGGATAAGGTAGTTTTTAATGAACTTCGTCTGTACGAACTTGAACTTCACCTGGACGAAAACATGGCGGTTCATTGTGAGGGACGATTTTAAAACTGTTATGAAAACGATGACAAGCGGATCGTCTGTATGAAATTATTTTCGTCTAGATGATCGGTCAAGTCAAACGTATGTACGAAAGGACGCATTGTAAGTTGTGTTGATTACGAAAAGCCATTTCATTTTTGACGTATTTGATCGTCTGTATGAAATGGTTTCATCCAGACGAACTTAAAATTTCGTCCAGGACGAACGATTTCGTCCGGTATGAACAGATCATTTTTCTTTAAATTAGAGGGCTTTCTAACTCAATATTCACACTTTCAAACATCTCTTTCTAATCCTTTCGAATTGTAAGATTAACTATGGCCTCCTCAAGCAAGAGACAAAATGCTCTTGCAAAGAAGCCAAACTGATCAGAAAACTTCCTTTCAAAAGAAAATGAGTAAAAATTTCCTCATTTTTCTTCAGCAAAGATCACTCCATCTCGCATCTTGATTCAGGAAGAAATAAACTACAAGGTAATGCACCTTTTTGCTACCACTAAAATTAGTTTCATCCTCACTCTCGTCCACTTCTACAACAAGGAAACCTTTCTCTATTTCCTTACAAACATAACATTTAACTCGGATAGATCAGCCATTCGCTCCTATGTCCACAAACAAAGAGTAGAAATCACAAAACATGACTTAGGTGCATTTCTACAATTAAGAACTGAAGGACTTAGAGCCCATTCCATAATCACTTCTAATGTTTTTAGATGGTATGAAATAAATCGAGTGATTAGAGGAAATGATATTAATGATCATATTGCTAAAGTTTCAGGACTTGTTCAAAAAGCCCGAATCATCCAGCATATACTTAGATCTTCAATTATCCCAAAAGCTGGTGATAGAGTCGATATTACCCCACTTCTTTCTATTGTAACCTTTCTAATTATGAAAGGAAAAGAAATTGATGAAGCCCAACTCATTTTAGACTACTTTATGGGCTTTTCGAAATTGGGCATGGAGAATTGAAAAGAAAAAGAAACATTGCATTAGGTCACTTAGTTTGTTATGTTTTGGAGAAAAAGTACAACATTGTGCACCCTATCCAAGATTTTGAAGAGCCTCTTTATTTTAACGGTGCTTCATTTAGAATAATCTTCAAAGAGGACAAAGGGAAAAAGCAAGCAGGTGATTCTGAAGAAGAAGAAGGAGGACAAAGTTCTGCACATCAACCAAATTATCAGAATTTAGTTAACAGATTTGATGAATTTGAGATTCATTTTGATCAATGCCTTGATCAATTTGAAGCTCAACTTCAACAGCAGCAACAAGACATTGGTAGTATAAGAAATGATGTTCATCACATAAATACCAATGTTATGTTGATTAGTTCCTACTTTGATTTATTTGGTGATGTTCCTCCTCCTCAGCCTCCTCCTCAAAATTAGGGTGATATATGTTTGAGTACTAGATGGTTTCATGTATATTTTCTTTTATTGTTTTTAGAGTTCTATGTATTTTCCTTTCTAGTTGTATTGATATTATAAATTGATCATGTAATCCTTTTATTAATATCAATATATGTTGTTGTGTTTTGCTTTAGTATTATTTGTTTTTGAAATGTGTTTAGTCTTTATGAATTTCATTAGTCTTTTTAATCTTAATTGTGCTTAAATTAGATTGTAATTTGAGATTAATTTCATTAGAAAATCTAGTCTTTCTAAATTTTAAATTTGTTTATAACTTGTTATAATTAGAATTTTTAATTTCATGTCTTTTCATTTAGACTACATTAAATTTAATATTATTATTGCAAATTAGATGTTTTCTTATTTTGTATTTCTTTGTTCAAGTGATATTTATGCACTTAGAAAAGTTTGAAATTTTAGATTATTATCTTTGAAAAGAATTCAATTACTCTAGAAAATTGTATAAAATGTACAAAAAATCAAAAGGAATGCGCAAAGGTTCGCAAATGTAAAAAGATGCACAAAATTGTGCCAAAAATTTGAAAAAGATGCACAAAAATGTGCCAAATACTTGAAAAAGATGCACAAAGCGCCACATATGGTAATTTTCTTCTTTCTAGATACTTTCAATCTCTTAATTCAAATTGATCTTATGTTAATTTATATTTCTATTGAACTTTGAAATATACAATTTTTATTCATCTCTCTAGTAATGATTTTCTTTATCTCAAATGTCTAAATTGAATCATGTCTTTGATAAATTCTTCTTACTTACAATGTTATATCACTTCTTAAATTTTATGAATTTCTATGATTTACCTAATGCTATTAGTTTTAATTTACATACCTTATGTCAATCACTTTTTAGATTAAATTTTTAAATGGATTTAATATAATTACTTACATTTCTTGTCTATTTCCTCTTCACTTTTTATTGTTGTCAAAAAGGGGGGGAAATTATTGTGTTTGTATGTTTGTATTTTGGTTTTGTGTTCATTTGCCTGGTGTTATTAGTATTGTCTTGTATTTTTTTAAATTTTTTTATTTTTTATTATTTTTTGTTTGTTTATTTTAAAAAATTTTGAAAAGTAAAAATTGTGTTCTTTAGTTCAAAATGCCTCCTTATTTTCATGTATTCATCAATTCAGGGGGAGTTTAGGAGATTTTTTAAATTAAATTAATACAAACAAAAATTGTTTTGCCATCATCAAAAAGGGGGAGATTGTTAAGATAGTTGCTATTTGCATGTTTTACATTCTTGCAACTTGTATAGTTTTGATGATTCCAAATATTATTGTTCAAATGTGTAGTTATCTCCTAACAATTTTAGAAGATTTGTATTTGCTCTTGTGTGTACTAACATTTCAGGTGAATCAAACTCTCAAACACGAAGTCTTCAAATCAAATTCAGCAAGAAATACTTTTGGTTTTTGAAGCTTAAAATTATCATTTGAAATGAGAGGGAATGATTGTAATTGAGTGAATAAAAACATACACACAAACTTAAGGAGAACATAAAAAAATTTGTACTGATCGTACGGGACGATATCGGATCGTATAGGACGATCAGTCAGTTATCTCTCAATAAGAGCACATGGAACTAACAGAAACTGCCCAAGGAAAATTTTCTAAGTCATGTTCGTACGGGATGAAATTAATTATCGTCGGGACGATTTGCTCTCTGTAAGAAATTCATCCCAAACAAAATTAATTATTGTCGGGACGATTTGCTCTCTAGACGAATTTCATCCAGACGATCGCAATTTCGTACAGACAATCAAACCGATTAAGACAGTTTTGTGAGTCAGTTCTGAAGTTTTTGGAACCAACCTTATGATAACTGTTCATCTGGACGAACCTAATTCGTACAGACGATTAGCGTATACAAAATTATTTCGTACACATATGCAAACAGGTTCGTTTCAAGGCTTTTAAGTAAAAGAGCGTGAAGGTTTCACTTGGTACTCAAGAGTAAGCAAGGTTTTGAAAACCGGACCGGATAGCGAACCGGAAGAAGGAGAGGTTCAAGGTTCGACCGGTTCGACCGGTCGAACCGGGGT
>NW_021319451.1:1305658-1333184 GCF_001605985.2 Dendrobium catenatum
AGGGTGCCTCTGGGGAGTGGATGTAGGTCTGGTTTTGACCGAACCACTATAAATCTAGTGTCATTTATTTTCCACTACTTATTTACTTTTTGTGATTTAAAAACTTTGTGGTTGAAAAACTTTTTCTAGAAAAACTCATTAACTAAAGTTTTAGTTTCCAATAATTTTAAAAGAGGGTTAAAATTTTTTAAGTACCAATTCACCCCCCCTCTTGGTTAGCCTTGGGACATTTAATTAGGCTTAACATCCTAATTCTCATTGAACGAGTTTCAACAACTATATCTCCTATGGCTCCTAGAGTATCTCATTTACTCTATGCAGATGATATTTTAATATTTGCGGAAGCAAAATTGAAAGAGGTTAAGGAGTTGAAGGGTATCATTTCGAATTATTGTAATTGGACAGGGCAAAGTGTTAACAACTTGAAATCTATGATTATGTTTGGGAGGTTTACAAATAGAAGTATCCAGAAGAAGATTGTTAAGAAGCTCAAGTTCAAAGTGGTAAAGGAAATCAATTACCTTGGTGTGAAGATGACACTTAGGAGGTTGATTGCTTCGGATTTCCAGATTTTGCTGGAAGCTGCTACCAATAGACTCAATACTTGGGGGAAGAAGTGCATTTCCTTGGATGGTAAATTGGTTTTGGTAAAATCTGCTTTTATTTATTTTCCCTAATTTTTATCTACTCTTTCATTAGTTCCTTTCAGTATTCTTAAGGAATTTGATAAGATGTGTAGAGGGTTTCTTTGGAGTAAAAATAACGGGAATGCTGGTTTTCATTATGCTTCTTGGAAGATGCTTTGTAAACCGAGAATTGAAGGTGGTAGAGGTTTGTTTTTTGCTGTGTCAAGGGTTGGCCCTCTTAGGGCCAAATTCGCTTGGAATTTCTTTATTGAACCAAATCCTTAGAGCAAAGTATGGGGAAGATCTATGGTCAAATTTGGTGAAGGGAGGAAGTTCTTCTACTTGGAAGATTATTACTATGGGAGCTAAATTTCTCAAAAATATTGTTAGATGGAGTATTTCAAATGGGGATTCTATCAATTGGTTGAATGATTCTTGGATATTAGATAAGTGTATTGCTACATGGCCTACATTTATCAATATTCAAAATATTTTAGATTTCAAATTGAGTGTTCTCATTTCTAATGGCATGTGGAATATGGAAAGGCTTAAAGTCTCGTTTGGTGTGCAGCTTGTGGAAATTATCTCCAGCATCCCTATAATTGCCAATAGAAATTCTGATCTATTGGAATTGAAGTATAAATTTTCCGGAAAGTCTATTTCAGCATTGTCATTTGAAGCATCGTTGGATCATGAATAGGAGGGAGCACATTGGAATTGGATGAAAAAGCTGAAGTTAAATCCGAAAATTGAGCTCTTCTTGTGGAGACTTTGTATGAAAGCTATTCCCTCAAATACTTTCCTGGTTAGTAGGAAATTAAGTAATTTTTCAGGGTGTCCGAGAGGTTGTGATGGTGATGAGGATAACAGTCATTTGGTGGGAAAGTGCAGTAAGATTCGGAAGGTGATCCGGTTATTAAATAGATGGGGATTTCCTATCCCACTATATAATGGCTTTTTGGAATGCAAACAATGACTTCAAAAGCTTGTAAGTAAGGATGATTTTAGTGCAAACATCTTCTATTCAGTTATTTTATTTACTTGGAAGAGTAGATGTAAGGTGGTTCATGGAGAAAAGGAAGAGTCTGATGCTGTTATTGCAGCCAATGCTATTTCATTTGCTGTAATAAAGAATTTTTTTAATATTCAACCGGTAAACTGGGATGCTAATCAGCAATCGCTATCACTTCCTTGGCATCCTCCTCCACCTGGTTGGATTAAAATTAATGTTGATGCAGCTCTTCAAGGGAATAATCTGGCGGGATTAGGTGGTGTAGCTAGAAACTAGAATGGCAGATTCCTGGTGGCTTTTGGTTCTCAATGTTTGCATTGGGATATTTCGCAGTTAGAGCTTATGGCAATTTTTTTTTTTAGGAATGTGGTGAAGGAGTGGATGTTCGAAGCTCAAGGAGTCATCATTGAGGGAGATAATTTCAATATCATTAAGAGGCTTCAAAATTCGATCAAAGATTGGAAGGTTAGTAAAAATATTGATGAAGGTTTGGCCTTTTTGATGAAGTTTAATCAAGTTGTGTTTTCCTTATCTAATAGATGTAATAACAAATTAGCTGACATATGTGCTAGTTTGGCTTTAGATAGATTTTATTTGTGGGATGATCTTCTTGTTGATGGGATTCCTCCTTCTTTCTTGTATTGCTTGAAGGAGGAATTTGATGTTTTAGGGACTCTTGATTGTATTTGCTTGTTTTTTTAGTTTTAATGCTATATGCATTTTGTTCAAAAAAAAAAAAAAAACTATACCAATAAAAAACACATCCCAATCTATTACAACCTCTTTCAAATAAAGAGAGGCATCCCTCTTATTTTCCCCTCTACAATTCCAAAAATAATGGAGCTCGTTTAAGCATCGAGGGGGAAGGACCCCCAATCCTCCTGTTGTTCTAGCCTTCATTCTCCTACTTCTTATGGAAGAACTTACAGGACCCAGAGATTTAATTTCCTTGCTTAATTTGGTTTTGTAATTACTTGAAATAGATACAGCAACACCTCCCTCTGCCTCAAAATTTTCCTCATGAAGATTTGCTTTAACCTCCACCAAATTATTCAAGCCATCCTCTTCACAATCGGTCACTCCCAGCTCTCTTTGTTCCAGAGGAGAATTTCATTTTCTTATTTTCATCTCTGAGATTAACATCATCCTCCTCAATCTCATCCAGCAACTTGAACATATTGCTCTCAGAGACCTGTAGTGTTTCCATCTTTTGAACCTTTACATTAGCTTCCACCGGATCACATTGAAATGTCTCTTTCTTTCCATCCAAGATACTCAAATCCAAACCATCATTAATATTAGCAGCTGGTTCGCAAAAACCTCCTCACCAACAACATTATTTTCTGTATCACAATTTTGTTTTGGAAATCTTTCTCGTTCCGTACTAGCTTTAGGCACATAAACAAGCTTCTTTTGAATCACCTTGGTCTTCCTCTTCCTTTTATAATTAATATTGATCCATGGTCCATAGTTATTAGATTTTTCCATTGGTATGTCCTATACCTCCAAGCTTCTACCTCTAGAAATAGTTTCAGCATAAACACAATTCTGACCAACGATTTTGTCATCCCCATTCTTGATTTACAATCATAGATCAAGTGATCAACCCTTCCGTATTTATCATAAAAGGATGAAACCTTCTCATACTCCACCTTTTGAAAGAACCTTCCATCTATCCCATCCACCCAAACTCTCAAAGGTAATTGTTTGTCCAATTCCACATGGATGCGTACCCTTGCAAATTTGCATCTTCCACATTGAAACATGTTGCCATCAATCAAAAGTGGCATGCCAACTAGTGAGGCAATCCTTGAAACATTGATCTCATCCCAATAATACAGGGGAAGATTAAGCATTCTTATCCAAATTGGAGAAGAAAGACAATTCAATGAAGTTGGAGAAAAATGTGTGGACCATTTATCCAGCCCCATAATGTGTCCGTTAACGAATGAGGTCCTCCCGATAAAACATTCTCCATCGCTTCTAATGAATTGAAAGAACATAGGATTTATCATAAACCAAGAACAGTCATATTGAATATTCCAATATGTAGCCATTGATGCCTCAACTCAACACCTATTAGATGAATAGGGAGTTCATGACCAAAAACCTTAACCACCATCAAAAATTGTAGCTTCTCAGAGTTTGATAGAGCATCAGGTTCATTCAGCTTCATAGCTATTCCATCTTTCGACATAATGAATCATTTTTTACAAGATTTATTTTAATGTGAGGTCACTTTGCCCAAGGATTTGCATGAAACTCAGCATTTCTTTGACTAGCCACACCCAAAAAGTCTTTACAAGAAAAGTCGTGAACAGTTGCCATGCCTTCCCTATTTGTTTGGACTGAAGGGACTCCTAGTGTTGCCACTAGTTTTGACAACACATTGTCAAATTTATTCACAAAAACTTCATGCCTGCTGAAAACAAAGCTTCACGATTGATTTATCTTAAGTTACTAAAAGAACGAGGCATCCTTGCTTCAGCATTATTGATCAATTACTTTTCGTTCCCAACAAATTGCTCTAATGCTTTAACTAGGATCTTTGACGGTTCTGTAATCACCAAAGGATGAAATCCATCACGATCTTCCATGCAAACATGCAGTTGATTATTGAGAATCATTAGACTAGACAGTCCAATAGCTTTCCGATCACCGTAGATGGTGACCAAAAAGCTAACCGGCATACACGAAAAACTCGCCAAATGACGAGGAAGAAAAAATTTGAAATTGCTCACCGAAATCCTGGACTTTCTCTCTCTACTTTCTCACTCTTAATCACTTTATGATCTATGTAGAGCTAGTTGACTACTATTATTCTCATTAAAGTTATCCACCCAATAATATGATATAACTTAAGAAAGGAAAAAATAGAATAAAATGAAAATCGACTGCAACCGTAGTCTACCTAGTTTTAAGCTGATCAGAATTGCAATTGAATGGTGCACTGATTTCTTCAAAAGTAAACATAAATAAAAAACAAAGTATCACAGAAATAAGAGAAATCAATAAAAGAAAAAATAACATTTGTTATCATTAAAATTGCAGTGATTGAATATAGTTTGTAATTATATCCCCCTTTTAATAATGGTAAACAATATTATTTTTAGATTTTCAAAATAAATTGCTTTCCTCTAAACTCCCCCTTAGATGATAACCAGTTTTAGGAAAAGGGAGTGTAAAAACCTTTTTTTTATAATAATAAAAATACAAACAACAATACCAAAAACAAACAATCAAATTAAAAATGATAATAATGATAAACAATAAATACTACTCCGCCTTCTAACAACACAAAAAAAGTTAGAAAATAACATGACGAAAAATAAACAATAGAAACACCAAAAGCATAAGACAAACAGACTCAAAATGATAAACAACTCATGTAAGGAAAGAACTATTACAGTCATGGAAACTCTCACTGGCATTTTTACAATATAATAAACTTAATCTATAAACAAAAAACACAAATAAAATAATAGTTGTCTTTATTCCAACAAGAGGATTTGAATTCTAAAGTTTGCACCCCAGGTTAAGATTTTCATAGTCTAAAATCCTTTGTTTAAACCAAAATATATGTTTAGAATTACAATTATACAGGGAAACTTAAACATTTCAGACTGCTAGCTAGAAATATATTGAATGTAATATTATTATAAACTAATAATGAAGAACCAAGATTTTGCAAGATCAGGTATAAACCATATTCTATAACATAAGAGTTTTTTAAAATTTAAAGATTTACTAGAAAGAGACGCTAATGTAAGTTGGGCTCATTTTGTGCCCCTTTATCAGCTTTTGCCATACATCGAGCATCTCTTGTTTTTAGTATACTTAGTGCATCTTCCTATTTTTGGCAATATTGTGCATCTTTTGATTTTGGGCTCATTTTGTTCTTCTTTTGAATTTTGGGCAAATTGCAATATTTCTAAATCTTTCAATATCTCAATTATAAAGATTATCTTCCAAATAGAAGAGAGGAGTATCTCAATCTCTTATGAAGGGAGGAATAATCTACAAACCAAACCTGGTATTTATAGTAGGAATAAATAGAATAATTTATGAAAAAAAATGAATCTCACTTATCAAACTACAGAAAATTCTCATGAAATTCAAAAAAATGCAATAGATTAAAATTGTGTTAATTCCAACCATCTTAACTCCATTTTGATTTAGATTTCAAGTTCATACAAGGAATTATCATGCAAAAGAACTATGAAGGGGTATGAAAGTTTCCAAATTTTTTTTATCCTTTTAGTTTTAAACATTGCGAGCAATTACTTATTAAATACTTAAGATGGAATCAAAGTATGTTTATTACAAATAACAAAGACCCTTAAATAGAGTTCATTTGTACAATACGATCCAAATCATCTAGTATGAGTTAAATCGTATAGTATGATCCAATTTATACATTACATATAATAGAAACACAATTTATTTCACCATAGATTTTACAAGTAAAAAAAGTATATAAACAAGATTTAAGAACACAAAACCAGCTAGAAAGGAAACATACTACTTAAAATAGAAAAAATAAGCATAAGGTAATAAAATTTTATTTATTTTTAATTTGTTTTTCAATTTAAAAGGATAACATAATAATAACTTGAAATAAAAGTGCAAAACAAATTCAAAACAATAAACCACAAAATAAAATATTGACATAAAAAATAAAAATACAGCATGAACAAACTCGTAAATGGATGGATCCTGATTAGAAGGTGGTTGTGGACGTGGCTGGAAGAACTAATTAAAAATGACGTACTACTTTTGGATGTTAGTAAATTATTGCTTGATGTTCCCAAATTGCTCCCTAAATAAACACCTATCATTATTATGTTGGGTTTGTTGTTGATCCAGGAGAGCCTCTGGATAGTCAAATCTCCGATTCAACTCCATATATTGGTAGAGGTGAGGAGGTGGTGTAGGTCTATGATAAACTGCAGGGGTAGCTTCTCCTTCTTCATTAAAGAGAGTACCATCAGGATCTTTATCCCTATGAAATAGCATCCAGAAGGAGGCATAAAAAAAAAAAAGATTGGAGTGTGATCAGGAGGAGCAGGATATGTTATGTTTTACTTTCTATAAATGATATATCCAATCACAGGTCTTAAGGTGATGTTTTACTTTCTCTTAGTTGTTGGAAAACAAATAGAAGTGAGATATTAGATGTAGCAGATTAGCATTTGAGTTTGGTCCATTTGAGAGTTTGACATAAAGAAGTAGGTAACTATTCATAGTAGTGGAGTCATATTTATTCGTTCTCCAGCTTTATGGATTATAGATATTCTTAGAACTTGCTGAGTAAGCCTGGCATTTTGAGTTTAACTTTGTACTTATGCTTGGTGGAAGTTTAGAGCAGCATTTCTAAGAAAATAGTTTATAGCACTCTAGTTAAAATTAGATTTGGAGGCCATGTCAAGGGATCTTTTTCCATGGGTGTTAAATTGAAGGTGGATTCCAATATCCTCTTTAGTGATTTCTATAATTTTATAGCGCACTCAGGAAGACATAACTATAGCATCCCAACAAATCCTAAGGTTTACGAGAAATTCATAAAGGATTTCAGAATGGAATGGATGGGCCAAGGTTGGAGGAAATTTAAGTGCAGTTGAGTTGAAAAGACTCATTACTGGAAAGATAAGAGCCTGCTGATTCAAAAGCTTGAAAGGCATGATCTTGGCTTCCTTGTACCTTTTGTAGGCAACTTCATTAGAAGCTATCAAAAAATGCTCGTCTGTAGTGTTAGGAGAGGAGGAAGCCCCGTGGAATTTTCAACATTTTTTTTCTAGGGCCATTGTAAAGATTTGAATACAAAAAGAAAAGATTCGAAGAGAAGTGTAAAAAAATTTGAATGTGGTTAGCTGTTTAAAAGGAATTTGAACATATCATACCATACAATCATGGGATCATACGCGACGATCATATCCAAATATCTTGGCCATACGATTTG
Source organism: Dendrobium catenatum (assembly GCF_001605985.2). NCBI lineage: Eukaryota > Viridiplantae > Streptophyta > Magnoliopsida > Asparagales > Orchidaceae > Dendrobium > Dendrobium catenatum. Next base: position 1,313,256 of record NW_021319451.1, read on the forward strand.
TCAAAACGTTTTGTATAATCATGTAATATGATTAAATTATGTATGGGATGATTAGAGACATATATCTCATCCCGAGGAGTCAAGCAATATGACTATTGACAAAAAGGTTTATACCATACCAACAGGTGTTCGTACGATACAATAGAAATAAATGTCATAAAAACCCAAATTAAATTCATCGCAAATGAAGTTAACATGTGGATAATATAGTATGAAGAGGTGTTCATACAGTATGATGGTCAATGATAGTACAACTTGGATCATTCCTCAAGCCAAGGGTTGTGATCTATGAATTTCTCTTTAGATCATATATTAAGAATGTGGTATGTACAATATGATTAGGAAAAAAAATTAGATTTGTAGAAAGAACAATGAGGTTCAGTAATGTGGTTTGTATGATGATTAGGGCACAATCATAAAGAACAATAAATGCAAAAATGAAAATAAAATGAAAATTAAAGAAAAATAAATCAAAAAAATGACAAGATAAAAACACATTCAATGAGAAGCTTACAAATGGGTATTTTCAAGGGGAAGGGATTACATCGAGCCAAAAAACTACTTGCTCCCACTAGGTCTTTTGTGAGAGCCCTCAAATCAACAAATCATCAAATCATGGATGACTAATTTTTGGAGCCAAAGTGAGTTTGGGTCCCTTCTTAAAATTTTGAGAAATCATCAGAATTTATGTCATGCTATATTTAATGCATCATTGGTCCCCACACCAAGTGTGCTCTATGATGACTAGTATAAGTGTGGATAATGTGTCCTAACATGCCACATGAATAACATCTAACATAAGGAAAAGTGTTAATAATCACATGATAGTTTTGATTCCTATTCCTAGGTTTATGAGATGCATGACATGGTGAGTGCTTACAAATTGGTTTATTTTGAAAATCCTTTACTTTTTCTACCATCATTTCATTAGCACTTTCAAGAGAAAATATTTCAATTTTTAAAGATTGCTCACTTAGATCTAAAATAGTAACACATGCTTCTAAATCTTTAAATGACTTTCTAAATGAAGATGTAATGTCTTTAAAGAATCATTTTTTTTCAAATAAAGTAGAATATTTCTTATTTAATTCAAACAAACTCATCTAGCAAAGCCATATTATCCTTATCAATATCAAAATTATATTTTCTAAGCCTTTCAATTTCTTTTTGTAGAGCTAATCATTTAGTTTTAAAGTTAGCATGATTCTTTTTTAATCTCCTGTAAGAATCATGAAACTCTTTTGAAATAGCATGTAGTTCATCATATTAAAGTTGACATACCTCATCATCATCAGGCTGATCAAGATAGTTGTTTGCCATTCTGTATAGATTTTTCCCTTTCACCTCTACTTCTATTCCAAATGAATCTAAATAGAAGTCGGCTAAATTTTTTTCTGAAATCTTTACTTACATTTATAGTTCTTTAGTTTTTCTTCAACATTCTCCTTGCTTTGGTGACCTTTAACATTCTCTAATTTCGTGTATTCGTAATAAACAATAGAATTAAAAGATTTATAATTTCTATAATTCTTACCTTTCCACTATTGCTAATGATTATTTTTCTTTTTCTTAGAAAGCTTATGAACTTCGAGTCATCAATGCGATTTCTTCATCTCCTCCATCATAGTAACTGTCTAAATCATTAGCCTTTAAGGCTATCTTTTTTTCTTTATTTCTCCTGCATCAGATTGCCTTTGGCTTATTCTTTTTTCATAGACAAATTAGATATCCAATCAAGTTTTCAATACAATAAAAATTTAAATCCTTAGATTCTAAAATAGGAGTTATTTTTGTATCATATGAACTAGATAGACATCACAAGATCTTATTATTGTTTTTCAAAATTTGATCATTCTCTTCCTAAAAGCATAAAGGGATGTGATAATTTCTGTGAACCTAATATACAAAATAGTTCATTATTTAATAATGTCGCGTTTGAGAGTGAGAAAATCTCAGAATTTTGAAAGCAATTTTCAAAATTTTCCTTTTTTCAGCCGTCGGCGGGTTTCTTGTCAAAGCTGGCGGATCTTACTCCGGCCATCTCCAGTGACCGGAATGCTCCTCCGTGGACTGGATTATCGTCGATGATGACGGACAAAGCTCTAGTTATGAAGTCATCTGGAATTGTGATCTGAGAGCCGTATCTCAATAAGTTGCCAGTTTTTACTCCTATTGAAGGAAAAGGAAAACAAATTATGGTGGAGGAGTCGGCACATTCTCCATTTCCCGGATTGGGTTCTTCATTACCCAGATTGGAATTATTTGTGAACAGATTTGCTAATCTGAAATCTATCTCAATGAATGAAGCTAAAAAATCTAATCTAATTCAAGGATGCAATTCAGGTGTTTGTGAAAAACCTGTAGAAGATGGGAGTAATTTGAATATTACTGCTATAGACAAATCAAATTTCTTGGCTTCAGAATAAGGCAATTACAATCCATGGAAAAAATGGCTTTATATCAAAGTAAAACTCCCTGCGGACAGTCATTTCCTGACAGATGATGATTCAGCAATTAAGCTTTATAAGCCAAATGTGATAACAAATTCTGAGAAACTTTAATTCTCCTTAGCTGTCAAGGTGTTTGGGAGTCGATTACCAATTTCGTTAGTAGCATCTGAACTGAGGCGTCAATGGATGAAATTTGGTAAGATCCACTTAACCAGTTTGGGATCGGATTGGGTATTATGCTCGTTTTTCTCAAAAGATGCAATGGAAAATATCCTTTCAAGGGACCTTGGTTTGTCAATGTCCACTTAATTGGGTTAGAAAAATGGAATTCTGAGTTTAATCCCAATTCTCTTAAGGGGCTAACTTCTCCTATATGGATTAGAATGCCTAATCTACCGCTATTTTGCTGGGATGAAATTAATGTCTCTAGGATTGCCTCTTCAATTGGAGAACCCTTGTTAATAGATGGAGATATATTTCAATGGGGAAGACATGAATTTTCAAGGATTTGTGTCCGAATTCAGCTTGATCAGAAGCTTCCTACTGGAGTTTGGGTGGAAGGAGTTAGTGGAAATTTTTTTCAGCAAGTGGAGTATGAAAAATTTTAGTATTCTTCCAAAGCTGTGGTCACATTGTCCACTTGAAGGATTCATGTAATGCTGCAATGAAGATTTCTACACTAGTTGAGAATCCCATCCAAACGAAGTGTAATGACTCTGCTTTGATTAAAGAATCTAGTATTGTTTCAGAAGACAAAATGTGGCATTTGGTTAATTACAGGAGATTCAAGAAAAAACAAGTGATAAATAAGAAAAGAATGTTCATTCCCAAGTCTGGAGCTCAATCCATTGCTGATAAGGAAAATGTGGCAAACTCTACTTTGAATAGTAATAAAAGTCCTTCTAAAAATCTGACCAGTGAAAAGTCTATGGGTTATAAAAATGTGGACAAGAAGATAAGTGAGAATCCAAAAGAAATTGAAATAAATGACAATTCTTTTGGAAATCGTAATTCTGGAGAGAATGCAGTGGTTTCTATTGACTTGAATGGTTCCAGTTATCAAGCTAGAGAAATGTTAGAAGTAATAGAGCCATTGGGGGAATTTTGATGAAGATTCTACTCAGTTAATTCAAATACGTATAGGTAATAAGTTTCAAATTCTTAACTCAATATGTGAAGATCCTTCAAAAATGGTTGATCAGGAAAATTCAAGGATGGAGGCTCTTGAAGAAGGTAAAATAGTGGAATGTTTGAAAGAAAGTCAGACTGATTCCAAGGTTGAAGCAGTTCCAATTTTTTTAATGAAAAACAGTGGCAGCAGTGAATGGAAAGTTTCTGATCTCAATCACGGGAAAATTTTTGTCCATAAATTTAAATTAGCCAAAGAACTAAGATCTCTTTGTCCTTTAAATGCTACTTCCAGATTAGAAAAGAATAATTCAAATAAAAGAAGGGGAGGAGGCTCTTCCCCATTCTTACCAAAATGAGTTCCATTAGTTTTTGGAATTGTAGGGGGGGAAATAAGAAGGAAGCCACCCTATATTTGAAGGAATACATCAAATATTGGGATGTATTTTTTGTGGGTATCATTGAAACAAAAATTTCTTCTATTTCCAATGAAGAATTTGAAAAAAAAATTTGGAGACAAATGGGCTTTTTTTCCTCAGCCATCTAGAGGCAATTCAGGTGGTATTCTACTTATTTGGAAAACTGATGTTGTTGCTTTTTCTTTGATCAAAGCTTCTGAGTAGTGTGTCTTGGGAACATTGAAGATTCCAAATAAAGTAAATTGAATAATAGCTATAATTTATGTTAGTAGGGAGATGCAGAGAAGAAGAGAATTATGGGAATTTCTAGACAGAAATTTGAATCAAGACAGTCCTACCATTGTTGGTGGTGACTTTAATTGCATTCTCTCTCAAGAGGATAAGAAAGGAGGAAAGAAATTTTCTTTTAAAACAGGTTCTTTGGAAATGAAGGCTTGTATGACTAGAAATGATCTTCATGATGTGAATTATATTGGCTCTAAATTTACTTGGTGTAATAATAAGAGCGGGAGTGCAAGGATCTTGGAAAGACTTGATAGGTGTTTGCTCAACTCAATTGCATTGGATAAGGTTATTTGTGAGACAATCAACGGATCAATCAACCATTTGTGAGACACTTGAGTAGGATAGCATCAGATATTTGTCCTATTATTTTTAAAATGTTTGATAAGGTTATTTAGAAAACCAAAATACAAAGGTTTAAAGATGTTTGGTAAACCTACTCAGCAGCTACTTCTATTGTTAAATTCTCTTGGGAAAAACCGGTGAAGGGAAATTACATGGAGGTTCTGAACAAAAAATTCTCTAGGGTTCACAAAGCAATGTTCTTTTGGAGCAAGGCAAAACGCCAAAGATTAGAAGATATGAAATTTATTTTAAAGGCTGAAATTGATGAAATTCAATTAGAAGAAGACCGAGACCTGCAGTTTTCTGATGATAGGAATCGGTTACTAAGAGCCAAAATCAATGAGTTCAACATTGCACTTGCATATTTAAATACTTGGTGGAGACAAAGAGCTAAAGCAAAATGGATGAAGGATGGAGATTCAAACTCTAAATTTTTCCAAGCTTTTGCTAATGGGAGAAGGAGTATTAATCATGTTAAACAATTAAAAAGCTTTGAAGGAGAGCTGTTTGAAGATACAGAAAACATTAAGAGCTATTTCTTTGATTTTTTTAGCAAAAAATGGGATCATAGAGATTGTCTTCTGGAAAATTGGCCACCAAATATGAATGTTCTTAACCAAGAAAGCTGCAGTTTTCTGGAGTCTGCTTTATCTTTTGCTGAAATTGAGAAGGTTATTCAAGATCTTGGTAACAACATTGCTCCCAGATTGGATGGAATCACCTATTCCTTTCTTAAATCTTACTGGAGTATCATTGGAAAGGATGTTTGGAGAGGTGTTCTTTTATTCTTTAATTTGGGTTCAATGTCTCCAAAGTGGAAAGAAACAATGGTGGTGCTTATCCCCAAAGTAAGCAATCCTTTATATCCCTCTAATTTTAGACCGTTAAGCCTTTGTATGTCTATTCATAAAAATGTAGGAAAGTGTTATTAAATAGAATGATGAAGGTTATTCACAACCTTATTTTGGAGGAACAAGTTGCTTTTATCAAAGGTTGGTCTTTATCTGATCATGTTCTCGTTGCTCAAGAACTCTTCCATAAATTCATATTTTCTAGTTCTAAAAGAGGGTTAATGGAAATCAAACTAGATATGGAGCAAGCTTATGATAGCATGGCATGGAAATCTCTAAAACAGGTTTTGAACTATTTTGGTTTTCCAATAGGCTACTCTAATCTAATTATGGAATGTATCACTGATCCTATTTTCATTTTTCATGTCAAAGGAGTTTGTTTGGAAGAAATTAAAGGGAAAAGTGACTTTAGACAAGGGTGTTCGTTATCACCCTATTTATTTATTCTTTGCTCTCAGCTACTTACCAATGCTTTCTCATATGAAGGAAATGGTTTGGGTCTGAAAATTACTCCCATGGCTCCTAGGATTTGTCATCTACTATTTGCAGATGACATTTTGATGTTCTCTTTGGCTAAGAGGGAGAATGTGTTGAAAATCAGGAAAATTACCTTTGATTATTGTTATTGGACAGGTCAAAAGGTAAACTTCTCTAAATCTGCTGTTATTTTCATCAACAATATGGAGAGGAGGAAGAGGGAATTATCTAATCTTTTCGGAATTAAATAGGTCAAGGAGATCAATTACTTGGGCATTAAAATGACGTTAAGAAGACGTATTAATGCTGATCTTTCTATCATATTGAAAAAAGTTGCAGCAAAGTTTGATATTTGGGTAAACAAATTCATCTCTATGCCAGGAAGAGTGATTCTTATAAAACTAGTGGATCAAGCTCTTCATGTCTTCTATTCTTCTTTGTCCATGGTCCCATTGAGTATTTTTAAGAAATTCGACAGATTATGCAGAAACTTTCTATGGAGTAAAAAGAATGGAAGAAATGGTATTCATTCTATATCCTGGAAGGTCGTTTGCAGTCCGAAAAACCAAGGAGGCCTGGGGATCTTATCAGCTACAAACTCAGTTGAACCTCTCAGAGAAAAGCATGCCTGGAATTTTTTTAAGAACCCGAATTCCTTATTGAACAAATCCTTATCTATTAAATATGGAAGGAAAATCTGGGATGTGGAAAGAAGACCAAATTCTTCTTCTACTTGGAGACTAATTCTTAGTGGAGCTAAAATGTTGAGACACATTATGAAATGGAATATTAAAGACGGATCTTCCATTATCATCATGAAAGACAATTGGATTATGGATAGAAACTTGGAGAGGTGCCAACATTCATTTCAATTCGAGATGATAGCTTGCCTAATATTTCTGAATTTATTTTAGATGGAGAGTGGAATTCTGAAAAATTAAAATGTTTCTTTGGAGAGGAGATATTAATGGTGATCTGCAATATCAAAATTGATATCAACAGAGATAAAGATGAGTTGGAATTGCTTAAAAAATTCTCTGGGAAGACTATTTCTGCTATGGTTATCCTAAGCAGTTTATATAAAAATCATCCCAAGTAATTATATATTCTCATTTAAATTAAATCAATTAGCCACACTTGGCCACACTCTTTTTTATTTGGGGGCTAAGAAGATGTAGTACCTGTAGCATTTATATAAAATTTTTGATTAATTAGTCCCCTTTTTCAGCCCTGTACGAGTGTGGCCACCTGCAGAAAATTTTGTTAACAACCAGATCGCTCCTAACCTATGGGTAATCTAATCGTCAATCAAATCACATCATAGAGTGAAATAAAAGTAAGTAAACAAACACATCAATAGTTTTATATCCAACATGCAATGAAAGCCGAGAAAGCCCGTCACACAGCAATAAGAAAGTAAACACCGGCCTAACCTAAAACTAGAGTCGGTTGTCCTAGCAAACAATTCTAAGTGTGTGCAATAAGTTGTGAGGTTTTGATATGTCATAGGTAAATTTTTGGCTAAAGTTTTCTAATTGATTGAATTTTAATTTAAAATTTTCACTAATCCTAAGGTGAGGTGTCACTAAGTTTTCTATATTATATATTTCTACCCTAAAATGTGCATGCATCCTAAGTCTAGGTTTTCTAAGACTCGGTCCTTAATTATTGTCCTTAAGTGTCACTACTGTTATATGAGATAAAATTTTTTTTTATTACTAACCCATAGGACTTTGCGCATATGTAAAAAGGATTTAGGGATCTAAAATAAAATAAAAGTAAACTTAATAAAATTGAAGTTACTACAAGGACCTAAAGGGAGGAGTTCGTACAAATCACACAAAGGGCCCCTAAAGGTTCTCTAAGTTTTAGAATACTCACAGTCACCGAGGGCTACGACCCGGTGGTTTCGCCCGTAGCACCTTTACCCAGTTGGATAGAGGGGACTAACGTCATTAGCTTCTTGTCCTTTTGTTCCCTCGACCGGTACCATTCCTTGTAATTTATGTCAATAAAGAAAAAAAAAACAGGGAAAAATAGGGATTAGAAAGCAGATTTGATAATTAATAATAAAATAATTGAAAATTTACTTAGAATAAAAGACGTACCTTTCTTCGGGCTTGAACACTGGCTTTGTTGGTTGCCTTTTGAACTTTTCACTTTTGGATGCGTATTTATATTCTTCCAATACTCCCCAAGGCACGAGAATGGGGAAATAAAAGGAGAGAGAAGTAGAAAGAAAAAGAGAACTTTTCTTTCTTTAATACTTTTATTTTCTAATAGACATTTAGCTAATATTCTCTCTTATATATATATACTTTCTTTTCTAAAATTCACACACTTTACCCTTAAAACAGTACACCTTTTATTTTCAAAACATACACTTTGCATCCACATAACTTTCTCAAACTCACTCACTTTTACTTTTCTAAAACATACACTACTCTTTTAACATAAGCATTTTTCAAAACATTTCAATTTCCACACAAACATTTCTCAAAACACTTTTCGTTTGAACTCACCACACACTCTTTTCCATTTTTTTTAAAAAAAAACATACAAATCACTTTTCAAAAATCAAAATATTTTACTTTTACTTTTCTAACACAATACCTTTCCAACATACACTTCTACACTTAAAACACACATTCTCAACTTCTCACTTTTCACATACTTCAAGTTCCATTTTTTAAAATATACATTTTTCACATTTATCCACATCTTAATCTTTCAAAATCTACGTACTTTCCAATGCACACTTTCCAAAAAATCAAAAATGTTATACTCTCACTTTTAAACTTATATATAAATTTCACTTTTCAAGTTATACATGATTCACCAATCAAAACATATATGTCACTTTTTCGAAGAACCATACAATTCACCTTTCCAAAAATACACTTATCAAAATATCTCATTTTTCAAGCATACACATGCATACACTTATCTACTCTTTAAAACATATAAAATATTTTTTAAAATCAAACCACTTTCTTTTCACCTTAAAATTCAAACACAAATTACTTTTCAAAGTTACTTAACTCAAAATATTTCTCAACAACATAACATCTTTAAATAATTTTTATGAATGCTTACAACTAAATAAAAAAATAATGATATGAATACTCTCTAATTCATTTCTGCAGAATGTTTTATAAGAGATTTATGAATGCTTACTTCCAAAACTACTTAAGAGCAAAAGAGGACATATGAAAAACTTTACCAAAATTTATTGAAAGAAATGATCTTGCACATACATTCGTAAGCATATTTCACCTTTCCAACACACACAAATCCAAATACAACTTCAATTATTACACATTTCATTTTGTAATAAAAAAATACATTTTCATTTTCTAAAACTTCCCAAAAGATAGACATTTTTACTTTTCAAATATACTTTTTCTCACTTTCCAAAATAGGAGCAAATCACCTTTTAAAAACATACACCTTTCTTTCAACAATTACTTGCTTCTCTCTTTTTTTTTTTATATATATTCATGAATGTAAAACAGAAAATTATACCATTCCCTTTCCCAAAACACCATACAAAATAATATAAAAAAAAAATCTAGCAAATCTCTATTTACTCATAAAGAAAACTTCTTATATTTCAACTTGAAGGTAAACTGTAACAAAGAAAATATTTGTTTCACTCATTCATGCTAACTTAAAACTTAAATGAAATAAATTTTTGAGACAAGAAAGAGAAAGTTATACAACTTCATACTCATATGATAGTTTAAAAGACTTTCCAATATGGATTTCAATTAATGAATCTATTCTTTTTCCAATTAAAGACAATAGTCGTTACCAATTTGCCATCAAGTTTCTTAAAAAAAAAAACCCAAAAAAAATTTGAATATCAATGAGGCTAAATAGACAAAACATCTCAGATTTTGATCAAGAAGATCAATACTCAAACACTCAATGCTTGATTTTGAAGGTTGAAGGGAAGGAGAAGATGTAAGGGAAAATATACCTAATGCAAGAGAACCGGTGACTAGGGTAAATCGGTGACTCGCAGATGACGACCAAGGCAGGCGTTGGATCGGATGGGAGAGAGGAGGAGGAGTCTGACGTTCCACCTGGGATTTCTCACGCGCGAGAGAAGGAGATGGGGTTCTCAGCTAGGGCTCACGAGTGGAAGGCGACGAGAGGCTGGGAGATCAGCGTTGAAGACCGGCGAGAGAGAGATGCAGACAGACTAGGGGTCGGCTAAAGCTTCCTTGCGAACAAAATGATAGAGGGAGAGAGAGATATCTGGGCTTCGTTCGGGCAGAGAGCAAGGGGAGAACTGGGTAGGAGTAGAGGCTTCGTGCGCGTGAGAAGATGAAAGGGCTGGGCAGTTTTTGAGAATGAGGGAGAAGGCGACGGGTTCACCAACTACAGGGAGTTGGGGTCGGTTTCGTCCGTAAGAGGGAGAGAGAGAGACGTGGGAGGTTTTGGTTTGAACCGGTCTAAACAAATCCAAAACTTTCTCTTAATTTAAATCCAATGGCTGAGATTAGTTCATGTTTTAAAAAAAAGGATTTAGGAATTAGTCTATTATTCAAAATGATTTAGAATTAATTTAGAAAATAATTGATAATTTAAAATACATATTTTGAGTTAATTTTAAAATAGAAATAATTGAAATACTAATTTTATCTCAAATACAATTATTTGATATTTGATTGAGTCGAGACGAATCAATTTAGGTCGATTTAAAAGTTCGAGTCTGTGCTATGTCATTAGGTGTCCACCTAAGGGGAATCCTATGGGTGACGTCTACACTAGGCTATGAAGACCGAGGTGATAGAGTCGATTCTGGGAAAATTGACCTCGAATAAAGAGGTCAACACTATATTCTATTCCTGTTTATACCTTTCAAACTTTATTTCTTACTCAGGCTGTGTGTAACAAGCTTGAGAAAATTATTAATAAATTTTTTTGGAAAGGGAGTAGTAGCAGTTCTAAAATTCACTAGTCTTTGTGGAATAAATGATGTGGTATTTTGATTGAAGCGGCTTTACGGTGTAAGTCTTTAAAGGATTTGTCTTTGTCTTTTTCTTTTTAATTGTGGTATAGTTTTTTGAGCTAACATGAGCCTTTGGGATAATTTTATGAATGTTAAGTATTGTGAGAATAAACATCCCACCATGTATTATTTTTTTAAAGGGAACTCTAATGTTTGGCACACCTTTGCAAAGTTAAATAGCTGGTTGAGCCGTTTATTGGTTGGCGTTTCGGTGGTGGTAATATTTTCTTTTGGTAGGAATGTTGGTTGGATGGCTACTCCCATTACTCTATGCTTAATACTTCTTCCAATGTTTCTATGAAGGTTAATTATTTTTTCACGAATAACGGTTGGGATATTAAGAAACTCTCTAAGTTGCATAATTTCCTGATTCAAAAAATTTTGTTGATCCCTTTAAATTTGAACCCTCCTGATGTTTAGATTTGTGTGTTCAATAGAGACAGTAAATTTTCATTAAAGGGTGCCTAGCATTCCTTTAGAACTACAAAAGAAGCTTCTAATATTTATAAAATGTTTCAGCGTCATAGTATTCCTTCTACAATTTCTATTTTTGTTTGGCGGATTCTTCATAATTTTATTCCTACTTATGACAATTTGATTTAATGTGGTTTCTTTCTTCCTTCTAAATGTGAATGTTACTTTCACTTAGATAATATGCACCATGTGTCTATCTCGGGCCCTTGTGGTGTTAAGGTCTGGACTTATTTTGAAAATATTTTCCATTTAAAAATTTTCAATGCTAAGGCTTCTATTTATGGTGCTTTGAATTACTGGTTTGTTAATTCCAAAGGTCATATATGGAATATTTTTCCTTGTATTTTCCTTTTTTTCTTATGGTTGGATAGAAATAATTACTGGTATAATGGTGTGCCTATGATTCATCTTAGGATTATTCAAAATATGAAAGGTAAAATTAGGAATGTCTTTGCGGCCAAGTTAATCTCTTCCAAGAATTTCACTAAGTACCACCATGCTGCTATTGATTTTGGTATTAAGCTCAAACATGATAATAGTCATAAGGTTACTAGAAGTATTTCGTGGCTTAAACCTCCTGATAATTTCTTTAAGGTAAATGTGGATGGCTTTTTTAATACTTCTATGGTTGGTTGTGGTGGAGTCTTAAGGATTCCAATGCTAACTATATTATCTATTTTGCGGGTCCTATTTACAAGGGGGATGTGATTACTGTTATTTCTTTTTCTATCCTTTAAGGTTTAAGATTATGTCTCTATCATGATTGCATTAATATTATGGTGGAAGTCAGTTTTTTTTTTTTTCGAGTCCCTTATTTTGAGGAATGAGAATAATTACTCTTCTAATTTATTTTATATTAAGAGTGATGTTCAAAGGGTTCGGAGCATGCTTAATTTTTCCTTTTTGGCTATTAAGAATAATGGGAATGCTTATGCTAAAGCCTTGGCTAAGTTGGGATGTGCTTTGGGTTCTATGAAGGATTATAGTTTTTCTAATTTACCTCTTCCTGTTAGGGGCTTAATAAACCTGGAAAAACATAATATTCCTTATGTTAATGTTTAAGGTTTTGGAGGCTGTAGTTTGCTGGTGGTTTTTATGTAATTTCCTTTGGGTTTTTATTGTGTGGCTGGTGAGTTGCTCTCCCTCCTGGTTTTCTTGGGTTTGTTAGTTCTCTATCTTGGTTGAGGTTGTTTGCTGTTGTTTTCTCTTTATTTGGTTTTTCCTAGATGCGGCCTTCAGGTTTTCTTCCACCAAACTTTAGTTTGGATGAGGGTTTATATGGAATGGTGGTCTGGGTTGTTTTCTCTAGTTTTCTCTGGTGGTGTGAAGTTGGGCGCCCATTTTTCTGGTGAGGATTTGTGTTATTTAAATTGGCTGCTGGATGTTCTTGGTGTTTTGAGTTTGCTGCTGGTTTTGATGTGATCGGATAGTCTTAGGAGTTTAGGCTATTATTTTGTCCCTCTAGTTTCTTCCTTCTACTTGCTATGTTGGTGCAGGTGTGGGGATTTTTTGTTTTGGTTTGGCCTAATCTATTTGGTTTGCATTTGTGGAGGGATTTGGTTACTAAAATCTGGAACCCTCTTTATATATAGGAAGCTTGGGCTTTTATTTTGGCCCTCTATTTTCTTTTGGCAACTTATTGTGTTAGTGCAGGTGGTGGGACATTTCTGATTTGTTTTGCCCTAATCTTCTTGGTTTGCATTTCTGGAGGTATTTTTATACTAGGATATGTGATCCTTTGGCTTATTCTTGATATGCTATTGCTAGTGGTATTATTCATTTGAGGTATAATGGATTGATCATTTGGTGTCTTTGTAGACAGTACATCTGTATGCCATTTTTGCTTAGTCTTGGTGGAAATTGTGATAATTATGGATGTTATAACTTGTTTTTGCCCTATGTTTTTTTGTCAATTTTATTTTTCTAGCTTTTATGTTAATTTTCATAGTGTTTGCCTTGCAGGTTTCCGTGCTGCTGAGTGGATCATAAGGTATATGGAGTTGGTTACTAATTTTTGTACCTTTATGGTTTTTTGGGTACTTGTCCTTATGCACTGTAGAATATACCTAGGTTTTTGTGTAATTTTTCTTAGTAGGGATCTCGAGCTCATAGGTTTTTTTTTGTACTTTAAATTTTGTAGCTCTTCAGAGCAGTAGTGAGCTTGAGTTCCCTTTAAGGACCTTGCAATCATTATTTTTTTTATTAATGTGTAGGCCCCTTCATGGGTTTCTAATAAAAAAAAAAGAAGAGACAAATGAAAAATGGGGTCATTCGATGGAGAAGAACCTAAAATAACATCTTAAAATGAATATGAGAAAGAGGAAATTTTACTACCATTCAAACCAAAACAACCCATTTTTCCAAGCAATCAAACCAGGAGGAGGATCATCTTAGGAATTATGTCCATAAGGGGCTATAGCAATGAAAGAAACTACCATACAAACAAATAGGGAACTTGCAAAACCTAAGGCCAAAGATGCCCAAGGTAATGAAAAATGAAATCCAACCAAAATAAAAGAGTAGGAGATCACAGGGATAGGAGGCAATGTACTTAAATGAAAAAAAAACCACAATGTTTATAGCCTAGATGAAAATGAGGAGAGAGAATGTGGTTGAATTTAAACCATTTTTTTGACTTATTTATTCTTTTTATGATTTATTAAATTTTTTTTTAAAACCCAAAGTTGGCATACGCATTAATTAAAAAGTGAAACTATAATGTACTTTAGGGGGACCTTCAACTCACTAATTCCTATATGAGTTACAAAACAAATTTAAAGAAAACCTATGAGGTAAAAGTCCCCCTGAGAAAAAATACTAAATATCCTAGGAACATTCTAAGGCTGCTAGGAGCCATCACAAAAAAAAAAAAAAAGAAACATCCAATTATAGCATTATGAATATTCTTTCTACAATAAAAGGTTAACTTGCAACCCAAACTAGCTAACCAAACCACCTGAAAAAAATAAAATATGCAACACAAAATAATAATTCAAGGAATAACATAGAAATTTAACAGCAAATAGGAGGGATTGAATGCAATATAATAGGTAGAAATAGAATTTCCAAAGGGCATGAGCTCAAGAATAATAAAAGAATACATGCAATACTTGTTGAATAGCAAATCAACAGCAAAAAAAAATTCCCTAGCAAATTTAATTCAATACAATGAGTAAGAAAATAAACCCTATTAAAGCACCTCAAAGGAACATAAAAATAGACATTGACTTACACGGCTTGGAGGAAAACCATAGATAGAATATAATTAAAAATAAAGCTAAAAAAAAGAACGACTATAAGGAAGTGAACAACAAAATATAATAGTATAGGGCCACAAAAACCCCTCACATACACCTGATCCAAATCATCATCAGAAAGTGTCCCAAGGACCAAGAAACAAAATAATGTAATTACACCATAAAAGGGAAGTAAAAAATTGCAAAACCTAGAGAAGAATAACCGCAAGACTGGGCCACAAGCACCCCTCACAACCATTAGACCCCATCAAGCACATTAGATGACTAAGGATAATATGTAAGATAGATAATGAAAATAATAAAGCTTGAAAGCGAATAATCATGCCAAAGAGCATATCCCAAGAGAAATTTGTAGTGAGATTTGGAGAAGATGGGAATCATAGCGATAATAAATCCACATAAGTAATACATGGGTTAACATTCAAAAAAGAATAATGCAGTTAATCAAACAATAAGGCTATATCAGGAAAATAAGGGCAACATCCCAATAAACAAGATAGTTAGAGAAGCTTTAAAATAGATACAAAAAAAGTGATAATGAAGATCACCTCCTTAAACAGAGACTAATACTAGGGCCAGATAGATCAACAAAAAAAATAATGGTAATAGAAAATAAAAAGAAAAAGAAAATAATAGCTCCACGTTCAATCAATGGTACTAACAAAGGGTCTAAATCCATAAAACAAAATGGGTCATGGTAGAATTTCAAGGATAAAAATAACCAATGAAAATGACCCGCTGCTCACATCAAATCCATCTCCAATATAAGTAGAGAAAACACCTACTAGATATGGGAATAAATCTAGGGACTCATTGCATGCCAAAAATAGGACAAATTGCTTGGGAATAAAGATCCAACAAACACAAAACATTATAAAAATACAATCCTCAAAATGATTAAGGAACCCAAAAATACTTATAAGAATAATGGGCTACTACTAGGATTTCATATTAATCCAAGAATCATTCGAAGAAACAAAATACTAAGAATCATTCAAGCACAAATAATATCCATCTTAAATAAAAATTTTTAACACAACCACCCAACAACAATGCCCTATAAATTATAAAGGAGGAGAAGATGAGCAACTAAGGTGCCAAAAGTTAATATCCATGAAATTCTGATTATAGCCTAACCAAAAAAACTAAATTTCAAAACCAAAGAAAAACACTAAAAGAGAAACTTAATAGCTCGACCAATAGCAAACAACCCACTTGGGTAAGAAAACCAAACACCGACTAGAAAAACATTAACCACAAAAATGCCAGCATAAACAACAGAAGAGATTTCCAAAAAGAATAAAGATTCTAGCAAAAGATCAAACTAGGAATGATAAACAAAGAAACAACAGGCCAAAATCCATCAACCAAACAAAAGGAAAAACCCTAGCACTAAAAAGCATTAGAACACAAAAATAGCATAGCCTACAAGGATTGAACATTAGTTAAAATGAATATAAGGAAGGCTAGATAAATTTAATCTAACAAACCCTTTAGGGTTCCTCGATAATGACTGCTGAATAAATTTAGTGAAGACATTCAAATTATACCAAATTTTACCAAGGGAATTAGCGACAACATTAACTTCCCTCAAAATATGAGAAATAGTGAAAGTTATGCATGAAAGCCTATTCTTAATATCACTTAACTTATAAAAATTTGCTTGATTAGAAATATAATCCGACATAATCAAATGAATGAAAAGTATATCATCCACTTCAATCCAAACATTAGTGACACCTAACAAAATACACAATTTAAGAGAAAAAATAAGAGGCTCAATTTTTGTTTCAAATGCATAATTAGCATTATTAGGACCTATAAACGTAGCAATAACATGTCCATAAAATTGCTATTATTACCACCACTACCAACATTCATGTTGTTTATTGACACATCAGTATTAAGCTTAAAGCAACCCTCCAGAGGCTTCCTCCACTTAATAAATCTAACAATGATAACAAATTAAGTAGATTGAATTGTCAACTCAAACTAAGAAGCAACATAATGAAATCCTTTAAGAGAATCACCATTTAATTAATTAGCCACAAACAACTACAAAATTTTGTGCTTAATTTTAAAAATAACACTAGAAGCATTTGTTTGAGTCCCTTCATACTTAGAGTCAATCTTACTTCTCCATAGAAACACATAAATAATGATAGGTAAAGTGTTCCTAATATGACCTTAGTAGGAAGGAACCATTAACTATGAAAATTAAAGATGGAATTATTGCAAATAGAAGATTAAAATTTGAACATATTGTAAAAATATAACAAAAATTTTATACAAATAGATCCTTCTATAAAAACATGATTAAGATTTTCAATATTATAACAACATTGGCATTTAGAAACTATGTAAATACCTTTTCTCAGTAAGATTTAATGAAAACACATGTAATTATACAAAATCCTCCATAAAAGAAAAGTAACGAGGGATACTAGCTTGCCAAATAGTCGAATAAATAAAACCTTAAGGATAGACTTGCCTAATAGAATTCCAAACTTTCTTAGTAACAAATTTACTATCATTATAAAGATTAAACAAAATACAATCGTGAGTATCCAAATGAATGGGAATATTGAGAATATTATTAAAAATAAAATTTGGCACATAATCAGCAATCAAATTAATATTCCAACTACCATTATTAATTAATCCCTTGAATTTATAATATCAAGTTGAATAAGGGTTTAAACGGCTATCAATAGAGAATTTACACAACCAATTGTCATGCCTAAAAAGAGTTGGCAGCCCCCATACACCATAAGATAAACTCTTATGGGTCCTACTTAATGGAACATAATATTTTATGTTGCAAATATGATTAAGGGAATAGAATTTAGATGATAACAAATATTCCTATTTTTCTATGACTTCCTTGCCTACTAATAATTTAGGTCCATAAGATCAAATTACCAATTAAACCAGCTCAAGATTGGATAGATTAGGAATGAATCAGTTTGTAATATACATCAAGTATCATTTACCCTTTGTTAAGCCAATTATAAATGATGTGGATCTTGATGCTATGTAACCTTGCACATACATTTGGTGGAAAAAATCTATCTTTTTTATTAGGGTTTTCTATTTTTGATCAGATCATTCGGGACAATACAAAAATCATCCTGGAAGATCAGTTAAAAATAGAAACCTTAATTAGTGCATCCTGGTTAAGACAGTCGCAATGAAGAGAATCATCCTAGAAAATGTTAGCATCATCCGGGAGGATAGGTTCAAATCAGAAAGAATCAACCGCGATATCTATTTAGGCATCTTTTATTTTTGGATATCGTCTAGAATATCATCGAACAGATTGTCTTGAACGATGTAGAAATTAGGCCAAAATTAATATGGTAATTAAGGAAAAAAATTAAAGTTTGATTGCTCGATCATATCATGCTATATGATCGCAATATCATCCTGGACGATCGGTTAACAAACCTTAGTTCTTCTTAGATGATGTATAATCGGCCTATTTCCAATTAGGGCGATGCTCGGATGATATACTTTGAAATGAACTAATAATCAAGGATGATTAAGTTACTTTTGCATTGTCCAAACATCCATTCAGGGTGATGTTCTGGATGATATTTGTCATTTTGTACCAAATCATCTTGGACGATCATAATATTGTCCTGGATAATAAAGCAAATTTTACATCATCCAGACATCCATCCAGGGTGATGTAATAGATGATATTTGATGAATTGAACAAATTATATAGGACAATAAACGATCATCCTAGATGATATGAACAATTTAAACTTCTAATCATCCCAAATCATCCTAGTTGATTAAGTAAAGTTTGTACTGATTGTACATGATGATATTTAGATTTTCCTAGATGATAATGTCAGTTTGTTGCAATTAAGAGCTATTTAAAAGTTCTTCTATAGAAAACCTCTTCTTTTACCCAAGAGTGTATCCTTTGCTGTTGTCTTGACCTGAGAGAGCCAAGAGGATAGGGAGAGAGAGGGAGAGAGAGAGAGGATCTTATGAGGGGAGTTTATGAGAGGTTTCTGAAAGGTTGCTCAAATCAAGGATATGAGTCATATTGTCCACTCATCGTGCCTAGTTCCTTTGAGGTTTGAGGGAGGTCTACTTTAGAAATCGATCAAGGTTCTCTGCCAACTTCAGAAGGAAGCGAAAGGAGTCAGGTTCTCTACCTCATCGGTTTCGGTGAAAGGAGGTTTGTAAAGGCTTATCCACCTAACTATGGGAGAAAAAGGAGAGTCATTGAGTTTAGTGTAATACTCGGAGGATAGGCTCTGGTGAGTGGATGTAGGTCAAGTTGACTGAACCACTATTACTACTTTTTGGCATTTAATTTCTACACATTGTTATCATTGTGGTGAATTTTGGTTTGGATTGAGTTGGTGTTTTTTATTGATAAATTATTTAAATACGAATTCACCCTCCCCCCCCCCCTTCTTTGTTAGCCTTGGGCTAGTTCATAAGGGCTTAACATCCCTAATAAACTTTCATTTTCTAGTTAAAAGAATCACCTTATTCCAAATTACAATTGAGAGGACATTTCGTAACACTATTCTTAGAGACCATAAAATTGGCCACAATCATTTTAGATCTAAAAGAAAATAAGAGTTTATGAGAATGTGCTTTAGATATATTTGTCAAAGTTTTAAAGCTAATCTCCCTACATCAACAGCTCCTGAATAGTTTTTCCATGATCCGCTTTAAAAAACATGTTTACCATCTTTAGCACCCTAGAAAAATTTATTAAGCAACATCTCAATTCTATGACACATATCTAAAGTAGTACATAAAGTATGAAATAAATAGATATGAATAAAACATAAGACATGGTTAATTAGAACAAGTCTTCCATGAAAGGAGAAGAAATTAAAGGTCCAAGAAGAGAGCTTACTATGAATCATAGTAAAAATGTCATCAAATAAATGTGATTGTCTCTTACCCTTGTAATATGGCATAGCCAAGTACTTTATAGGTAATTTTTTTGTGGTAAACCCAAATTTATTATCAATACTAGTAGTCCTCCTTGGAGATATATATTTAGCAGTAATAAAGCAGCTCTAGAGTGGGAAAAATGATTAGTAGTTGAAAGGGTTACATAGAGTATACCATAGTCGCCAGAGCACCAAATATGAAATTCAAAATCTTACCTAAATTATGATTGGTGGCTATTTTTTATGATCAAAATTGATCATTGTTGACCTCATTTTTGTATGAGGTCACTAAGAC
>NW_021319451.1:1333284-1376010 GCF_001605985.2 Dendrobium catenatum
CATCTAATAGAATTATTTAGATGATTTAACCGTACAGTATGATATAAATCATACAGTATGACTAGTTAAAAATTAAACTTTTGGTTTTAAATCAATCTAACTCCCCCTTGTGTGTGAGTGTGCATGGTCACTAAACTAGTATAAACATTACAGGACTTGGCACAAGAAATCAAAAATACATCAATGAATATTACAAAAGCCATTACAACATAACATATTCTATCCATTCTTCATCCTCAAATCTTTGTTGTATGATTCATGATGTTCCTAAAATGTTAGTATATACACAAACAAATATACATTATAAATACACGTAAAAGAATGTGAGCTATAGTATTTTTTATCATTCAAAATATAAACTCGTGAGCTCAAGTTGCAACAACATATAATACTATATTATTAGCAACTCAAAAAATCCTTAAAATGTCTAATTATGTAATTAAATCTAGTTAAAATAATTAAACTGGATGATCTTAATGATACAAGGGAAGGTGAAAGAAATTTCAGGTTTTCTACTGCACCACGAGGTCAAAAAATTGTTACAATTTATTTGCCATCATTTTATTCCAGGTTATGTGCCATTACTAAGAGGGTGAAAAGAATTCCATGTTCTCTGCCAACGCTAGAAGGGTGAAAAAAGATTCTCGGTTCTCTGCCTCACTAGGAGTGTTAAGAGATTATGGTCCTCTATCGCACCAGGTTGGTGGAAGAGATTTTGTAAGGTCTTCTCTACTTAGCTATAGAGGCTAAAGGAGAGTCACTAAAGATTTAGTGCAATACTTAGAGAGGATAACTCCGGGGAGTTGACATTTATGATGGTTTAAAAAAATAACTATAAAAATTTGTTATGTCTGTTCTGCTTTTCAACATTGAAAGTTTACTTTTTCTGCATTTTAAATTTTTAGAAATTGCATGTAAATAGAAATATGTGATTAATATTACATTGTGTTGTTGATTAAACTATCATCACCATCATTATTACTTTTGACAAGTTTATTATCATATGCATCACGTGATAGTATTGCTTTCGTATTGGTGTGCCTGGTAATAGTTCACTTAAGCTTAACATACTCATCAAACTTTCATAAATCTAATTTAGTTTCCATTAAATAATTAAAAAAAAAACATTTTCCAAGACAAAAAATCTCAAATAATTTAAATCTTCTTTTTTCTCTGCTCCCTTACAGTTCCAACATAAATTTGATAGCTCTAGTTAGCCCATGGGTTGGGCTAGCTTGAATTGATCCTTAGCCATCCAACAATTGTCACAATTAGTTTTGGTGATTTGGATTGATCTAGATAAACTAATTTAATTTTAGGATTTTTTAGTTAACCTAGGTTGACATAGTTTACCAAGCTTTTCCAATACATGGGGTTTGGTTTAAACTACTCCAATCTAAATTTTTTGTTTTTTGGAAGTGATATGGTCTAATGGAAATGTCAAGTTTTATTGAGTTAATTCTAAGAGGGTTTATGGTTCAAAAGGGTCCTGGTAAACCATTGCATACCCAAGGCTCAAATTTATTTTTTTAATATATTGTTTAAGGTTTTAAAATCTTTAAGATATTTTGTTAAGTTTATAGAGTCTTCCAAAATTATTTAGGGCTTAGGGTTTAATATGAACTTAATTGGTAAAAGTGACAAAATATGGTCTATAAAGCTCATTAAAGTGTTCTACGAGGTCTATGCATGATTGTGAATGAAAGTTAAATGCATAGGGCCCAAACGTAGGCCTTAGTTTAAACTTTCCAATATGGTGCATGCATAATAAGTACAATTTAGGATTTTAAGGGTGCTCATAAGTCAAAAAAGATCAAATATGGTAAGACTTTGCACCTGTTTTGCTGAAGTATATTTCATGATGATTATGAACATGTTTAATGAGTTTCCAAATGTTTCTATGGAAATTTTCATTAAGATTTCATCTTTATTGGCATAAGCTAAAAATATTTCAAGGCTTTGAATACTTAGAATATGCTTTAGATTTAAATTTAAAATATTTGATTTAAAGAATAATAGATTTCAATCATTAATTTTTAAAAAATTTGAGAGTTTATAAAACTTATTTCAAAGTAAGGATAATCATCTTGGAATGAAGTTTGATGGGTACAATACATGTGGACTTATGCTAGCATGGAGTGCACTATGAGTTAGCCTTTTAAGAACTTAATTTTAAAATAATAATTTCTTGGTCTAATGCATGCAGGTAAGAATTTAGGTTTTGAATTATGATAAGAGTTTTGTAATATGAGTAAAATAATATACACCTAACTAATGTGATTCTGATACGAGGACACCCTTAACTCAAAGTTTCATTTTTAGTTTAAAATATATTTTTTTGAGATTTTTTTAACTTTTTTATTTTATAGAAAAAATTTGGGGCATAGGAAAACTACGGTAGTGCCTACTCTTATGCTTTTCATTCTTTATCATTTGCATATGTGTTGGGCTAGTGTATATTATAGAATATAAAATGAATGAATATATGCAAGACTGTGTAAAGGTGCTCGTTTATGCAAAACTACGATCATATCACTCCATAACTAGCATAAATGTTCCTACAAAGTTTGAAACATGCAAACTGAAAGAAACCTATGAAAAAGAAAGCCCTCTGATATAAATCCACCACCTATGTGGATTCCATACATGTAATTTAAAATTATTTATTAAAAATTTTTTGTCTAAGAAACATCTTTATTTATTTATTGAAAAGAGAGATACAACTCAATGTCTTATGAAATTTATTTTGGGCAAGCTCCACCATTATAGGCTTGGTTTTCCATTTCTATGAATGTAGGTTTTAATACATTTTTTATTATTAACTTTAGCCTTCTTATCTCCTATAGCAATCCAAAAGGTGATTATTCTCAAAGGAAGAGAAAGCATTTCCGTTTGGATCCCTATCAGAACCCACAAAACCACACCAACATTCAACCAACAAAAAAATTAAAACACAACCACAAGACCCGAGGAAGAAAATTGCACCTGACACAGCCAAAGGTAAACCATAAGTAGTAACATAGGGTAAATTAATAGCGTCTAATCTTAAGAGACCTTTTAAAGGAGCAGGAATATTAACACTAAAAAAATCATAAAAATAATCCAAACTACAACAACAATTGGCAAGCTAATTCATACAAGAATTCCTCTCCATGTGAACATTATGTACGGAATAGTTCATAAAAATGAGAAAGTTTTTAATATCCCTCTTAAGATAAAACAGCATAGGGTTACAAACCGTATAAATTATAGAATTTAAAAATTGAAAACTATAATTGGCATTGACTGTAATATCAACATTAGTTAAGCCAAGAGAAATACAAACTCAAAGGCCATACAGAATTGCTAAAATAACATCATAATTTACATCACCCTTATGAATCAGACCAGCAAAAGCCATTCATAAAGTACCATTACTATCTCTGATCACCCCACCACACCCAAAAGAGGAACCACTAATAGCACCATCCACATTCAACTTATATAAATTATTAGCGGGCTTAATCTAATAAATAACCCTAGGCTCATTGGAATTAAAACCAACCTCCCAAATAATACCATAAGCAAAAGCCAAAAAATAATAGTTTTTAAAGTTCTTAATTGATGGAAGATTGACAAAATAAAGAACCAAAACTTTATCTTTCACATTTTGAATAATCCTATGAAGTTTTATAGTAACACCATTAAAAAGAGAATAACTCCTATCAACCCATAAATACCACAAAATGAGAGAAGAGTTAACATTTCAAATATGACCTTTAATCTTAATAAACCATGAACTAAGCATAGCATAAAGAAGTAATTTAGTATTAAAGCAATTTAATTGAAACAAATAATCAAAATAGACCCAAGTTTTAACAGCTAAAGGACCAGAAATGAACACATTTTGCATATTATCCATATTTAACCAACACTGACACTTAGAAGGAAAAATAAAACTTCTTTTAGTTAAGTTATCATCGGTAGGAATGAACTTATGCCAAATCCTCCAAAAAAAATAACCACAGTGGAAGGAATACTTTTATGCCATATCATAGAAATGATATTATCAACATCCTTTTTATCTCTAATTGTATGCCAAGCATCCTTTAATCTAAAACCTCCATCCTTTGATAAATCACCTAAAAATAAATTATGACAGGACATATTTAGGGGAAGGTTCAAAATTTGTTGAGTAATAAAGTTATGACTAACATTAGCAATTTTTTGATAGTCCCAACATTTATCATTAATTTAGTAATTCACATTTATGGCCACAGTGGAAGATGAGTTAATAATATAATCAATAGACTTGTCACCCAACCAACGGTCTTGCCAAAAGTAAATATTACAATTACCAAGCCCCCATAGATGAAGGGTTCAACAACCCATTTAACTTTGTAGAACCTCTGCCACACTTTAGAATTACGTTGGTTGAAGCAGCAAGTAGTAGGTTGTTTACCCACATAATATTTAGCAAACTTGAAGTTAGCCCCATGGCTCACTCTAGCATGAAAGTTGTACCACGGTTTGAATGAAAAAGCATGAGTCAACTGGTTCATACTCTTACAACACAGGGGGCCTTCTTCCAACACACCATAATAATTATCCCAAGAGGACCACATAATTTTAAAGTTTATACTAGCTCCTTTATACAAAAATTTATTAATAAGTCTATCAATTTTATTGCAAACTGATTGATTGGGGAGCATAGTTTGAAAAAAAGTAAACAGATAAGGAATAAAGGATACTTTTAATAAGAAATAATCTACCCCTAAAGCTAAGGAAATTAGAATCTGAGGATAACAACTTATACTTCACATAAATAATTAAATCTTCAAAAAGAAAAATTTTCTTTCAGCCTTTAAAAAAAGGAATCCCAAGATACTTAATAAGTAATTGAGCATGCACAAAATAAGTTAAGTCTTTAATAACCATAATACAATCATTAGACATTCTCTTAGGGACAGTAAAACAACACTTTTTTTTTTTAAGAGAAAGACCACTAACCATCTCAAATTCATGAAAGAAATCCTTAAGTTTATTAATCCTATTAACATAAGCATTCATAAGAATAATAAAGCATAAGCAAAACATAAGCGAGAAATAGGAAAACCACCCATTGTTTTAAAATAAAGACTAGGATAATTCGCAAAGATATTGAAAAGACCTCTAGAAAATTAATCAGTCGCCATAATGAAGAGGGAAGGAGAAATCGGGTCACAATATCTCAAACCATGTGAGGAATTGAAAAAACCCTTGTTATTATCGTTAATAATAATAGAAAAATAGGAACCTTCAATACAATTTCTAATAAGATTAATGACAATAGAGTCAAAACCAAAAAGCTTCAAAATATTATAAAAAATCTTCTAAATATTATAAAGAAAGCTCCAATCATGGTTATCATAGGCCTTAGAAATATCAAGTTTCAAAATCATGTTACAACCGCTAACCCTAAAATCAATATCTTGAAAAAATTATTGGGCCAACAGAATATTATCAGCAATAGCATGCCCTTTTACAAAACCCGTTTAATAATGGTGATATAATTTTAGGTAAAATAGAAGTAAGGTGACTCATAAGAATTTTAGAGAGCAATTTATAAAAAAAGGTATGGAGACTAGTAAGTCTAAAGACATTCCAATTATTAACAGAATTATTCTTGAGAATAAGCACAATAGAAGTAGATGTAAAAAACTTAGGCATCAAATTACCAGCAAAAAAAATCTGAAATAGCGAAATAAAGATCATTGCTAATAATATTCCAAGACTTCTAAAAAAACTTAGTGGTGAAGCCATTCGGCCCAGCCACAGAATCACCATTCATGCCATGAACAATCTCTTTAACTTCCTATAAAGAACGAGTTTTAGAAAGAAAATCATTATCCTCAAGAGATATAAGGTTTGGAATAATAGAAGGATTAATAATATGAGTAGGAGTAAAATCCTTATTGAAAAGGATTTTAAATGTTGTATCGCTAAATTAGCAATCTCCAAAATATCCTCAGTCACAAAACCATCCTCCGGGTGAATTTTGATAATTCAATTTTTTGCCCTTTTTCTCTTAACCAAGGCATGGAAATACTTGGTATTTTTATCACCTTCAATAAGATGTAAAGTGTTAACATTTTATTTTAAAAAAGCCTCCTCCTGTGCTTGTAATTTAAAAAGGCTGTCTTTAGAATCCCTCAATAAATTGAATTTATCATCAGAAGGATTAACTTGGAAAATAGTCTCAAAATTATTCACTTGCTGCTCAACTTCCAAAATATTCATGATAGAATTATTAAAATGTTGAGACAACTACTGAAAATAAATAAGCTTAAGTCTTTTCAGTTTAAACCAAAGTCTCATCTTACCATAGATAGAATTATCGGGATGGATCGGAGCTTGTCAATTCTCCAT
Source organism: Dendrobium catenatum (assembly GCF_001605985.2). Taxonomy (NCBI): domain Eukaryota; kingdom Viridiplantae; phylum Streptophyta; class Magnoliopsida; order Asparagales; family Orchidaceae; genus Dendrobium; species Dendrobium catenatum. The sequence goes on from NW_021319451.1 coordinate 1,339,672, forward strand.
AACCAAACTAAAAAAGGAATCATGAGATAACCACATGTTTTGAAATCTAAATTGAGGGAATGAGTTAATTTGCCTAGTCTTGAGACTAATTTATAAGGGAGAATGATCTGATAGAGTCAAACTAAGATGCTCAACAATAATAGCAGTAAAAGAATTAATTCACGAATCATTAAATAACACTCTATCCAACTACTGTCGTAAATGACCCTTATTCCAAGTGAATTTATTCCCAGATAAATCAATATCAATTAAATTATAGTCCATAACCATGTTAAAAAAATCCTTCATAGAGCGATAGGAAGGGGAAGAACCCCCTAAACACTTAGAAGGATTAGTAATTGTGCTAAAATCACCACCAACAAGCCAAGGTAAATGACAAATACTATGAAAGTTACTAAGTTAATTTCATAAAATTTATCTAGTAAACTGAGAAGAAGCAGCATATATAAAGGAAATATAATAATGAAAATTTAAAATTTTGACCTTGTAATGGATCACCTGAGTGAAATCACCAATAACATCAATCTTAACTGGATCCTTTCATAAAACCCAAATCTTATTAGCCACATTTAAAATACCATACTTTAAACCCAAAAATTGAGAGGTACTAGCCAACTTAGTAGAAGAAATAAAATATTAAATCAAAATAAGAAGAGAAACATTGTAATTATAATATAAATTCTTAACACTTAACCTAGAAGTGGGAGACCCAAAGCCCCTAACATTTCAAATAATGTCATTAACCATAAAAATAGACTTAATGAGAGGTATGTGAATGGCTTCTTCTAGGTAATTGTAAAATGATTGTTTTCTTTTTCCTACCTCATCTAATATTAAACTTGATAAAACTAGTGTCATTATAATCCTTAACAAAACATTTTGCCATCATATCCATATCTTCATTATCTGTAAAAGCATCACAATGATAATGAGAGTTTAAGGGAAGTTTACTATAATCATTTAAACCTTCTTGTCTAATCTCCTACTGCAAATCACCCTCCTCAAAGAAACTGCCATCCTCCATATTAGTTTTGCTTCTTAATTCACTACCAACATTACCAACCACCATACAGTGTTGGTCTTCCTCCTGAGCAAGAACAGTAGTTTGAGTAGGCTCCATATTAGTAAAATTATTATTAGACAACATGATATTTATCTCAAAAAAAGTATATTTAATAACACAATGAGTAATACATGGTAAAGAAGAAATATTATTGTTATTATCAATAGCAAGCATATGCTCATTCACCTGTTGATAGTCACTATTAGAAGCACAGATAGAGTGAGGATTTACTCCCTGAATAGAAATCAGATCAACATTATGAATAGAATGTTATTCATTATGCATTAAGGTACATGGGACCTCAATAGCATCCTCCTAATTAGTACCATTGCCCTTAATCCTGATAGGAGTAGATTCATCCCTAATAACTGACATTGGAGAAGCATTAACCTGCGTATGAGAACCATTACCCTAAACTAAAAATGAATTATGCCTCAGTATATCAAGCTCAATCGAAAGAGTATCATTCCCCTATGACAGTTTAGTTGAAACCTTCTCCTTTCGGAGTTGGGGATGCAACCTAAAGAACTCAATTAACACGTGACCATGCATCTTGCAATGAGAATAAAAAATAACTATGTTTTCAATTTGCACTTTTTGGAAATACCAATTCAATTCTGAGCCAATCCAAATTTCCTTATGATGTGTTTTAGAGATATCCAACTCGACTAAAACACAAGCCACAAAAGGCCTAGAAATAGAAATCGTAGCTTGGTCGGTCTGTAGAGGCCTACAAAAGATTGAAGCCAATCTGAAATGGATATGAGTATTAAAAAAATGAAGATGTAAGTTCAGGAATGAAATCTAAATAAGAGAAATTTGAGATTCCTCCCTCGCATCAAAATTCATAGTCCATTTCAATAATCTCATTTGGCAAGCAAGTATATAGTAAGATCTTCTTGAAAAAATATGACTATAATTGAGATCATTATTCAATTAAAACATAATATAACAAGGATCTATCAATCCAATGTAAAAATAACAGGACAACTTAAGATTTATAAATACTTTTAGATCACATCCAAATTATGCTGATAAAGAAAAAACATGTCGACCAAAGCATGAGCAAAAGGCGCAGCAAGTTGCGAGATAACAGAGTCATCAAACATCAAAATTGGATACCCTTTAAAGTAAGTTTGCACAAAATTAAATTTAGTAGAAGTTGACGAAGCACCCGCCAAAACATAATTAAAAGATTGCAATTTCCCATCAGGAAATGAAGAGGGAGGTGAGTTAGATGATGCTGGCGACGTCATCTCCTGGAGCCAGCAAGGCTAAAAAAGACCTGATAAAAAAATGCAAAACACACCCAATAAACCAAAAAGGAAGAAAAAATAACAAAAAAACACCAAAAACTGAAGCCAAGAGCAAAGAGAGAAATGCCATATCAATGAAGTTTGGATTGATGGTCAACATCTCGTCAACTAGTGAAATATGTTATTTCCCTATTTTTATTATTAGATTGAATGATCCTTTTGATGAGATCTAGATTATCCATGTGAAATGCTTGGTAAAATTTTTGTCTTCTTACTTTATATATCTTTTGGAGGAATTATTTATTTGATTTTTTATGGATTATCTATTAGAAAAACTTAATGATTTTGTTTTGGAAAGGCTTATCCACATATCAAGTCCATATATATGAAATATATGCGCTTTATATGTCATACAATTAAATATTTTCTTTATCCTAGAATAAAAGTTAGATAAAAACCTAGGTTTAGAATTAGGGTTTAAAAAAATTATTAACTTGTGGTTCATAAGGGATGTTCTTTTGCTAGTTCTCATCTTTATAACATAAAGAACAACTTCTATGAAATAATTCAAGGATGCCTAGATTAAAACTTGGAATGTATTGAGGCGTATAGTTTTATGTAACTTTAAATCTCCTATATAGAAAGCTTGCAATTTCTAGAAAGAGCGAGAACTATGGAGAAATGATCATGGAGCAAAAAAGAAGTAAAGAAAGCTATGGGGAAACTGTCAACATGGAATGAAGCTTAAATTAAAGTTTAGAGGGTTTTTCCCTAGTCTATGTGCTTGGATTTAAATGGAAAAATGATATAGTTTTGAGCATTTCCATGGATGTTAGTTATTTTACCAAGTCAGTTAGGTAGATAAAAGGATAGGAGCTGGTCAAGAAACAATAGGATTACTTGAGAAGTAAATTTTGGCATTTTCTACTTGGAGAGACCATTTTTTTCTAGGGTAACCCAAGCCTATTAGCTATGTTTATTACTATCTTGGAACATTCTAGAGTTTATTTGAGTGTGATAAAAGGAATACTATAGGATGGAGGCATGGTTTTATAAAAATTCAACAAAATTTAACCATTTATATGTCATTATAACTTTTAGTTAATTTTACCAATTTGATTAGTTAATTCTAGTCAATATATGAGGAGAGAGAAATTGTGAGGAAAGAGAAGCTGTGAGGAGAGAGAAGCTAAGAGGAGAGAACAAACCCATTTGAATTCCTGGTTATAAGGATCAATGTCAGATTAATTAATAGAAGACAATCAAATTTTAAAAATTTGCTGAATTCATATAATGTTATTCACATAATTGAAGAGGGCAAATCTCCTTTGTTGAAAAATTCTTATTTCTCTTTGAATCTTAACTCTAATGAGTTTCCTAGTTTATTTAAAGGAAAAGAGATTTTGGTTGCTAAGGAGAACTCAAAGGAGAAATGGATTAAAAATATGTCATTTATTAAAAATCCCTAGTCATCTTCTTCAAATTCTGTCAAAGCTAATATTTCTAATTCATTAAGTCCTAGAGCAATAAAAAATCTCATGCATCTGCTACGAAATGTGATCCATTACAAATGAAATCTCAACTGGAGCTTGAAAATGTTCAAGACAAAAATGGAGAAATTAATACTGAATCCGATGTTATTCCTATTACTTTGGAAAAAATTTGTAAGGAGCAAATTTATTCATCATTATAGGAGAATAGTCATTCTACCAACCAGTTAAAATCTCAACTGCTAGGTTTATGGAAACATCCTTAATATATTTCCATAGATTTTAAAGAAGATTTTTCTTCCTATTGTAAAGATGGAGAAACTATGTTATTAGATTTTGAATCTGTAAAGCAAAATTTGGTGCAGCTTGACAATGTTGTAGTCATCAAGGTTCTTGGTAACAACCTATATTTATCTATTCTTAATAAATAATTTTAAATGTTATGGTTGAACTTTGGTTCTTTTTAAATGACTGGTATTAGACTTGATTGGGTTCTTTGTAAGTTTCAATTTAAAGAACCTAGAGAAGGTATTTTGAATGGTCGGTCATTATTTATTGGAGATCATATCAAAGGTGTTGACAAATGGTCACCATCTTTCTTACCATTTTCTATAAAAGGACTCTTTTCTCCTATTTGGATTTAGTTACCACACTTACAATTGCACTGTTTGGATTCAACTAATATTGGCATAATTGCATCTAGGATTGGAGTTCCTTTATTGCTAGATAGTGATACTTTTAGTTGGCATAGAAGGGAATTTCTAGAGTTTGTGTCAAACATAATCTTGAAAATAAACTTCCTACTGGTGTATGGATAGAGAGTTAATGGTAAATTCTTTCAAATGGTGGAATATGAGAAAATTTCAAATCTTTGTTTTCTTTGTGGGAAGACTGGTCAAAATAAATCTACTTGTTCTTAGAAATAATTTGATTCCCAAATTCTGAAAGTTTATATGGATTTCTCCTCTACTAGTGGAGATAGAGAAAAGTCTTTAAATAATGTTCAGCATGAGGTTAGTGATCTGGTTCATAATCTTGAAGCTTATGTAGCTGAATTCTTATGTAGAACAAAATCAAAAAACCAAATACTATTCCAGCTAAAAGATTGGTTAAAAGTAATATTATGATGCAATGCTCCAAATTTTTTCCCCTTGAAGAAATTAATATCAAGAAGGATAATGATCTGGCTCATGATGAGATTTCAGAAGATGTAAATTATTTGTCTATTAGAGATAATCCAGCAAGTGAAGCTATTCCTACTGACGAATCCTCTCCAAATTTAGAATCCGTTCAATGTATCAAAGTTATTCCAGCTAATGAAGTAGTTTCACATGTTTTGAAAGACAGCCTGGATAAAGGAGTTCTAGACAATGTTATGCTTCCACATTTGGTTTCCATTTCTAAGGTTCTGAAGATGCCTGATAAGGATGAGAAGGTGTGTAATTATGAATATTTAGAATTATATGAAAATTCAAAACCTGCTAACTATAAGGACATGTATAGTAGAGAATTAAAGAAATTAGGACCAATTGAATTTGTTTCTAGAAGAGGTTTAGCTACTGGGAAGCTTCCCCTTTAGTTAAAAAAAGAATTCAATTCTATTTTTGAAATATAGGGGAGCCCATAAGAAGCATGTGGGCATCCAAAAAAATATTTAATAAATTAGCATGATGTATTTATCATTGGTCTATAAGAATCCAAAGTATAAGTGCTAGATATAAGCGATATTAACATTTTAAAAGATGTGTGGATTGGTGACAAAGCAACTTCTGCTTGGCCGATGTTTTTTGATGTTAACAATCTTGAACGATGCTCGGTTGATGCATAGTTGAATGAAATTGAGGTTTTTAACTACAGTTTTCTACACAAATATTTTTGGGAAGAATTGATCAACATCATAAAGCAAATTAAAATCCTTCTAAATCAATTTAAAGAAAGTTTGGAGCTTATTCATACGTATTCATAAAGATCTATAGTAGCTATGACATATGAAGAAAATTTCAAATTTTGTGACTCCAATGGTAATATTTGGCCAAGGAAGCTCAAGTTGCAACCAAAAATGTTGTCCTTCTGGTGGAGAGTGAGAAGAAATGTTCTTCCTATTAATGTTTTTCTTTCTTTAGAAAGTTGTTGAATTCTATCCTTTATCCGAGAGGTTGTCTAGCAGGAGAAGAGATTAAGCATATTTTAGTTTCTTGCAAGAATCCGATTGAAATATTTAAAGTTCTAAGGAAATTGGGAATTGGTATTCCTTGCTTTAATTTTGAAGCAGATATGTGGGATTATCTTTAACTTTTATGTACCAAGATTCTTATTATGGCTAGAATTTATTGCCCACCTATTTTTTATAATTGGAAAAATAAGAATTCTATTAAGTATGGTAAGAAAAATTCTGCATCTCCTACACTTACAGCAACTGAAGTTTTGTCTATTTCTATTAAGCCTTTTCTTAATCCTATTCTAGATAACTTGGTTGCTAACCAGTTTTTTAAACCAAAAACATTTCACTGGCATCCCCCACCTACAAATTAGATTAAAATAAATGTTGATGCATCGTTGACTGGCAATAATGGTGCGAGTATTGGAGGAATTTTAAGAGATAACAAAGGAAGCTTTATATCAGTTTTCAGTTAAAAGCTTTTTCTTTTGAATATTGCACAGCTGGAAACTCTTTCTATCATTTTTATTAATGATATATTAGAATAATGGATGACTGATTCTAAAGGCATTTCGATTAAAGGAGAAAACATTAATGTTATGAAGCTTTTTTAAAAAAAATTGACTTCTAATCTTCAATTAAATGTGAATAGTGATTCTTTATATTTGCCTTTCTTAATTGATTTTAAGTGTTTTATTTTTAATTGTATTTCTTGAAATAATAATAAGGTTGCAAATTATTATGCAACTTATGCTCTTATTGTGATTTCTTCTGAGACATTTTCCATAATGATCATCCTTCGCTTTTTTACTTTTTTAGTGAAGGAGGATTTTGATAGGCTTGCTATCACTTAATTGTTTCTTTGTTTTCTTAGTTTTTTAATAATATTGCTCTTCGCATTTGCTAAAAAAAAAGTTTGTTCTCGATTTTCATTCCTTCCATTTAGGAGTTGACCGGGTGATGGTGGTGGATGGCCGGCGGCCATCTTTGGCTACGACGGCAAGAGACGAAATTGTTAGAGGAGGTTCGAATCAAAATCTGGTCGGAGATGGTCGCTTGAAGACTGGTTCTGCAAGATGTATAGCTGATTCTAGGAATAGAGTTTATAATGGTCCTTTGTTGATCAAGGAAAACATCGGTGATGTTCCGAAAAAAAATTCATATGTGGAAGGTAAAGGGAAGGCTATTGCTTATGATAATGTTATTAAAACCCCACGAGTATCCAAGAGTTCTTTGGAGCAGGAGGTTGTTGATCCATCGGCATCATCTTCTGAAATGAAAATTTATGTTTACAGGTTCAGAAATTCAAATGAAATCTCTGGACCTGTCCATGAGATAAATGTGAATTCTGGTATCAACGTTAATAAAAATCTTCATTTTAATGATAGTTTGATTTCAGAGGATATTGGTGTTGTGGACAAAGTGCATGGAGTAATGCCTAATAGGAATGTTATTGAAGCAGAGGTAAACTCGTGGAAGAAAAAGCCATACATTATGTTGGATTCAAGGATGAAGATATGGTACTCACTGAGGATGGTAAAGCCGTGAAAATGAAGGAAGATGATGAGATTTTAATTGCCAATAGGTTGAGAAATTCCTTAGTAATTAAGGTGTTTGGTAAGGAATTACCGTCACACATTGTTGCCTGGGAAGTAAGAAGGCAATGGAAACTATTTGGGAACTTTCATTTCACAACTCTTGGCTAGGGTTGGTTTTTATGTTCCTTTGATTCAACAAACATGATGGAAGGTGTTATGCCAGGAGGTCCTTGGTTTGTTAATGGATGGACGGTGGAATTTTCTACTCTATCTCTGAAGGGTCTAACCTCACCTATCTGGATTAGGATGCCTCACTTACCCTTATAATGCTGGGATGAAGTCAATGTGGCTAGAATTGCTTCATCGGTTGGAAAACCTATAAAGTGCGTTGGAAACATGTTTCAGTGGAGTAAAAGTGAATATGATAGAATTTGTATGAGGGTCAAGTTTGATCAAAAGCTTCCCTTAGGAGTTCGGGTGGAGAGTATCTCAGGAAGGTTTTTTTTAGAAGTTTGAGTATGAGAAAATCTCAAAATTCTGCTATGATTGTGAATTGATAGGGCATGTGAAATCAGATTGCAAAAATAGGATGAATGATACTATGGAAAGGATTGCTAAAGTTGGGAAGCCAATACCTACTTTAGAAATAGAGAAATCTATAAGTATGGACACTGAATCATCTTATGGACCATGGATCATGGTTAAGAGGAGGAATAATAGAAGACCTGAGAGGTTGAATGAAAATCCTATGATTGTTAAAAAATAATGGAAGAAGTCAAAGGATGTTTATGGGGAGGTTGTTGTAGTGGAATCAGCTATTCTTAATGTCAATAATGAGAAGAAGCTGGGTTTAATAGCTGTTAATAAACAATTGGAGGAGGGGGAAATCCCTGAGGAATCTGAATTGCACATTAACGGGCTACAGGCTGCTACTGTTGGAGATACTGAAGTGATGAATAATGGTAAAATAGTAGACAGAGATTTGATTGCTAGTATGTTACCTTGTAATGATAATGTTATTTCTGTAAATGAAAACAAGTTTGAGGTGTTGAATTTGGAGGAGGATAGAGGTAAAGCTATAGATGATACTAGCTCCTTTCGGGATGGAAGTAATTGTGATGGTAAAATGACTCTTGTAAATTCTGTTAAAGATGAAGGAAACAAAGGTAATGAGAGGAGATTGGAAGGAGTGGAGAAGGACAAGGAAACTAGAATAAATGGGGATTTGATTAAAAGCATGCTTGCTAAAGAAATACGGGTGTTAGGTCCTATTAAAATCAATTCCCGTGGAAGAATGTTTGATGGAGGAAGTAAGAAAAGGGATGGGGGTTCTTCCCCAAAATATTTTTAATGGAATCCATAACTTTCTGGAACTGTATGGGGCCAAGAAGAGAGAGGCCACTCTTTACTTGAAGGAAATTATAAAGATCATAGGATTTTTTGTGTGGGGTTGATAGAAACTAAAATTACCTCTCTTGATAGAGGTGCTTTTGAAAGGATGATGGGTCAAAGTTGGGATTTCTTCATACAACCTTCAGTAGGGCTTTATGGTGGGATCATGATTCTTTGGAGGTCTAACATGGCTTCCTTCTCTATTGTTAAGTCATCAGAACAATGTGTTATTGGAGATCTGGATGTTTTCAATAAAGCTGTGTGGATGATTACCAAGGTATATGCTAGCAAGGAGACTCACAAGAGGAGAGAGCTTTGGGATTGTATGTAGGAATTTCTCATAGGAAAATCCCATCCATTGTTGGTGGGGACTTCAATTGTATTTTGGCTCAAGAAGATAAGAAGAGTGGAAGAAAATTTGCTTTCTCCCAAGGCTCTTTGGATCTATAGAAGTTTATGAATGAGAATGACTATCATGAAGTTGGAATTGTTGGTCCAAGATTCACTTGGTGTAACAAAAAACTTGGAGGTGGAAGGATTCTGGAAAGACTGGATAGATGTATTATGAACTCACTGGCCATCAACAAAATTCAAATTGTTGTAGTTAGACAATTAGCCGGAGTGGCTTCTGACCATAGCCCTATTGTGTTGAAACTCCATGAGCCGGTTTCAAAAGGGAGAAGATGTATCAAATTTGAAGATGCTTGGTTATCTTACCAAACTGCAACCCATATTGTTTCTAAATTTTGGAAGAAGGCTTTTGTGGGAGATGAAATGGAAGTTCTTAATAAAAAATGCAAGAGGTATTTGATGGACTTATTTTATTTTAGCAAAGAGAGATCGAAAGAATTCTCTATGGAAAAAGAGAGATTGAATGCTGAAATCTTACAAATCCAAGAGGAAGAAGCAAGAGTTGGATGGTTGAATGAAGACAAATTATGGTTACTTAGAGCCAAGGTCAAAGAGCTTAATGTCATTCTAAATGGTTTGAATACTTGGGTGAAGGAAAGAGCTAAAATTAAGTGGATTGAAGATGGAGATTCTAACACCAAGTTTTTTCATTCTTTTTCCATTGCAAGGAACAATGTCAAATTTATTTCTCAAGTAAAGAAGCTTGAAGGGAATTTGACTGAAGATCCGAAGGAGGTTGAGGATGTATTTCTTAGATTTTTTCAGAACAAATGGAAAGACAAGGCTTGCAGTTTGACGGGTTGGCCTGTACCATGGATGATGGTAGATGAGGAGGATAAATGATTGCTGGATAGATTGCTTTCAGAAGTTAAGATTGACAAAGTTGTTATGAAGTTGGGTAACAATAAAGCTCTTGGAAGTGATGGGATCACCTACTCCTTCTTCAAGGCTTATTGGAGCATCATCAGGTATGATGTGTTTAGTGCTGTAAAACTATTTTTTCTCATAGGAAGCACGTGTAGGAAATGGAAAGACAAATTGATAGTGTTGATTCCCAAATCCTCCAACGTGGTGTCTCCAGCTGCTTACCGTCAAATCAGTCTCTTCAATTCTATCTACAAAATTATGGCCAAGGTTTTATTGAATAGAATGTTGGGAATCATTACTAAAATCATTTCTGAAAAGCTGATGGCTTTCATGAAGGGTAGATCGATATCTGATCATATTCTATTAGCTTAGAGAGTATTCAACCAACTAAGGTATTCAAATCAAACAATGGTCTTCTAGCCATCAAGGTGGACATAGAGCAAGCATACGACAACATGTGTTCGGCTACTCTCAAAAAGATGATGATACACTTGGGATTTCCTTTCAAATTTGTTAACATGGTTATGAAGTATATCTCAGATCCAAGATATTCTATTTTGATTAATGGCTCTAATTCTAGTTGGATTGAGGGGAAGAGTGGCTTTCGGCAAGGATGCCCACTATCCCCTTTTCTGATTATCTTATGTTCTCAATTGCTAACCAATGCTTTTCATAACAAAGGTTTGGATTTGGGAGTTAAAATATCATCTAAACATGAGAAGATTTCTCACCTTCTATTTGCAGATTATGTGTTGCTTTTTACTGAAGCCAAAAAGAGAAGTATGGAAAAGGTTAGAGACATTGTGCAAAGCTACTGCAAGTGGACTGGACAGAATATCAATTACCACAAATCTTCTCTGATTTGTGGCAATTCTATTGTAAGGAGAAGGAAAGTTCAAATTTCCAAAATGATGGGAGTAAAATTAGTTGAATAATTTGAATATATCGGTATCAAGTTGGCCTTGAGAAGATTAACAAAGTTGGATTTTCGAATGTTGTTGGATTACTCTAGCAAAAAGTTGAATGCTTGGGGGAATAGGTTTATTTCTCTTGCTGGAATAATGGTTTTGGAAAAACCATTTATCTCTCTCTCCCTATGTTTATTATGTCACACTCTCGTATTCCTTTGAGTACTTTGAAGGAGTTTGAGAGGCTTTGTAGAGATTTTATTTGGAACAAATGTGATGGCTCAAGGGGAATTCATTATGTAGCATGGGATAAATTGTTCAAACCAAAAAGACTTGGAGGTTGGAGACTGCAGTCAGCCTTGTCTAGGAGAGATACCCTTAGAGAAAAATTTGCTTGGAAGCTTTTTGAAAACCCGGGCTTTTTATTAAACAGAAATTTTTTGTGTAAATAGGGATCCAAGTGGTCGGACAAAGGTACACAAAGATGTGACTCTTCATCTTGGAAGATCATTTATATTGGGTGGAATGCTCTTAAGAATTTCTTAAGATGGAAGATAGGAAATGGTTCCAAAATTAACGTTTTGAAGGATATATGGATTCTAGATAAGATTCTTCTCAAATGGCCAACATTTGTAGGATCTCTGGATGATGAAAACACTACTTTTGACTTCTTTATCCACGAGGGAAGCTGGGACCGTGTAAAATTAAGCTTGTTCATTGGTAAGGAATTACTAAATCTTATTTATAATGTCCAGATTTTCCAAATTTGAATGAAGATTGCATGGAATTCATTTTGAAGATGATTGGTAAATCTCTATCAACATTACTAGTGGAGGAAGATCACAAATAAGTGATGGATGAAGATCATATATCTTGGATTTAAAAGCTGAAGTTTAGTGCAAGGGTGGAATTATTTATATGGCGGTTGTTTTGGGATGTTATTCCTACATAGATGTTTTTAAACAAGAGAGGATTGTCTGATTCCCAGCTTTTTCTGTTTGGCTGTGAAGCAGTTGAAGATGTTAACCATGTTTCCTCAAAATGCTTAAAGTTATTAAAGGTATAGGAAGTTCTTAGATGCTGAGGTTTTCTATTACCCGATTTTGAAGATTGGAAGGACTGTTTATTAAGTTTGAGAAGGCTAATGAATTCTAATGTGATGATGAGTAGAATCTATTTTACACTGCTATGGGCTGTTTGGAACAACATGAACAGAGTTAAGCATGGGAAATCCAAAGATAGCAACGTGTTGATAATAGCTTTTATATTGGGTTTTATTAGCTCAGGAAATCAGTCTTTGATCCGGTCGGACAATTAGGTTGTTAATCAATCCTTTGAACTGTTCTTTGATAAATGGCAACCTCCACCACCTGATTGGGTTAAGAAAAATCTCGATGCCTCATTAAAATACAATTATGAAGCTGGTATTGGTGGCATTGTAAGGGATAGCAAAGTAAGATTCATTTTAGCATTTGAGATGAAGAAAGTACATTGGGATATTTCTTAGTTGGAGTTTTTAGCAATTGTTTCCCTCAAAGAGGTGTTGGAAGAAAGACTTCAAAAGGTTAATGGCATTATTGTGGAAGGCGACAATAAAAATGTCATCAATCTTCATTAGAAATTGTACAGCAAACTGAAGAAGAGTATTTGGGATAGAGATAGTGGAGATTTATCTTTCTTTAGCAATTACAATAATGTTATCTTTCATTGTGTTAATCGTAATTGTAATAAGTTAACCGACTACTGTGCTAACTTAGCCATTTCATTTGATTTTCTTTGGGACTTTTTTTATGAGAGTGTTCCTCCTTCTTCCTTTGTACAACTTTTAAAGGAAGAATGTGATAGTTTGAATCACTCTCATTAGTTTGTATCTAGGTTGCTTTTCTTTTTTTTAATGCAACTTTGCAATTCTCAAAAAAAAAAAAAAAAAAAATCCAAAAAAAAAAAAAAAATATTCTTCTTTTTTCTTGAAACTCCAAGCAAATTTAGTCCTTATTGGATCAGATATATTGACCACCGAATGTATACCTTGGCCCCGTTCCTTCCAACTCTTGCATAAGTTTTCCCAAGCCACATAATGTAAACCGTGACTTCCTCCTTGTTTATCCAAAATAAAATTTCTACAAGCCTTGTCCAACTCTTTTAAGATACTCATTGGAATCAATGAGTGAGCAGCCACAAAAATTGGTAAAGAAGTTATTACTTATTTAACTAGTACAAGCCTTCCTGCAAAAGAAATAGATTGCTTGCCCCAAATGTTGAATTTGTTAGCAGATTTCTCTAAGATGAAGTTAAAATCTGAAGCCACCAACCTTCTAAGATCCATCTTGATCCCAAGTAGTTTAATTCATTAACAATTTTATATCCCCAAAGCTTGGAAATAGCTTTTCTCCTTTTCCTTTTTACAGATTTCCCAAACAGGATCACTGATTTTTGTTCGTTCACTTTCTGTCCAGTTCGGCTGCTAAAGTCTTCAATTATCTTCTTGAATTACTCCATGCATTTAAGCTTTGCTTTTGAGAATAAAAGAATGGTCAGCTGCATACAATAAATGTGAGATTCTTGGAGCATTTGAAGAGATTTTAATACCCAAGTATCTTCCTCTTTGACTCAAATCATCAGTAAAAATCTGAGCACAAATAATGAATAAATAAAGAGAGAGCGAACAACCCTGTCTAAATCCACTTTTGGATTTAATACCTTTAGAAATTTTACCATTTATCAAAATTAAAAACATATGATTCTCCACACATTCCATGAGTAGATTAGTAAAATTGCTAGGAAATCCATAACGTTCAAAACTTGTCTTAACGTTCCCCAAGCCCTACTATCATAGGCTTGTTCCATATCTAGCTTGATGGTTACCAAACCTTTACTAGATTTTGAAAATTTGAGTTTATTCAAAAGTTAATGGCCTAACAAAATATGAGAAGATATAGATCTACCTCTAATAAAAGCAGTTTGCACTTCAAAAATAAGACCATTAATCACCTTCAAAAGTCTGTTCAGCAACATTTTGGCAATGATTTTGTATAATGTGCAACAAAGATTGATTGGTCTGAAGCTAGTAGGGATAACCGGGTTGAGCACTTTAGGAATAAGAATAACTAAAGATTCTTTCCAATTCAGAGAAAGTTTCCCTGTTTGGAAGAACTGCTTCACTGCCAACCACACCCCTTTCCTATAATGCTCCAATAGTTTTAAAAAAAGGAATATGTAACACCATCTAATCCAGGTGAAACATTAGCGTTTTCATTTTGAATAACCGATTCCAATTCAGAATAAGTGAAATCCTCCTCAAGTAACATAAAATCAGATTCTGATAAAGAATACAAACCTGGTGGGCATCCATCCAAACAGCTAATCCGTTCCTTCCATTTAATTTTAAAGAAATTTAACAGAATCTCTTCAATTTCACAATGCTCTTCCACTAGGATCCCTTCTACATTCTTCAATTGCTGGATAGTATTCTCCAATATTCTACCATTGGCAAAGGAATGAAAAGAAGTTGGAGTTAATATCATTAACTTGGATCCACCTCACCTTAGCTCTTTGTCTCCACCAAGTGTTAATCCTAGCCATTGTCACATTAAATTCATGAGTTTTGGCTCTTAACAACAAGAGCTTTTTAGTGGAAAGCTCCTGCTCATTAGATTCTTCAAGCTATAAAACAGAGATTACCAGCTTCAAATTTTCTTTAAGCTCCATGATGCTCTTCAATTTTGATTTACTCCAGTAATGAAGAGCTCTCAACACTCTTTTACACTTCACATTAACAACATCCATTGCATCACCTTTTATTGATTTACTCCAGGTCTTCAACACAATAGCTTTTGAGGACGGAAAAGAAGCCCAGACGTCCTCATATTTCAAAAATCTGCTATGTTGTAATTTTTCATTACAAATCCTGAGAACCAACGGGCAATGATCAGACCCGATTCTCTCCAAGTGTCTAATTGCTGCATTTTAGATTTTAGATAAGGCTTTGGAGTTCAAGAGACACCTATCAAGCCTTTCAAGAATACGAGCATTTCCTTTTTTATTGTTGCCCCATGTAAACTTTGGCCCTATCAGCGCAACATCATGAAGATCCATCTTTGACATGAATTCTTTCATTTCTTGAGGCCATTGTAAGAAAGAGAATTTCTTCCCACCACTTTTTCCTTCTTGAGCTAATATGCAATTGAAATCCCCTCCTAAAAATATTGGGATTTCCATGTCACCACGGCCTTCTATTTGATCCCACAGCCTCCTCCTCAAGTGAGAGTTTTGGTTTCCATAAACTGTCGAGATCATCCAAGTACCTTTTTTGTAAATGTTGAGCTTCCCAATAACACATTAAGGAGAAGCATCCACTAAGGAGAAACTAGACAAATTTGTTTTCCACAGAATAATAATTCCTCCAGAAGCAGCATTAGAGGGATACATAAAGAAATACCATTCATCCCCAAACAAATTATTGATCTCCACTTTCTCAAAAGAAGAGATTTTAGTTCCAACCACACTAGCAAAAAACATCCCAAGTTTTCATAAAATCCTTCAAATATAGAGAAGCCTCTCTTTTATTGGCCCCTCTACAATTCCAAAATGCTAAAGAAGTCATTTGGGGTTAGATTTGGGAGTAATCCCACTCCTTCCTTTAGTTACCTTAGATTTTTTCCTGGAAGAGCTGTTCAAAGGCCCAAGGTGTTTATGTTCCTTCAATAGCTTTGGTTTTTGAGTTCCAGATTGAGTATTCTCTAAGAACGAGATCCCCAATTTCTGAGTAGCTTCTTTAGCCTTGTTTCTGGGATTAGAATGAGCCACCAACACATCATTATCTGTATTATCTTCTTTCGCAATTTATCCTTCTTCTAGAATCGGTTCAACAATTGTAGACATTACTAAAACCTCCTCAATGCTGTTATCCTCCAGCAATTTGAACATGTTATGTAATTCAGGTTTCTCCTCATTGATATTAGACATTTTCTTCGTAGTTCCAGTAACATTTGCAACCTCTGTATCCACTTACTCAGCATTCTCAATATTTTGAAAATTCTCAATAACTAAAATAACATCAGAACCAGCAACTTCCTTAAACAATGATAAATCTGAATTAGAATTCCCTCCAGTTGTCATTCTTTTAGCAATCCAATCTTCTTTCATATTTTTATTCTCCTCCACCTTATTTTTTTTGAGGAGGCAAATTCATCCTTCTACCTTTTTATGATGCACATGAATCCAAGGCCCATATTTAGAATTTTCATTAGGATCATCAATCCTTGGTACTTCAGAACATCCTTCTTTGGAAACTGGATCAATATCTATATTAGGAGAGATCTTCTTCTCTTTGCAAACATTGCTAAGATGACAAATTCTTCCACAAGTGAAACAATATGTTGAGATTTTTTCATACTCAACTTTTTGAAAAAATCTTCCGTCAAGCCATCCACCCAAACACCCAATGGAAGTTGTTTGTCTAGTTCCAATCGAACACAAACTATAGCAAATTCTCTCCTCCCCCATTGAAACATGTCACCATCAATAAGCATAGGGGTACCTATCAATGATGCAATCCTAGCAGCATTAATCTCATCACAACAATAGAGAGGTAGGTTTGGTAATCTCAACATTAATCAATGATGCAATCCTAGCAACATTAATCTCATCACAACAATAGAGAGGTAGGTTTGGTAAGTTACACCCTTTAAGGAAGTAGTGGAGAATATAGTACTCCATTTATCAAGCCCAATGATGTGTCCATTTACGAACCATGGACCTCCTAAAATAACCTTATCCGCAGCCTCTTTTGAGAAGAAAGAACATAGCAACCATCCTGAGCCAAGTATCGTCAAGTGGAACTTTCTGAATTGAGACCATTGGCGTCTCAATTCCACAGCAGTTGAATGAACCTGAATCACCTTATCAAAGACTTTAACCACTATTGAATTCTGGAGTTTCTCAGAATTTTCAATAATCTTTGGTTCAAACAGTTTGATAGCCTTCCCAACTTTGGATAGGAATGATCCTTCTATTGGAATATCTACTTTGATGTGTTATTGTTTAGAACACGGGTTGCACACAACCTCTACCGAATCAGAAACCTTTTGGACATTCTCACAAAATTTAGTGCTCCAGATTCTTCATCTTGGACTGAAAAACCTCCCTTGGAATTATTAGCATAATTCTCAAATCTATTGATGAAAATCTTCAATCTAGAAGATGAAGATTCGATTTCATTTGCTTTAATTTTGAGAATAGATGAAGGTGAATCTATATTTGAATATGCTAACACTTTCTTCCCCTTACTAGTGAAAGGAGAAGAGATTTTGAATTGCTCTGTGCAAGGTTCTTTGATAATCAATGTACCATTAAACCCTAAACTATTAATATTGGTGGGATCTCTAAGTGGAAGCTTATTATATTGTGTATAATAGTCACATGCATCTAGATTTAAAACGTTTTTAGAAACTCCTTTGTCTATAAATTTTATAAATTAAATCTTACATCATTTATATATTTTAAATCCTTATTATATAATCTTAAAATCAAATCTATAATATTTTTATAGTATACATCTTATCATAAAATACTTTAACTGTATACCATTTTTTGAGTTAGTGAATGATTTTGGAACATGATTTTTCCTTCTTTTTGAATCATCTTTGGTTTATATTGTATATTTATATGTATATTTAGTAAGGAGTAATTAGACTTATTATTCCATAAATTTAAATTATATAAATAGCATCCTTTGGCCTGAATTTGAGGTAAGACTAGTTGCCTTTAGTTTAAGTTTTATTTTCAACTAGTCTTGTCATATCTTTTGAATTACTTTGAATTTAACTCAAAAATAAATTTTTTTTGTTGTAAGTTGTTCACTTTCAAAGATAATTTTCATAAAAATTTTAGCAACATTTGTTTTACAAAATAACATACAATTTTCAAGTACTTACATTGCTTTATTGCCCAGATTATGTAGTCTTTGAATATTGTTTTAAAATTTTTTTTCTTGCATGTTTATTTTGAAACTTCAATTCATCATATTTGAATCTTCATATAATATAAAATTAGTGAGAAAACACATTTTTGTTGTGATTAAAACTTTATTTTTGTGTGGGCCTTGAGAGCAATTTCTTGAATATTATTCCTTTATGAGATCTAAATTTTTTACAATTATTTTTTTCTTTATATTTTCATTGTATTATTGTTGTGAGGTTATCATCATCGTGTGAGGTAATTTATTCCTGTCTTTAGGAAGATGTGAATGTTGTAATCTTTTTTGTTATTAATTAAAACCTAATATGGGGTTGTACTAGGCGTAGAGTAGGCCAATTTTGGGTTTCACTTAAAAATTATGTTCTCTTTATTATGATTTGCTTTATTTTTATTTTCTTATGGTCAAATCACTAATTTTTATACAAAGAAAAATATAATATTTATTTTTTTAATTTCCACTCTAATTAGTTTACAACACAATTCATCCTCCCCCCCCCCCCCCCTCCTCCCCCCCCCCCCCCCCCACCACACACACACACCACCTCTCGTCGAGTTGCCATGATATTTCTCAATTAGTATTAGAGCTTAAGCTCCTTCTTAGATTACAATATAAGAGTTTAGATACTTCCCTAGCTATATAATCCAATTTTCAAAGGTCCACTACTTGAGGGATATTCCACACGCTTCCCATCAATCTTTGATAAGGTTCCTATCGACTATTAGAAGAACTATATTAGCAGTTTATAGTGTAGCCAAGACTCTAGAATACAAACATGCTCAGACATCTATATCACACACCCTCGAAAGATTTGAATGGTAAAATTATTGATAAACCTTTTGATGATTGGACTCACCTTGATCGTGAGTTAGATAAATTGAATTATAGATCTTGTAAAGTTTTTCATTGTGCTTTACTTCTTGATGATTGCATTAGAATTTCCTTGCTTACTATTGCTAAAGTTATTTGGGACTAGATTATTAAAACTTATGAAGGCACTAGTGAAGTTAGAGATGCCAAAAAAAATATACTTGTGCATTAGTATGATCTCATTAAAATGTGGTCTTATGAATGCATTTCTGTAATATACCCTAGATTCAAGAAGATCATTAATATATTCTCTTGCTAAAAAAACACAAATCAAGAACTTGTTTACAAAATTTTGCATTGCTTACCAAGAGAACGTAATGCTGAAGTTAATGTTATTTATGAGTCTAAAGATTTACATTTCTCATGCACTTTATCAATTTTTTAGTTTTTTTATAGTATATGAATAGGTTATAGGTTAAAGGGATAGCAAGGAGGAATTCCAAGGAAAGGAAACCACAAAAAACTTTTGTCTTTAAGCTGAGGACACAAGTGATGACTTCTCAACTTCATCATTTGAACTAAAACTTGAGGAGGTTGCAGTGCATAAAATGAAGTTTGGAAATTCATGAGAAAAAATACCTTAAGGTATAAATTTTAGAACACACCAAAGCCTTTCTCCAAAAAAAATCTTCTACGATACAAAAAATTGCTACAAATGCACTAAGCATTGACACATGAAAGGAGAATGCCTTCAAATTAAGCATGAGCCTAAAAATAAAGATAAGGAATAAAAAAAAAAAGAAAGAGAGGCACCTTAGGAAATATATAAAACCTCCCTTGTAAAGTAAAGACAATGACGAGTCAAGCTAGAAAAGCTTAGAATAGGAAGTAACATATACCTCATTACAAATGGATTTGACTCTCCCAACTTGTAGTAGGGGAGTTAGATGTTCTTAACAAAGGAAAGTGGAGAATTGCTACTGTCTATGGGAGTAGGGACGTTTATAAGAGGAGTTCTCTGTGGGATAGATTGGAATATCATTTATCTAAAGAAATTCCTATGGTAGTGGGTGGAGACTTCAATTGCTTACTATCTAAGGAAGAAAAAAGGGAGTGAAAAAAAAAAATCTCCCTTGGACCTAAGGAGATGAAGTCATTAATAACATGTAATTATTTACATGAGGTTGGGTGTATTGGATCCAGATACAATTGGTGTAACAACAAAAAGGGGTATGATAGGATCCTTGAGAAGTTAGTAGATGTCTCCTAAAGTCAGCAGCTTTGAACTCTTCCCATCATTTGGTGGTTAGGCATTTGGCTAGAGTTGCATTAGACCATTGTCTGATTTTGTTGAACTTATTGGAGTTCAACTTTCTGTGTAAGGAGAATATCATGTTTGAAGATATATGAGCCGCAATTCTAGCTTCAATGGTAGTGGTTAGAGATACTTGGAGGATAAAATCTGTTGGAGACCTTCTTCAAATTCTGAATCAGAAAATGAATAGACCTTTAAAGGCTTTGTATTATTGGAGTAAAGCTAAATTCCAAAACCTAAATCAATATAAAGAAGTGCTTAAGAAAGAAATTATGGATTTGTAAATTAAAGAGGCCAAATTCGGACATCTTTCGGATGAGGACATGTGGCTTTTGAAAATGAAAATTGCTCCGAGACATGATGGAATTTTATATTCATTTATCAAATCATATTGGCCTATAATTAAGGATGATTTATAGAATGCTTTGGATCACTTTTTCAAATCCAAGAAGATGTTTAAAGAGTGGAAAGAAACTATCATAGTGCTGATCCCAAAGGTTAAAAATCCTTTGTCTCCTTCCAATTTTAGACCGATAAGTCTATGCAACTTGGTTTATAAGATTGCGATAAAGATGATTTAAATAGATTATTGCTTGTTATTACTAAAATAATTTCAGAAGAACAAGTGTCTTTTTTGAAAGGGAGGTGACTTTCAGATCATGTCTTAGTGGTTCATGAAATCTTCCACAAGTTTAGGTATCTAAATATTCTTGTTTCTTTGAAAATAGACATGGAACAAGCATACGATTCAATGGGATGGCCAACTTTGTTTAAGGCATTGGAGTATTTTTGTTTTCCAACTAAATTTGCTAATCTTATTTTGGATTGTGTTTATAGTCCTTACTTTGGTTTATCAATCAATGGGAATTTTTCTAATTGGATTGAAGCAAGGAGCAGCTTTCATCAAGGTTGTCCTTTATCTCCGTTCTTGTTTTTTATTTTTGCACAACTACTTTCAAATGCTTTTTCACAAAAAAAAAAAAAAAGGATTCGGTTGGTATTTGTATTTCTTCTTATGGGCCAAAGATATCTCACTTACACTACACCAATGATATTATTATTTTCTTTGATGCAAGTATTAAGATGATAAAGGAGATTAAAGGCATCTTTAAAGACTTTTGTGGATGAACGGGTCAAAGGGTGAACTTTAAAAAATTTAGAATTCTATTTGGGAAAACACTCAAGAGAAGGAAAAAAAAAGCAATTGCAAGATTTATGAATTTCAAGGAGATCAAAGAATTTTCTTATTTGGGCATCAAAGTTGCATTGAAAAGACTTATTAGAGCTGATTTTCAGTTCCTCTTATATAAAACCTCGAGTATGTTGAGTGTGTGGGGAGGAAAATTTTTCTCTTTGACCAGAAGAATCACTTTGGTCAAATCAATTTTTCTATCCTTTCCTACTTTCATTATACTCTTTCTTTGGATCCAAAAGGTGTTTTGAATGAAGTAGATAACATGTGCAAAAGTTTTATATGGAGCAAGAAGGAAGGAGGAGCTGGACTTCACTAAGTGTGCTGGGATTCCATATGTAGACCAAAAAACTTGGGTGGCCATGAAATTATACCCTTTTCTAAGAAAACTGGTCCATTAAGAGGCAAATTTGCTTAGAGGTACTGACAAGATAAAGAATCTTTCATGCATAAAGCCCTTTTCCCTAATTATGGTCCAATTTCTTATGACCAGTTCAGCTGCATGGAAACTAATATGCAAGGGAGAGGAAATTCTTAAACCAATCGTCAAATGGAGAATTGCAAATGATAAATATGTTAATGTCATCAAAGACAATTGGTTATAGGATAGAAGCATTAATAAATGGCCAACCTTTATGCAATCAATGGTGTGCAGTGATCTCACGATTGACAGGTTTTTTTGTAATGATTACTAGGATGTAGGGAAGCTTGGAGATTTCTTTGGGTTAGATCTCATAAATCTGATCTCTAGAATTCAAATTTCTTCTAAATGTTCAGATGATCAATTGAAATTCATTCGAATGATTTCTGGTAAGTCAATTTTGGCCATGCCAACCGAATCATTGGAGAGATGCATTACAAATTTTTTTGGTTAGAATGGTTTAAAAAATGCTAAACTCAACTCAACTGTGGAGACATTTTGGTGGAGAGTACTTAACAATACAATTCCAACAAATTAATTCTTAATCTATAGAAGATTACAAGGTAACAATGGATTTCCAAGGGGATGTGAGGTTGTTGAAGATATTGAGCATATTGTTCCCAAATGTAGGAAATTAAAAGATGTCATTCAACATTTAAACAATTGGGGTTTCGGTATTCTTAATTTCAACTCCTTTGAGTCGTGTGGTATTTTGTTGGATAGCCAAAATCATTGGTTGGTTAATTTTTTTTGCAACACGATCTAGTTATCACGGAAAGCTAGGAACGAGTTTGTTCATGATGGACTTGTAACCAACCCGTTGGTAGTTGTAATAAATATTGTGAGTTATTCAGCTATTTCTAAGTCCTTTAATTGTTTTTAACTCGGGTATTTGGGATGTTAATCAACCGTTCAGGTTGTTGAATAATAATTGGCATCCTCCTCCACTCGATTGAATAAACGTTAATATAGATTCTTCCCTTTGTTCATCCTATAAAGCTGAGATCAGTGTGTCTTTCCAAACCATAAGGGAAGATTCTTCTTGGCATTTAGTCAAAAAGTGGGTTCATTGGGATATTTCTTCATTGGAGCTCCAATCTATTCTATCAATCAAGGATGTGGTTAAAAATTGGATGTTTGCTTACAAGGGCATAATCATAGGTGGAGACAACAAAAATGTAATCAACTTCATTCAAGGTATTGTTAGGAAAGGTAGCAATGACTAGGGAGATCTATCATTTATCAAAGATTTCAACTTTGTTATTTTTAATTGTGTGAAAAGGGAAAGCAATATGTTAGCCGATCTTTCTGCTAACTATGTAATTTTTAGTTCTTTTTTTGTGCTAACTATCCTACTTTTATTAATTTGTTAAAGGATGAATCAAATGCTATTAGGATGTAATCCATTTTTTAGTTTTTAATGAAGCAATTTTTACTTTTCTTTAAAAAAAAATCGAGTTGACACTTCATATCGAAATGAGGTAAAAAATGACACCACTTATGATGATCTTGATGATACTTTCAATGAACTTTTATTTGCATAAAATAAATTGAGCAAAAAATTTATTCTCTTATGATTTTTAAAAACTAATAAATTCTCAATTTGATATTTTATCTACTAATTTGTCTATTTTAAAATTTAAAATGAATATCATATTTAAAAAACCAAGCATGCTAGTATACTTGAAATGTAGAAAAAAGAATCTTAAATAAAGACTAGAGACACTTTTTCATGTATACTCTACTAGCATATTTAG
Organism: Dendrobium catenatum; assembly: GCF_001605985.2. Taxonomy (NCBI): domain Eukaryota; kingdom Viridiplantae; phylum Streptophyta; class Magnoliopsida; order Asparagales; family Orchidaceae; genus Dendrobium; species Dendrobium catenatum. The sequence goes on from NW_021319451.1 coordinate 1,363,226, forward strand.
CAGTAGAAATAGAAATGTCTCTCATGATAGAGCTTTCACTATAAGAACAAATACTATTTTAAACATAAAGTGTAATGCATGTGGAAAAAAGGGCATAATTAATTTGATTGCATGTAGAAGAAAATGAATATTAGAAGTAAATCAAAAAATCTTTTGTTATAAAAACAAATCCCTCTTTGCCTATTACATATAGTAGTATTACTAGTTACCTTCTTTCATTAATGTCTTTGCAAAATAGTTGACCCAAATTAAGTTGTGTTCCTAAAATTAACCATCAATTGATTTTTGCAGGAATGCCTTCATAGAATATTAAAGAAGGCTTGGATAGTGGATTTTCAAGTCATATGAGTGAAGATAAAGCTAAATTCAAAGAACTTAAAAGTCAAGGAGGAAATGTGATATAAAGAGAAAATGCTAAAGGAAATAACATCATAAATGATATTGCTGGTAACTCTTCCTTTACCATAAAAAACGCATTTATTTTTTTATGACTTAAAGAAAAATTTTATATTTATTAATTAACATTATGCTAAGGGTTTTTTAGTTTCGTTTTATATAAATTTTTATTCTATTAAATAAAAAAATGTTAATTTTGTTGAAAAAACATTAAAAAAATATTTATCCTGTTGATTTAAAAGGTTTATTTATTGATTCAAATTTATTTTGTTTTAATAGAACATTTGATGAATGTTTGTTATGGCATTGGAGACTATGTCATATTAATATGCACATACTACACAAGATTTTAAAATTAGATGTTTTAAGTTGTTTGCAAAACCTAGATTTTTAATCTAATTATGTTTGTGATTAGTGATTGCATTATAAACACATAAGTCATCTTTCAAAAATAAAAACATTGTTTCTACATCTAGACCATTTGGACATTTAAAACTTAATTAATTTTGACCCATTAGTATTTTTAGTCTTAGTGGTAAGGTTTTTTGTTGATTTATTATAGATGACTATCCTAGGTTTATATTTGTGATGTTGTTAGCTCATAAAAATAATTATTGTGAATGAAACAATCTTGGTAGATTCGTCTGAGAAAAATCTTCTTAAATCCAATCTAGTGAATGAAATCCCTTTCAAATCTGCCTCTAAGATTGAAGTAAATGAAAATGGTGAAGAGAAAATGCTTGTGAAATAGTCTAAAATTCTGGAAGAACATGAAGTTGCTGAACAAATTGAAAATATGAATTATAAGATAGCAAAAGTCTATGTAGTAATGAATTCTGATGGATAGAAATCAAAATTTTTTCAACAGAAGGAAGTATCTGGTAAAGACAAGGAGGAGGTTCGCATTTGTGAATCTGGTGTTTTGGGTAACTGTAATACGGGAAGTAGTCATTCTAATGCTCGGTCTCAACAAGCCGAATCATCTATATGGAATAGAAATTCTAATATCTTTTAGTGCCATTTGCAATTCTCAAAAAAAAAAAAAAAATTGGAATAGAAATTCTAATATCAGAGCCCTCAATATATATTATGGTAAAGGTTTTATAGAAAATGGCACAGTGGTGAAAATTGATTTGGAAAATGAGTTAGAAAACTCAAAGAAACTCCATGAATCAATGGCAATCAAAGTATTGGGGGAGAATGTTCCATTCCACTTAATTGGTTTGGAATTAAGAAGAAAATGGTCCCAATTTGGGAAGTTTCATATGACAATGCATGGAATGGGATGGGCACTTTGTGCCTTTGAAGAAAGTGGTGCTTTGGAATCTGTTTACTCTAGTGGCCCTTGGTATGTCAATGGACATATTATATGAATGGATAAATGGTCTCCTTCCTTTTCTCCTTTCACAATAAAAGGGCGCATGGCTCCTGTTTGGATTAGAATGCCTAATCCCCCATTGCAATGGTGGGATGAGGTCAATGTATGTAGAATTGCTTCAATGATAGGAACTCCCTTTATAATTGATGGGAATATGTTCCAATGGGGGAGGAGAGAATTTTATAGAGTTTGTATTCGGATCAAGCTTCATGACAAATTGCCCTTGGGAGTTTGGGTGGAAGGAAGCCAAGGTAAAGTGTTTCAAAATATTGAGTAAGACAAGATATCAAATTTTTTCTTCAAATGTGGATGGATAGGGAATTTTGAAAAAAATTTTGTGGAGAAATGTTTAGATTCTTCTCAAGGATCTAAAGAAGCATACAACCAAATTAAACATGCTGATTTTGTGAATAAAGAATCTCATAAAGTATCTGGGAATGAACTAGAAGGGGGTATGGTTGAAGATAACAACTCATATGGACCTTTGGTCCATGTGAAATATGGAAAAGGTAGAATAAAAAATATGAATTTCAACATAGTTTGGACAAGATCTACAAAGAAGGATGCTGCTAATGTAAAAGTTCCTCCTGAGAATCCTACAATCCAGAAAAATTTTGAAGGAAAAAAAGAAAATAAAGCTCCTGAAGAACATTTAGATGTTCCTGTAGCTGCAAAAGGGCTCACCACTTTGAAGCAATCTACTATGAAGCAATCTAGAAATGAGAAAAATTATACGAAATATGGGAAAGTTTCCCTTGTTGATTCAGGAAATTCTCTTTCAATTCTTATAAATTTGATGCTCTAAATCAAATTGTAGAAAAAGGGGAAATACTATATCTAGAATATGATGTTGGAATTAATATTACTGAAGTGTCTTCAATCAATAAGGACTATGTGATTATTTCAAAGAAGAAAGACCATGTATCATCTAAGGTGGAACTGGAATAACTAAAGGTATTGGGACCTATTAATATGGTATCAAAAAGTAGAAGAGGGAATTCTGATAATAAAGTTAAATTAGGGACTTTGTCCCCTCTTGTTCAATGACGTCTACAATTATCTTTTGGAATTATAAAGAAGCTAGAAAGAAAAAAACTTCTCTATATCTTATGGAGATAGTAAAAGATCATGGGGTCTTTTTTGTGGTTTTATTGAAACCAAATTATCTTCTATTGATAGATTGGAGATAAATTCTATGATTGGTTCAGATTGGAAGTTTTTTCAAGTTCCTTCTGTGGGCTTGTCAGGAAGAATTATGGTGCCATGAGAGATAACTTTGCTTCTTTTAATTTTTTAGATTTTTCTTCTCAATTAATTATTGGTTAACTTGATGTTCCCCAGTTTCAAAATAGGGAATAAAGGATTTCATTTCAGTTATAAGAAGTTTAAATTAACAAATTTAACTTTAATAAGTTCCTTTTTTCTTCTTTTGGGAAAAGGAATCAATAAGTTATTTTACCTAGATTGTAATAGATTTTCTACATTTTCATTTTAATAAAATTTATGCATTCTCTCAAAAAAAAAAAAAAAAAAAAAATTAAAAAAAAAAAAAAAAAAAAAAACTTGATGTTCCCAATAAAGGAAGATGAAGACTAGCTACTATCTATGGCAATAAAGATGTATTTAGAAGAAGATTTCTTTGGGAAAAATAAGAGTTTTATTCAGATACTGAGCTGCCTTTGGTGATAGGGGGTGACTTAATTGCTTTCTCACTAAGAAGGACAAAAGAGGAGGGAGAAAATTTGCCTTTTCCCAAGGACCTAATTATATGCAATCTTTCTTATCTTGTGATGACTTACATGACTTAGGATGGATTGGACCAAGGTTCACTTGGTGTAACAACAGGGTAGGTGCTGAAAGAATTCTGGAGAGACTTGATAGATGTTTTATAAATTCTGTTGCCTTTAAATTAGCTAATAGAATGGTGGTTAGACACTTGTCTAGAGTTGCATCTGACCACTGTCCGATCTTATTGAACTTGATGGAATTCAATCCTGGTTCTAAAAGAATCATAAAATTTGAAGAAGTATGGGCTTCTATATCGGCATCCAAATTGGTGGTGGAAAAGGCATGGAGGAACAAAGCTTTTGGTGAAACTTCTTAAGTTCTTAATAGTAAATTAGAAAATGCCTTGAAGATACCTTTTCTATTGCAGGAAAGCCAAATTCAAAAACATAAATATTACTGGAGAAGAACTAAAAAGAGATATATTGAAGCTTCAAGAAAATGAAGCTGCAGAAGGTTGTCTCTCGACAGAAGACAGTTGGATACTAAAAAACAAAGTTAATGAGTTGAATTCCACTTTGTCTCGGTTGAACACATGGTGGAGGCAACGTACAAATCTCAAATGGCTTGAAGATGGTGATAGAAATTCTAGATTCTTTCAAGCTTTTGCTAGTGCTAGAAAGAACTCTAATTTCATTAACAAAACAAAAAATGATAAAGGTATTATAGTGGAGGATCAGCAGCATATTGAAGAGGTTTAGTTATGATTTTTTAAAGATAAATGGATGTTTAGAAGATGCACCTTAACTGGATGGCCGAACTCAAATAATTCTTTGAATGAAGACGATTCTCTTTTGTTAAACAAAGAGTTCTCCATAGAGGAGGTGGAAGCTGTGATTAAAGAGGTAGGAGGAAGTATATCACCGAGAAAGGATGGAATTACCTACTCTTTCATTAAAGCCTATTGGTCCATAATCATGGAGGATTTCTGTAATGCAAACAACCACTTTCTTTGCTCAGGAGAAAAGTGTAAGGAATGGAAAGAGACAGTTATTGTTTTGATTCCAAAGGTGACTGATCCTTTATCTCCTTCTAATTATAAACCTATTAGCTTGTGCAACTCGGTCTATAAAGTGGCAGTTAAGGTTCTTTTGAATATATTATCTCCATTTTTTTACAAATTGGTTTCTGAAGAACAAGCAGCCTTTGTCACCGGAAGATCGTTGTTTGATCATATTCTTGTTGCTCAAGAAGTTTTCAATAAGTTTCAGTTTTTGAGAACCACAAAAGGGCTATTTTCTTTCAAAATAGACATGGAAAAAGCTTATCATTCAATGGGGTGGTCTACTTTGGAAAAAGCTCTAGATTATTTTTTATTTCCAATGAAATTCTCAAAATTGATATTGGAATGTATTCAAAACCCGTCATTTTCCTTGTTGATTATTTGGAATCTCACAAATTGGATCTCTACTTCAAGTGGATTTTGTCAAGGTTGTCCTCTATCACCATTTCTTTTTAGTCTATGCTCACAACTTTTAACAAATGCTTTCTCTTAAAGTAGCAATAATGTAGGGATTCGTGTGAATCCTGGTGAGCATAAAGTATCACATTTGCTATAAGCAGATGATGTGGTTATCTTTTCATAAGCAAAATTAAAGACAGTTAAAGAAGTGAAGGCCATATTGATGAATTTTTGTAGATGGATAGGACTTAAGATTAATGAGAACAAATCTTGTGTTCTATTTGGAAATTTAGTTAGAAGAATAAGGAAAAAAAGGTCATTTCCAATATCATGGGATTCAAAACTATCAAAGAAATGCAATATTTGGAAGTCCAAATTGCATTGAGAAGACTAGTTATATCTAATTTTCAATTCATCAGAAATAAGGCATTGAGAATGCTGAACATATGGGGAAGTAAAATATTATCCTTAGCAGGGAGAATTACCTTAGTCAAATCGGTGTTGCTCACCTTCCCTTTTCATTCTACTTTATCATGGGTACTAAAGGTATACTTGATGAGAAATATAAGCTTTGTAGAGTCTTTATTTGGAGAAAAAATGGTGGAGATCATGGAATTCATTATGTAAAATAGGAGAGGATGTGTGAACCAATTAGTTCTAGTGGTAGAAGTCTTTATGCAAGTTCAAACAAAGAAGCCTCGTTGATGGCCAAATTATCTTAGAATAACATCTAGAACTCAAAATATTTATTACATAATGTTTTTTATATGAAATATGGTTCTCCTTATGAAGATGTCTGTTAAAAATCTGTTGGATCAACTACTTGAAGATTGATCCATGATGGTGCTAGATTTCTTAAGCCAATTATCAGATGGAGCATAGTGGGTGGAAAATCAGTTGATGTATTTGAAGAGACCTGGATTATGGACAAGAGTCTTAACAGATGGCCTATATTTGTAATTCCTCAAAGCAATTCCTTTTCAAAAGTTGAGAGTTTTATCACCGAAGGAAGATGGGATGTGAACAAACTGGGAGAAGCCTTCAGGATTGAGCTGGTGGAGTTAATTTGCAAAGTTCAGATAAAACTGAATTTAATACAAGATAGAATGGAGCTCCTTTACAAAATTTTTCCAAGATCTATCTCTATTATAGATGCTGAATTACAAGAGGAAAAAGATGAAATAGAACCTAAATATTGGAAATGGATCAGAAAAGCTGCTGTTAACATGAGAACAGAAAATTTTTGGTGGAGATTGTTCCATAAAGCTATCCCTACTAACTAGTTTTTATCATGTAGAAAATTACAAAATTATTACATATGTCCAAGAGATTGTGATGGGATTGAAGATGTTGATCACGTGGCAGTCAAATACATAAAGTTGAAGGATGTTGTCAAAATTATAAATAGATGGGGATTTCAAATTCTAGATTTTGAATCCTTCAAAAGTTGCTGTAGATGGTTGAGCTCCCAAAATTCTTTGTTAGTAAATTTATATTGCAACATCGTATTTCTTTAATGGAAAGCTAGGAATGAGAGGATTCATAAAGGTGTAAGGGGAATTCACTGTGTATAGCAGCTAATGCTGTTAACTTTGCAGCAAATTTAGCAAAGTCATTCCTAAAATCTCGGGTAGTTTGGATGTCAATCAGCACATGTTGTTGGAGAATTGTTGGCACCCTCCCCCACCCAATTGGATCAAAGTCAATGTAGATGCTTCTCTTCTACTTTCTTATCAAGCAGGGATTGGTGGAGTTTTTAGAGACAACATGGGAATATTGCTATTGGGATTTCAAAAGTAGTGTCTTCATTGGATATATCTCATTTGGAACTCTTTTCTATACAAGCGATTAGAGAAGTTATGCAAGATTGGAAGTTTGATTTCAAAGGAATTATCATTGAAGGGGACAACTATAATATCATCAGGCTTCTCCTAGATATCATAAAGAAACAAGGTAAAAAATCAATTGAACTCTCATTCTTAAAAAGTTTCAATAATGTCATTTTTAATTGTATAGATAGGGAAAATAATAAGTTAGCTTATTTATGTGCTAACTATGCTATCTTTAGCTCTTTCATATGGGAAGACATCTCTTTGGATAAGATTCCTCCTTTTGTTAAAATTTTAAAGGAGGAATCGGATGCTTCTCTTGGGTAGTTTTTAATCCTTTTACTATCTATTTTCTTATATAGCTATTTGCTTCTCTCAAAAAAAAAAAAAAAAAAAAGTAAATGATTTTATGCCTAAGGAATATTAATTTAAGAAGAATCAATAATAGGAGTTTGTTATAAGGGTCCCATCCCAAGGTGCAATGACAAGGAGGCATAGTAGGATTTAGGTTAATCATGATGTATTTCTTCAAATAATTGAGCCTAAAAATGTTTAGGTTGATCAATTTGATAATTATTTGATAATTTTATGAGGAATAGTTTAATATGTTTGTAAGGAATGAAGTTTGGTAACTAATCAAAAGACCTGATGATTAGAATGTTATTGGAAAATGTGGGTATGTAGAAATGATAGATAAATCAATATGATTGTTAGAAATAAGGCTATGTTATTTGCACAAGGGTACACTTAAGTTGATGGGATAGATTTTGAGGAATCCTTTTCACCTGTATAAAGATTATAGGCCATTAGGTTAATCCTTGCTTATGCATGTTATATAAAAATTAAAATCTTTTACTTAGAGGTCAAGTGTTCCCTTCTGAATGGGTTAATTAACTAGGATGTCTTTGTAGAGCAAATCCATTTATTTGGAAAGCTTTCATTTGCTAGATTTTATTTAGAAATTGAAGAAAGCTTTATATGGTTTGAAGAAGACTCTACGTGATTGGTTTAACAGTTTGAGTACTTACCTTAGTGACCATGGATTTATAAAGGGTAGAATATATACCTCCTTTTTCTTAAGAGTATAGCTAATAATCTTATTCTCGATTATGTACTTATAAATGACATTTTATTTGGATGCACCAATGAATCGTTATGCAGTAAGTTCTCATCTTTGATTAGTAGTGAATTTTAGATGACTATGATGGAAGAATCGAACATTTTGTTGGGGATTCAGGTGAAGCAACTTGAAAATGGCCCGTTCATCAATAGAACTAAATGGATTCTTGAATTAATTAAAAAGGTTGACAAGAAGATATTTAACTGTACTAAAACCCACATGAGCCCTCTACTAAGTAATATTTGAATGAGTCAGGAATTCCATTGAAATGAAACTACATGATAAGATCACTTCTATACCATGTTGTAGGTCGGCTTCTTATTATGTTTTTATTTATTTGTGTGCTCAGCTCTAGGATATCCCCAAGGAATCAAATTCAATGATATTTAATCTTTGATTTTGGTATCTTATACACACAAGTAGAATTGTCTTATGATATTCTAGAAAACTTTATAACATGTAACTTTGTTACTTTTTATGATGATTTATATGTTGTATGGAATATGGATAGGAAAAGCACATCAAGAACTTGTTAATTTTTAGAATCTTTTTTTTTTTTTTTAAGATGCATAAAACAATAACATTAAAAATGAAAGAAGCTAGTACAAACTAATAGCATTACATTCCTCCTTTAATAAAAGAAAAAATGGAGGAAGAATGTCTTCCATACTGAGATTATCCCAAGCAAAATCCCCATTAAGAGCATAGTTAGCACACATATCTGCTAACTTATTGCTTTCCCTACTAACATATTTAAAAATAATAAGATTAAACTCTTTAATAAGAGAAGAGGAACCTTACATCAATCTCCTATTTTTGCAATCCCTTCTTGTTGGCATTAATTTGGATACTTTTAATCACATTTTCATTGTCTCCTTTAATGATAATACCGTTGTATTGAGTGATCCAATCCTTGATACTACCATGTAGGGAGAAAATAGCATTCAATTCAAGCTGAGCAATATCCCAATGAATTCTTTTTTTCCCAAAAGCAAATAGAAACCTTTCTTGATGACCACGGAAAATAGCTCCTATTCCAATTTTATAAGAAAGTAACAATGAAGCATCAATGTTTATCATGATCCAATAGGGTGGTGGAGGATGCCAAGACTTATTAAACAACCGAGATGGTTTATTAACATCCTATAGGCCTGATTTATTTCTATTAGAAATATAAATTGAAGTCATAGTAAGAGCATTAGATGCAATATTTAAATTGCTATCCTCCTTACCTTCATGAATAAGTCTATTTCTAGACTTCCAACAAAGAAATACCATGGTACAATAAACATTTATAATAAATGTTTTTTAACAGCATTGTACTTCAACCAAGAAATCAACTCAGCATAGGTATGAAAAATAGGAATTTGAAACCCCATTGATTCAAAATTTTTAAAATTTGAATGAGTTTATCACACCTCACTGCCACATGCTTAATATCCTTCCTTGAATCTTCTATATTCCAGAAATTAAAAAGTTGGAATGGCTTTATGGTATATTCTACACCAAAAGACTTCAGTTCTTGGATTAAGATATATTTTCTACATCCAATTCCAATGTTCTTCTCCATCTGAAACATTTAACTGAGCTTCAAATGATAATGCTGCCAAAGTCTTTCCTAAATTATGAGAAATTTACTCTATTTGATCTCTACCGGCCTCCTGTTCAATATTAATGTTGCAAATAATTTGAAGCAGGTCCTTTCTAAAAGCTTCCTGCAGTTTAACCATGTCCCAACCTCCATTTTAAATGAAGTGATTGACAGATCAATCATATATTTGTAGGTTATCAAGGAACTTAGGACATATACATAAGACTTTATCAAGAATCCATACATCCTCCATGACATATACATTTTCACCAATAGAAATTTTCCATCTTATAATCGGTTTAAGTGCCTTTGCACCACTCTTAATTTTCCATGCACTTGATACATTTTGCTTCCAATCAGGTAGCCAACAAGAATTCCCATACTTCGGCTTCAAGCATTTATGCAAAAAATAAGTTTCTTCATTTACATATTTCCATGCAATTTTAGCTTTTAAAGGGTTCACCCTTTGCACACAAGAGTGAAGTCCACATCCCCCTAGATGCAATGGTTAACACAAATTCTCCCAACTAACAAAATCTAAACTGACTTCATTATTCTCGTCATGCCAAATAAATTCTCTACAAGCTTTGTTTATTTCAGCCAAGATTCCAATTGGAACCAAAGAGTGAGTGCAATAAAAAACAAGAATAGAAAGGATCGTTGATCAAGCAAGAGTAAATCTCCCTGCAAGAGAAATAAACTTGCTCCCCCAAGTATCTAGCTTCCCAAGCACTCTTTCTAATAAAAAATTGAAATCAGAAGGATCCAATCTTCTTAATGCAATTTTAACTCCTAAGTAATAGAATTCCTTCACATTCTTGAATCCCATTACCCGAGCAATCTTCTTCTTTCTTCTTCTACTAACACCTTTCCCACAAAAAATAGAAGACTTATTGTAATTATTTTTTTGTCAAGACTAATTATAATAGTCCAATAAAATACTCCTAATCGCCTTGACCATCTTCATTTTAGCTTCAGAAAAAATTAAGACATCGTCAGCATAAAGCATATGAGATATCTCATTAGCATTATGATGAATCTTAATCCCTATCTCGCTCTCTTCTTGAATTAATGCACTTGATAATAGTTGAGAACATCAAAATAAAGATAAAAGGAGATAAGGGACAACCTTGGTGAAAACCAGTGCAAGCATTGATCTAATTAGAATTTTTGTCGTTGATCAATATAAAGAACCTTGGATAACGTACACATTCCAAAATAATCTTTGAAAAGTGTAAAGGGAAGCCAAAATACTAAAAATCTGCTCCAAAGTTCCCCAAGAAAAGCTATAATAGGTATGCTCTATTTTGAAAGAAACTAGACCTTTTAAAGATTTTGAAAACATGAATTTGTGGAAAACTTCTTGGCAATTAATACATTATCTGAAAGAGATTGTTCTTTAATGAAAGATGATTGGTTTTCTGAAATAAGTTTTGGAAGTAAATTCACAAATCTGTTGAGAAGAATATTAGCCACAAGTTTATAAATTGTTTTACAAAGACTTATAGGCCTGAAATTTGAAGGTATCATAGGCAACTCCACCTTTGGAATGAGTACAATCAATCTATATTTCCAACTAGATTCCATCATACCCATAGAGAAAAACCTTTTCAAAGCATTCCAAACATCTAGTTTAATGATGAGCCAATATAATTTAATAAATGAATGAGTAATACCTTCAACACCTGGGGAAACACCTCCCTCCATTTGGGTAACAGTAGCTTGAACTTCCTCCATCTTGAGCTCGAAATTAAGTGTTTCTCTATCAGATTCTGTCAAAGTGTCTCTCGGCCTAGTCCAATCATTCAAAGAATAAGATCTAGAATTCCACTTTGTTTGGAAGAAATTGAAAAAAATCTTTTCAATTTGATTTTGATCCTCCACCAAGTCTCCATTCTCATCATTAATATTGAAACTATAATTTGCATTTCTTCTAGCATTTGCAAATGAATGAAAAATCTTTGTATGCAAGTCTCCATTCTTTATCAATCTTACCTTTGCTCTTTATCACCACCAAGAGTTTAGACGAGCTAAAGTACAATTTACTTTACTAATTTTGGATCTTATAAGCAATATATTTTCTTCAGAAAGGCTTTCAACCACAAACTCCTGCATTTCCAGATCAAGAATATATTTGATAAGATTGTCTTTCACATGATTGAGATCTTTTAATTTTGCTTTACTCTAGAAAAAAGAGCTTTTAAAGCCCTTTTAAATTTGATATCAAGACTATTAGAATGTTGATTAGTAATTTTTCTATTCCAAGCCTTTTGAATAATAGCAACCAAAGCATAATGAGAGTCCCAAGCATCTTCAAACTTTATATAGCCATTTGATTTTGGTTGATCTTCCCATAATTTCATCATAATAGGGAAATAATCTGAAGCCACATGAGGGAGATGACGAACCACCAATAAAGGATTAGACTCAAGAGCAAATGAATTAACAAAGAACCTGTCTAGTCTTTCTATGATCTGAGCTCCACCTGATTTGTTATTGCACCAAGTAAACCTTGGGCCAATAAAATTTAATTCATGATAATCAAGGTTAGAAAATAATAATTTCATTTCCGTTGAGCCTTGTTAAAACTCAACTCCTCTTCATCCTTTTTTATCACTTTTGGATAAAAGGAAATTAAAATTGCCACCCACCATAGGAGGACTATCAACAAGCATATACATCTTCAATTGATTCAAAAGATCACTCCTTTTATAAGTGTCTATGTTTGCTTAAACAGTAGAAATTCTCCAACTTCCTTTATTCTGAATTTCTAAATCACCAATTACACATTAACAAGAAGAGAACAAGGTATTAAAAGAAGCAAACCTGGTATTCCAAAGAATTAAGATCCCTCCTAACATGCCCTCAGAAGGATAATGAAAAAAAAATCCCAATCCATCCCGATTAGAGAATTGATATCTTTATTATTCATAGAAGAAACTTAGATTTCTAACAAACCAATAAAACCCACAACATTTTCTTTGAAAAATTCTTTAAGATATTGATAAGCATGAACTTTCATAGCTCCTCTACAATTCCAAAAAATAATGGAATTCATTAATTAGAAAGTGTTGAGTCTAGTAATTAGGTTGTTAAGCCTAAGTGAATGTCCCAAGGCTACCAAGAGGGGGGTGAATTGGTAGTTTAAAAAATTTAAGTCCCCTTTAGAAAATTATTGAACCGAAATAAAATTTCTTTTAAATTTTGCAGAAAAATGTTTTTCAACCACAGAGTTTTTAAAACTGAAATATAAAGTGCGGAAACGTAAAAACAGTAAAGTAAAT
>NW_021319451.1:1376020-1394806 GCF_001605985.2 Dendrobium catenatum
TATATATATATATATATACCCACACACACAAATGCATGCACATAAGAGAGTAATACAAGAAAACACGAAATACAAAAATCTTTAATAATGCGGGTATATAACAATAATAATGACTTTAGATTCCTACTGTATATATTAGATATCTATTTTAATATTTATATGATAATGAATAATTCTAACATCTCTAACATCATGGAGCTTCACTATATGGATATTATTGATGATTCCTTTTCAAATGTCACTTACGTCTATATTGAGATGTTGATCTTAATTCATCCATATTGAGGTGTTGATCTTAATCCGCATAAGTGATTGTTAGTCTTTTGTTTGATTCCAACATCTAGAAACATTTTACTATTGTATACCTTTTTGTCCTTGTACTCTGATTAAAATTTCTAAAATATCTTATAGAATGAAATAGTCTTTCTAACTTTAAAAGGTGGGTCTTTTGCTAGGTCCCCCTGGATCTGGAAAGGGTACTCAGTCACCAATTATAAAGGAAGAATATTGCTTGTGCCATTTGGCCACTGGTGATATGTTGAGGGCTGCCGTTGCTGCTAAAACTCCTCTTGGCGTTAAAGCTAAAGAAGCTATGGAGAAGGTATCACTTGCATATATAATAGGATTTGCTTTATTTATAGGAAAGAAAAAATAAGATGGGAAGAGGAATATTTATTCTCCACCAGTTCTCAATTTTTTCTTGCTTCCTCCTAGTTATATTTGATGATCTCCAGGGAGAGCTTGTTTCTGATGATTTGGTTGTGGGGATAATTGATGAAGCCATAAAAAGGCCATCATGTCAAAAGGGCTTCATTCTTGATGGCTTCCCTAGAACAGTTGTTCAGGCAGAAAAGGTGGTGTTCTATTTTCTTTGTAGATTCATAAATTAGCAAGGCATGCCAATCCAGAATAGTTACCCCAGCTGTTTGTTTTGCTTTCCTACTTAACTGGATTTTAATTAATTCTACATTCCTTTTCTTTGCAGCTTGATGATATGTTGGCTAAGCAGGGCACGAAAATTGATAAAGTGCTTAATTTTGCGATTGATGATGCCATTTTAGAAGAAAGAATAACTGGTCGTTGGATCCATCCATCAACTGGTAGAACTTACCACTCAAAATTTGCACCTCCGAAGGTCCCTGGTCTTGACGATGTAAGTTATAATCGGCTTTCTTCTTTCCTAGTATCTTCTGCTTTAAGCATTCTGTTTTTTTGAAGTGCATCATAGTCTCTTTATACTTTTCGAGTAAAGCTGACACTACTGAACTTTGTTGCAACTCTTTTGTTTGTCTATATAAATATATGTATAAACACACACAGATATATATAAATCATTGTTTTATACAACTGTTGTCTGATTTTCTGGTTTGATGGTAGGTATTTTGTTTTCTTTCTGAGATTTTATTAAGGGCTAAACTATGCATGCTCTATTGCAAAATATGAGTTTGCTAAACATTGATTAAGTGATTTTATGTTATGTTGACGGATTTGTTCTTATACATTTTAATTTGATAGCGTTAGAATAGTGTTGTTAAATGGCTTTTTACTGCACTACTCCTTAATTGACCAATTATTGTATCGAGTGGCATGTTTTTATATTTTTCAGTTTCAAGCTATTCAATGAACCTATGACATTTCAATAATTTTATAATACATAGCAATATCATTGTAACATTATAACTTGTATGTTACATTAATTGTATTTTTACCAGAAAATAAAACTTGTCAATTTTATTTTCTTCATCTGATAGCATATGCTTCATAATCTCATTGATCAGACATTTTTGCAGCCGTAGCATACATTTTCTTAGTTCCTGTATGTGTAACTTTGTTCTTTAACAAATTGCATTACGAAAATGGATCTCATTATATGATCATTAATGTGCATTGTATAATTTTGATCATTGTTTTGTGCTGCATCTTTTATTTAATTACTTTTTTTGACCTTTTTAGATATTATGACCCATTGCCATCCTTTTTTTCAGGTTACTGGTGAGCCTCTAATTCAAAGGAAAGATGATACAGCTGCTGTTCTTAAGTCCAGGCTTGAAGCTTTTCACAAACAAACTGAACCTGTACGCTTTAGTTCATCTTTTCTAAACATCTCAACATTCTTTTTCATTTGCATTAGAATTCCGAAAAAAGTTCATTCATACATCTGTTTTACTTTGTTATTCTACGCCAATTCTAATATCCATCAGACTTGCATTAAATTACTTTTATAGCAAGGTACGCTAATGATTCTTTATTAACGCCGTTTATTTATCTTGACTGGGATGGCAGTTTCTATGCTATGGTATTGATAGCTTGAAATGTATAAATATTCCGGTTCTCATTTACTTTGTAAAAGAGATGTTTTAATGACAGTTATTTATAATCTTATTGTGTGACCATATTCTTACTTTTAGAAAGTGCTCTTTTTTGTATAATTAATAGAAATACCTTGCAATAGGGTTTATTTCAGAAGGTTCCTCAAACTTTAACTGTGGTCTTCTAACATTATTAGTCATATTTTTTTTTTTATAATTAATAGAGATACCTTGCAATAGGGTTTATTTCAGAAGATACTAAGTATGGTTGCTTGCAAAATGATTCACCTTAACTTACAGAATTGACTACCTAACAGATTTTTGCTCTAGTTGCAAAAGTTATACAATTCATGTCTTTCTCTCAATGTTACCTAATCTATATTGCCCTCTTTACCAATTATATGCTATTAAATCATTCCTGAATGGAGACTTGAATGAGGAAGTCTTAATCTGGCTTAATTTACTCCTAGAGCTCCAAGTGATGGTAAAAAATTCTATAATATTAAATCATACAACTACTATCAGGGAAGCTTACAAATTAGTCCATCATAATTGAACTAAATATGCAGAGATCAAAATTTTATTAAAGAAAAAAATGAAAAGGGAAATCTGTTTGTTACATATATTTCTTTTGTCGAATAAATTACAGGCACGTCCACAAGATTTATAAGGCACCTATATGGGAAAAAAAAGCTATTTTATCATCAATATTTGGAGTATCACAAGATAGAAATATTGCTAGCAAGATTAATGTTCAGCTAGCAGTTTTCCTCCCTAGGTGGCATGTGCATTGGCCTTGTTCTTAGGTGGTAGGTGCACTTTCTGTCTTCTTGATTTTTGACAAATTTTCATCGATGGAATGCAACGGGTGGTGGCATGTCTCATGACGGTCCCTCTTGGTCAGACATAAGGTGTTACATAAATGAGTATAGCATAGTTGATTGAATCTGTCATGATCACACATCTAAAACTCTAGCCAACAAATTTTTTGTGAGTGATCAACTTAATCATCTGAATAAGCCAAATATATCATGTCAATTAATTCCGAATTCATATAGATCTAATATTTAACATAAGCTAATTGAGTGGAAGCATTCTATAATATTCAGTTCATTCAATCGTAGAGCTTCTAAGAAATTTCAAAGTAAACTAACTATAATAAACTTTCATTTTATATATTATCTTATTATGACTGACAAAACTAGCCTTAAATTTCCATAATTGGTCCAAACCTTAATACTCACTTAGGCTTAACTTGTATTTATCATTGCTTGAGACAATAGTTTGTCTGGTGAGCTTAAAAGCTTAGTAAGATAAATAACTCTAAGAAATAGTTCAAATATCAAAGACAAATAAATAGCATAATATGTTAATTGTAAATTAGACATAAGTATTTAATTCATAAAAGTACATAATGCTGGTGCATTACATATGTTCACTACAAAGAGGAATTGCTTGAATTAAATATTGTATGATAATAACTGATGTAATCTTATTAACAAAAATATTTAGAAGATATATTTAATGCGCAATCATAATATGCACTATGCTAGTCAAACATATATGTGTGAACATAAGAGACTAGACTTTTCATAAAATTTATTTATATAGTTCATTTGTTTCTTAATATGAATTATTTTACTTTTAGCTTATAATAAGTCATGTGTGTTGGTCTAAGTTTATTGGTTATAATAAAGTCGTGGACTATATCAAGCCCATATAATATAATGTATGATGGAGAATCTATCCTGAAAGCTACATATTTATGACCTTTTTACCTCCATAAAGGCTCACCATTGTTTTCTTTATTATATAGGTCATCTTAAACATATTAGTTTGAGGATCATTTTACCTTCATAAGGGCTCACCTTTATCGCCTTACCTGTACAATTCATCATAAATATATCAATTTGAGGACACTTTAGCCTCAAATAAGGGCTCATTTTTGTTGCCCTCCTTATACGGGTTATATTTGCATATTAGCTTAAGGATCTTTTTTTTAGTTTTAAATATTCTTTAATAGGGCTTACTAAACATTTTAATATTATTTTGAAGACTAAAAATATGTCAGATAAGTGGAGTATATTAGTTCCTATTTTTAAGAATAAAGTTGATTTTTGAGCATGTGAATTATAGAGGAATTAAGTTAATGTATCATACTTTAAAACCATGGGAGAGTAATTGAGCATAGGTTATGACGTGATACTAATGTTTCTCAAAATCAATTTTGATTCATGTCGGGTAGGTCTATTATGAAACTAGACATTCATTTAGAGGTTTGATTGAGAAGTATAAAGAGATTAAGGAGGATTTACTTATGATATTTATTGATTTAGAGAAACATATGATAAAATTCCAGGAGCACTGCTCTAGAGTGTTCTAGAAAGTATGGATTTAATAATGCTTATATTCAAATTATTAATGATTTGTATAGGAGCTATTACTTGTGTTCAAACATAAGGTAGTTTGATCAATTATTTTTCTATTTCAATTGGATTACATAAAGGATCAGCTTTAAGGTCATAATTTTTGCTTTAGTTATGGTTGTTCTTACTAGACATTTGGAGTGGAGGAATACATTGAGCTTGTTATGTGATAGAAATGTATCCCTCAAACTTAATGAAAAATTCTAGAAGATGGTGGTGAGACTTGTAATACTTTATGTTGTAAAATGTTGTCTATTAAAAGGGAAGCATAAAGTTAAGTATTGTAGAAATGAGGATGCTTAGATGGATGACTGGCTTTACACTTAGGGATAGAATGTGAAACAAGTATATACAAGAAAATCTTGGAGTAACTCCAGTGACAAATAAGATTAGAGAGTCATCTTAAATGGGTTGGTCATATAAAATGTCGTCCCTCTGATGACCAGATTAGGATAGTAGTGTATTAGATCTGACATTTGTTAAGAAATATAGAGGTAGACTTAAAAAGGGTTAGAAAGTAATAAAAATTACCCTTTTTAATTAGATTTAAATGAGTATTTGACTCTTAATAGGATACAATGGAGAAGGATTTATGTAGTTGATCTTTCGTAGAGGGATAAAGGCTTGATATTATTGTTGTTATAAATATTTTCTTTAATCACTTAATTCTATTTTAAATCTCAATTTTTATTTTAATTTTTAAAAATTAAAAATTATTATTATTGAATGTATCATTATAAATTCTAAAAATTATTATTTAGTGGTTTATGTCTGGTTAATTAAATGACTATTGTATTTATATAATCTGTATGTATGGTATATATAAATCTAATTTTATTTTCCAAGTATTTGCTAAATACATAAGTATTTAAATTTGATAATTTTATATTTTTACTTGAAGAGATACTTTTATGTTATTTGGTCACAAGCATCGCATTCACCATTTATTTGATTTTCAAGTTGAGATTCAGAGAAGATGTCACTATGTGTAAGTTTGTTTTTAAGAGAATGTTGGAGACTAGCCATAAGAGCTTCATTTTCCGCTTAATTATTTTTTACTTGAAAGTAGACTTGATGGCTGAGATAATATGATACCTACATGACTCTTTAGAACTCTTCAATTCTGATTCCTAAGTGCTTAAGACGCCATCAACATTGAGAAACCATAACAAGTTATGTTGGTCGGAATTCTTCTTTGTTTGACTTCCATAAGTGTTAAATCGGCGTAAAGTCATCCAATTGTTGTTATTTAATTGCAACTCTTAGCATTAAGAGTTTTATTTACCATTTTAGAAGTGAGCCAATGTGTTTAGACCTTGAGAAAATAGATTTTAACAGTTGGATAATGATACTTGTATTGTTTGAGCATTAAAAATATGGAGGAAATTGCCGGATAGTGAAAACTAGCACCTATGCTTGTTTATCCATCATAGGATAACATAGCTCATCTCCTCAAAAAATTTTACTTACATTGTACAATGTTTATTGCTTTTTTACATCTTTGATAAGAATAGAGCTACCTCCTTGCTTATGTTTAGATAAAGTAGCAAGTTGTCACTTGGTTATGAGCTTTGGAGAAAAGGTGATAAGGAGAGGAGGCTTCAAATGTTTAAAATCTTTGGTTACAGTTGCTAGTATAGTTGAGGTGTTTGGCACTCTTAAGAAGAAGGGTGAGCACTTTTCTTAAGCAACTATGACTTACCATTTGATAGTACATCTGTGAATCACTTTTTTTTTTTAAATTCATTGAGGCGACATCTCCAATATTGACTTGACTTTATTTGGACTCATTTTGGTGCCCTCGTGAGTTATGTTGGAAGCCTATAAACTTTTTGGATCCAACTTTGTAGGTACACTTTAGAGAAATCTAGCACATGTATTTTCTTAGAGTGGCAAATGTTTCTATATGATTATGGACATGGCTGAAGTTTTGCTTTTGACATGTAGATTGTCAACATAAATGTATAAATGTTTTTCTTTCTAACCATTGAACACAATCCATCTTGCACTAATAAGTCATCTCAACATTTTAAAGAAGTAAAAGCTCAAAATAGTCCCTTGATTATTGATAAATGCCAAATTTAGTCCTATGGTTTTGCATTGCCCCAATTTAGTCTCTCAACTATTATAAATTGATTCAATTCAGCCCTAAAACCTATAATAAGAGTTAAAGTTAATTCCAAAATTAAATATGATGGCATTTTAGGTATTGCAAGTTTATATGAGATTATATTGTTTATATTGTTATACTTATCATTTAATAAATTATAAAACATAATTACTTTGCCAAGTTTGATGAACTTATACTTTGCAATAATTTTGACAAGATAAAGCTCAAAACTTATGTATTATGATGTTTGAAATCTTATTTTGCTAAAAAAACTTTGAATTGATTTCTACAATATCAAAAATTTTGTTGAATAGATCGCGATTGAAGCTCAACGTGATTGACCACGGTTGCTTGTAGCAGCAGGCATCTCGCTCGTAGCTGCACGTGACCCATGATGTGGAATCAATGCATGCCTTCTCGCCAGCCTGTCTCGTTCGCAGTTTACTCGTAGCTCGTTGTCTAGCTTGTAGCACGTCACCTTGCTTGCAGCCTGCAAGTCTTCTCCTCCCTTGTACAATTTGGTCGCCGGTTCCGCCTCCAGTGATTATAGGGGGAAGCAAGCAGGTAGGAAGTATTTTTACTAAAATACATACAAAGAAGCTAAGCCTTGCAACTTCTTTCAATTTAAATGTCAAATTTAGCAGAGGGATCAAATTAGACAATTTTTAATAGTTAAGGGACTAAATTGGTGCAATACGAAATTATGGGACTAAATTGAGCACAATCAATAGTCTGGGTACTATTTTGATCTTTTACTTTATTTTAAAGATATCCCAACATTTTTTATTCTAAATGACATCCATTGCAAAATGTAACCTATTGTCGAAAATAAAATATATATTTTCTCATGTATCAAGGCACTTTTTTATCTAATGCTAACATAAATAAGGCGATAAGAAAGCATAAGGAAGGAAAACTAACTGCTGAGTCAACAAAGGTGTCTATCTATAGAAGTAGCCTAGTTTGGGCAAATTTTGTCTAGTCTTGTAATATTCCATTAGGCGATGGTTTTAATGTTGGCTTTGGGCATTAGAAAGTCTTGGAAGTGTTACATCGGTGTGTGCAGATCGGATTTGATGTTTTTGGTAAGGATGTAAGGGGTTTGGATGGTGATAGGAGCGGGAGAGCGAAATTTGGTATGGTTATACCCTAGTTTGGTTAACCCTTAGAAAAAATCTTTTGGAATTTTTTATTGCTGCAAGATGAGGACAAAACCTGTAAAATGATACTAGTATTATTCGAGAAAATGTAGGAGAGGTTGGGAGAGAGATCAACAAATGAGAAGGGAGGATATCTATCTCTTTCACAAGTAAAATCCAAAAGAGGGGGATGGTTAGTGATCAATTGCACAATCCTTGAGTTTTCACCCTTAAATTTTTATCAAATCTTCAAAAATCTTTTTTTCTCAAAGATGAGGCCAAATGAAAGAAATGTTAGTATATCATCATGGCACCACATAGCCCAACACTGTAGTGCCTTGGGCAAAATTTTGGTATTAAAATAGAGAGCTCAATGCCACAATGCTGAATTTGAGCATCACAATGCTAGTAATTCCAACGCCGCTAAGCTTTGAGGGGAAAGATTAAGGATCAAGAAAAAGAGTATGAAGCCATAATGCCCTATCGCCAAGCATCACAATACCAAATTGCCTCAGCGCTACGACAGTGTGGTAAGTATCAATTATCATCCCGAAAAAAGAAATGTTTCATTGAGAGCGCTGCAGCACTACCGAATTAACTCCGCAACACTGTGGGCCCAACTATTCAATAAATCATTTATTTGGCAACGGGTATATATAGGTCTTTTTATTTCAATAGAGGATACTTTGGAGAGAGGTTCCTTGGGCAGATGTTTAGAGAGAGTTTGTAGGATTTCTTCTCTACTTTATTTTCTGTTTTTCTTTTAGTGATTTTGTATTTGTGTTAAGTTTTTTATAATGGGTCAGGAGCGTATTCGTGAATTAGAGAAAGCCTTAACTTTAGGGACTGTCCTCTTTTGATCTTTTCATTTGTGTACTTACTATTAAGACTTGTAAGGTCAATCATGACTTTTTTTTGTTAAACATTTGAAATAGTGGCTAGTTTCCTTTTTCTTAACTTATAATGTGATGATTGTATTTTGTGTAGTGTAAATTAGGTCTATATTCTTTCATGGCTTATAAATGTGTCCTACACCTATCTTAATTTAGTTGTATTTTGGTCATGCACACATTTAAAATCTAATATAATCTATGTTATCGGTGGAGGCATAGTGGAACAAATAAGGAAATGTGAATAAAATCTTAAAAATAGAAACATATGCATTTTTAGGATTTTAGGATCGACAGAGATGGAGAATTATTTTTACTTTTAATCGCAATTAAAATTTAGTAGTTTACATTTGCATGCATATAATAACTACCTCACTCATAAATTTAGATTTGTTATAAAACTAGAAAAATCATTAAAAGCTCTGTAGTTTTTTACTTCTCCATAAAAAATTTGTTTGATATGTGAGATAAATTAAGTGATTGACAAAATTAGTACTTAACTTGTAAGCATAATAATTGATACCTCATGAGAATGATATATTCTTTCATTTTTTTACTTGAAATAGTAAGTGCACTTGAGTAACATTGTACCAATGGGTCAAATTTTTGGCGCCATTATCGGGAAATCGACGCCTTATTTTTACTATGTTAATATTGATTTTAAGATCAGTAATTTAATCTTACTTTTCTTTGTAATTAGTTTTAATTCCGTGTTGTAAATTTTCTTTTAAATTATTGTTGTTAAAATCATTTTCTGCCTTTTATCATTTGATTTCATACATGGAGTGTTGTTTATCAGTTGCGTTTATTCTTGTGGTAGATAAACTTTATTTGTAGCATTGTTTGACGTAAAAATTGAGAAGACTTTGAAAAAAATAGAAAATCAAGCAAATCTGAAAAATATTTAGAAACCATCGTTAATCAACTCAATAAAGACGAGCAATTCAGACCACTTGGAGATTATGTTAACCTGTTAATAAATAGAATTCACCAAAGTATTAGTATTTTTTTTTTGAAGGAATGCATAGAGCAATTTTATTAATAATAAGTGATACAAAGAACTAAGTGATTGAACCACAATCACATTCCTCCTTTAACATAGAAATAAAAAGAGGAGGAATCTTATTACCACTTAATTCATCCCAAAAAAAACTAATGAACGAGCATAGTTAGCGCAAATATTGGCTAACTTATTACAATTCCTATTTGTAAAATGAATAAAACTTGATTTAAATAATAAAGGAAAGAAAAATCTTCAAGCTTTGGTTCTCTCTCCTTGACAGCCTCCTTATTGAAAAGCCTATGAACAAAATTGATAACATTATGGTTATCTCCTTCAATGATGTACCCTTCGATTCAAGCATCCAATCTTGAACAATATTTTTTATAAACAAAATAGAAAAGAGCTCCACCTGTGCTGAGTCCCAATGAATACAATTGACTCTAAAAGCATATACGAATCTACCTTTATGGTCTCTGAAGACCTCTCCAACTCCAGCATTATAGTTACTTTCTAATGAAGCATCAATGTTTAGCTTAATCCATCCAGGGGGAGGGGGACACCAAAAAGAAGAAGATAGCTGTAAAAGCTAATTGGAACCCCAGTATTCCGAACTCTGATTAAAACTGTAAGAAACAGTGGCCATGCTTAAAGCGTTAGCTGCAATGACATACATGCTATCTTCATTTCCACCATGTGTTATCTTGTTTCTACTCTTCCAGCAGAAAAAATCTGCAGCACAGTACATATTCCTGCTGAATGGATTGAATTCTGCATATCATTTCAGTCCTAAATAACATTCATGTAAGGAGCTGAAACCTGGTATCATAAATCCCCATTTTCTAAGCAAGTTAACGACTTCAGTTAATTTGAAACAATGAATTTTCAGTCACCAAACATCCTCTAGGACAGTTTTTGCAATTGAGTATCGTCCCATTTTTCATCTTGTATAATGAAATCCAGCTTTAATCTTCACTTATCTCCTCAGCAAATGTAGGCCATTCTTTTATTGGTTTGTCAAAAATCCACGCATCTTCTAAGGTACTGATTTCAGACCCCATGGAAACCTTCCATCTTATTATTATAGAAAGAGATTTGAATCCAGAAACAATATTTTCCATGTAGAAGAACAGTTCTTCTTAGCATCATTTCTCCACATTTGTTTACCATACTTAGCAACAAGAATTCTATTCAAAAGTGAAGGATTTGAGATGAGATTCCATGCAAATTTAGCCCTCAAAGTGCCAACTTTGTTAGCCACCGAATGAACACCTTGTCCACCCAACCTATAGGATTACAAAGCTTTTCCCATGATACATAATGTAGACCTTTGCTTCCATCTTGCTTGTTCCAAAAAAAGTCTCTACTCATTCTATCCAAATCATTCAAGACTCCCATAGGGACTAAAGAATGAGAAGATAAGAAGGTAGGAAGAGAAAGAAAAACCGACTTAATAAGAAGCAATCTTCCAGCATGAGAAATGAAACGATTTTCCCACACATTCAGTTTACCTATAGCTTTTTCCAACAAAAATTGAAAATTTGAAACTTTCAATCTTCTTAATGCAATTTTGAAGCCAAGATACATCATATCTTTCACCACTTTAAATCCCAAGATCCTTGAAATAGTTTTCCTTCTTGATCTAATAATTGATTTAGCAAAAAGAATAGAAGACATTTGGAGATTAATCTTCTGACCCGACCAACAACTCTAATCTTTCAATAGTTTGCAAATTTTTCTTGCATTGTTATGTATAATAATGTCGTCAACATACAACAAATGAAATACTTTTTCAGCATTTGTAGCAATTTTAATGCCTATGTTTGATCCTCTCTCAGCAAACGCATCGGTTAGCAATTGAGAACATAAAATAAACAAATAAGGAGACAAGGGACACCCTTATCTGAATCCACACCTAGCCTCAATCCACTTCGAATTATTTCCATTAATTTAAATAGAGAATTTCGGTTCATAAACACATTGAAGAAGGAGATTAGAGAATTCAATAGGAAAACCCAAAATTTCTAAAACTTGCTTGAGAGTAGACTAACCCATGCTATCATAGGCTTGTTCCATATCAATTTTGATAGCCATAAGTCCTTCAGAAGATTTGAAAAATCTGAACTTGTTAAACAATTCTTGAGCAAGTAATACATGATCGGAAATCAAACGACCTTTCACAAATGTAACTTGTTCTTCTGATATAATCTCAGGAATGAAACAAATAAACCTATTTAATAGCATCTTAGCCACGATTTTGTAAACAGACAAGCAAAGGCTAATAGGCCTAAAGTTAGAAGGAAAGACTGGATTTCTAACTTTTGGGATGAGGACACTAATGTTTCCTTCCAATTGAAACATGATGCCATTCTTAAAAAAAGAATTAATAGCCTTCACTACAGGAAAATCACCCATTTCTGGCGGCTGTTTTCGACGGCAATTGAGCCTTTTCCGGCAGTTTTGTAATTTAGCGGCGGTTTTCCGGCGGTTAAAATTCCGCCGGTAAAAACCGCGTAGGAAAATAAATTCCGGCGGCAATTTCGTCCGGCGGCTTACCGGCGGTCTTAAACCGCCGATCAAATTTAAAAAAAAAAATCACTCCCTGCCAGCCTAATTAATTTTAAAATGAAAATTAATTAAATTGTTAATATAAGTTTTAATAATTTTTTGTTAAATCATTTAAATAGTAAAAATTTTATTCATTTTCATTAAATTTTTAAAAGCCGCCGGAAATGTGAAAAAGCCGCCGGAAATTCCGCCGGAAAATTCCGTTGGGAAAAACCGTCGGAAATGCGCCGGAAAGCCGCCGGAAATGTGACCGCCGGATAGTCGTCGGAAATAAGTGATTTTCCTGTAGTGCTTCCACATGTCATCTTTAATGATAGACCAGTAAGTTTTAATGGAGTACGAAAAACCATCAATACCTGGTGAGATGTTAACTTCCAAATTAACAACAACTCATTCCAAGTCCTCCTTTGTGAAATCAGCCAACAAGAATCTTCTATCTTCATCATTTAACACATGATTTGGGGACGGCCATCCTTCAAGCTTACACTTTCTTTCCTTTCATTTACCTTTGAAGAAATCATAGAAAATATCTTCAACCACTTTCGGTTCTTCAACCCACACTCCGTGACTGTCTTTAATCTGATTTATCCAATTACCATTCCGTCTACCCGTAGCATACGCATGAAAGAATTTGGAGTTGGAATCCCCATCCACAAACCACTTTACCTTTTCCCTTTCTCTCCACCACGTGTTGAGGCGACCAAGTGTACTGTTCAGCTCTTGCACTTTAGATTTCAACAAAAGCAACTTGTCTTCTGATAACCCGCCACACTCAGCATCTTCCATTTGAAGTTCATAAATCTCGTTCTTCAATACATCTTTCAAGATGAAAGATTTTGATGCTTCGATTACTCCAGAAAAAAGGGCCCTTAAAGCTCTTTTAAACTTCAAATTAAGAACATTAGCATCACTTCCATCTACAACCTTCTTCCAAGACTTAGAGACTATAGCTACCGATGCAGGAAATGAAGACCAAGCTTCTTCAAATCTTAAGAACTTGCTTTTCCTTATATCAGTAGAGAATATATTGATCAAGATTGGACAGTGGTCAGAAGCTATTCTTGCGAGATGACGGACATATGACGTTTGAAGTATCTCCAAAACAGCCGTATTTAAAAGGCAAATGATCCAACCTTTCCAATATACGTCTCCACCTTTCTTATTATTGCACCAAGTAAATTTTGGACCAATAACTCTCAAAGCATGAAAGTCACATAAGTTCATAAACATACTTATATCATGGGCTCCTTGAGATAGAGAGAACTTTTTCCCCCCTCTTTTCTCTTATTGAGATAAAATGCAATTAAAATCGCTTCCCACAATAGAAGGAAGATTATACTTTGAAAGTTCCTTAAGTTTGCTCCATAAGAACCTCCTTTGATAAGGATCCTCTGTTAGCATAAACTGATGAGATAATCCACACTCCTTTATTGAAAATTTGAAGTTCCCCTATAACAACTTGGGAAGAAGCTTCTAAATCCGAGAAGGAAGCCATATCCTTCCTCCAGATAAGCCTTCTGAAGGAAAAAAAAAGTCCCAATTGCTACAAATTAATTTATTACACTCGAATCTATCCATTGTAGAAATCTTAGTTTTACAAGCCCGACAAAAAACACATCATGTTCTTTCACAAACTCCTTCAGATAATGGGAGGCTTCACTTTTCCTAGCCCCCCTACAATTTCAAAAGGTGATGGAAGACATTAAAGATAAGAATTGGGATTGCTCCCTTTCTTACCTCTAGACGACATATCACCTTTCCTATTGTGTTGGAGAATATTAGCTTTGCCTAAAGACTTAAGCTCTTTTAGAAGCTTAACTTTCTCCCTACAATTGCTAGCATCCATCTTATTATTTCCTGAATTAGAAGATTTACTTCCATCTTCGACAACCTACCCTTCTTCTATTTCATCAACCGGAACCAAAGAACAAGATGATTCAACATTCTTAGGGACTTCTTTATCACAGCAATTTTCAAGAATTTTAAACACATTATCAACCTTGATAGAATCAGAGTTAACATTAACCTGAACCGGGGCAGCATCATTGACAAAACCTGGATGATCCTCCAACTTCGAAGCGTCAACCACTGTCAGAACTTCATCCAGAGCAGCAACGTTAACATATTCAACTTCTGGTTGTGTATCAACAGAAATTTTTAAGCTATCCTTTCCAATTTCAATTAAGTTATTAGCTATAGAGCTAACAACTGGTTGAGATTTCATAACATAAACACGAACTCCCTTTACATGATTGAACTTAAATTTCATTCTTAGAATGGATAAACCTGTTCACAACAGGTTTGAAACTTCTTCTTCCTTTGTGGTTGATGTGGACCCCTGGGCCATACGAAGTTCCTTTGCTTTTATCTGGCAACATTCCATCATGGTGGCATTGTCTAGATGTCGAGGAAGAAGATGACTGGAGGCAGCCTTTTATTGACTATTTCAAAGAAAGTAGATTGCCAACGGACAAATCTTTAGCTGCTCAAATCAGGAAAAGAGCACTGCGATATGCGTTTGTTAACAACACGTTGTACTGGCGTGCTTTTGATCAAATGTGGTTAAGGTGCCTAGGGACCCGAGAAGCTGATAAAGTGGTAGCAGAAGTTCACGAAGGACTTTATGAAGCGCACCAATCAGGTCCCAAAATGGCAGTCAAAATTAAAAGAATGGGTTACTATTGGCCGACCATGGTCGAGATTGTATCAATCACGTTAAGAGGTGCCATGAGTGTCAGATCCATGGTGATGTTATACATCAACCACCAAATCCGCTGCACCCTACAATAACATCCTAGCCATTTGAATGCTAGGGTACTGATATTATCGGGCCGATAGATCCACCGTCATCAGCAGGACGCCGCTTCATCTTGGCAGCAATAGATTACTTCTCCAAGTGGGCAGAAGCGGCTCCATTTAAATAAGTTACGTCCGAGCACGTGATCAACTTCTTCACGCATAGTGTTGTCTACAGATTTGGAGTACCACGCCGCATAATCTCAAACAACGGAACTGTATTTAAAAGTACAAAAATTCATAAGTTCGTTGATCGACACAAAATCGATTGGCGATATTCTTCCATATACTATCCAAGAGCAAATGGCCTGGCAGAAGCCTTCAACAAGATGATGGTAAAATTATTGAAGAAGATCCTTACCAAGAACATAAGAGAGTGGCATACGAAGATGGCAGAAGCGTTGTGGGCGTATCGTACAACTTATAAAACACCAACTAAAACCACTCCTTACTCTCTGATGTTCGGAGTTGAAGCTGTACTGCCATTGGAAGTTGAACTCCCATCTCTTCGGGTAGCGATCCAGAATGAGCTAACTCAGGAATATAATGCTCGATTAAGAATGGAAGAGCTCGATGCACTCGATGAAATCAGGTTACTAGCTCAGCAGAACCTGGAGATCTACTGAGCAAGAATGACAAAGTCTTTTGATCGAATGGTGCATCTTCGATCATTTCAAGAAGGGGAATTAGTCTTGGTGCAGAGAAGGCCAATCACCCCGTATAGAAAAATCGGTGACAAATTTGTATCCAACTGGGAAGGGCCTTTCATCATCGAAAAGGTGTACCGGGGAGGAGCTTATCAACTCATTGATCTGAATGGTCAAAGGCCTATGCCGTCGATCAATGGCTGATACTTCAAGAAATATTACGCATGAAATTTTCCAAGAAAGTGTTGTGCTTAATGTATTATGTTTACATACATTATTGTTAGCACATGCATTTCATATTTTGAAATTCTCGTGTTATGAGAATACATTTCAAAATTCCCTGTTAGACTGGGGCCATTTTAAATATTTATTCGGGTCGACATCGTGCTGTGCGCCGAGATCTCGGAATAAATATTTAAAATCTCAAAATTTTTAAATCTGTTCTGCCCTAAAATGTTTCTGCGAGGTAGGGGGCATTTTAAATATTTATTCGGGTTGATATCATGCCGCATGCCGAGATCCCCAAATAAATATTTAAAATTATCAATTCAAATGTTCTTTTGTGCTAAAGAATACAAATACTTGTTTTTCAAAGTATATGCATGTGATATCTCAAAGATCGAGACAATACATTCTCCAACAAATCAAGACTCAAAAGTCGAGAAAGAGACTTTTGTAACTACACACTCCTACAAATTGAGCTAGAAAAGCTTGAAGTCTTTTGACAGCCTGAAGCTTAAGGTTCGGATGGGTGTAAAATGTTGGATCCAACAAGTCCAAATATGGCCGGATCGCTGGCAGCTCCGTCTACTCAACAAGCCATAAGAAAGGCCGTAGTAGTGGAACCCCCACCTCGTCAACCCGTCAATAGGGACTGTAAAAAGTACGAAAGTCAATTTGACTCGACAAGTTCAAGTGATCGTAGTCTAAAAAGTTCTCCAAAATGACTGGAGAATCAAAGTTCCAATGGGAAGATAAGTCTCGAGCAACTACTGAATGTTTGTAGGCTCCAAAATCCAAAACCATGAAGGATGACTCAAAATCTGGCAACTTCAGTAAAATTAGCATTGGGAAGCGCAATTCCCACAGCTCAAATCTGAAGCCTGAATGGGTGTAAGAGGTCGGATCCAACAAGCCCAAATATAGCCGGATCGCTAGCTGCTCCTACTCAATAAGCCATAAGAAAGACCGTAGTAGTGCAACCCCAATCTCAGCAACCAAAGGACAAAAAGCTGTCAAATTCTAGCTCTCCCGATCTGATGAACTCAAG
The DNA here is from genome assembly GCF_001605985.2 of Dendrobium catenatum. Lineage (NCBI taxonomy): Eukaryota > Viridiplantae > Streptophyta > Magnoliopsida > Asparagales > Orchidaceae > Dendrobium > Dendrobium catenatum. Next base: position 1,393,176 of record NW_021319451.1, read on the forward strand.
TGACTCGGATTAAAGTCTCCTCAAGTGGTTAAGGATCGAGATACTACCTATGTTCAGTACTATCAACTGAATCCAGAACTTGCAAATCCTTCAATAAATCTGTAAAGCAAAAAAGCGAGGATCGAAGGAAATTCTTCTTCAGCAAGTCCGCCAAAGCACAAAGCAAAGGACCGAAGAAAGTATCCCAAAGTTCGTGTAAACCTGAAAGCTGAACTAAGTGAATTTCATCATCAACAAGTCTGTTATGCACAAAGTTCTGGACCGATGACTTCTCGCCACTGATCTAATATAAACATAAAGGGTTTAGATCAGCGACATCTACCCCTTTACCAAGTCTGCAGCACGAAGCGCAGGGCAGAAGGAATCAAGATCCCAGGACTCAAGCTAAAGTTGCAGAATGAGTTCCTTGGATGTCTTCCACAAATGTCCCTAAAGACTGGGGGCATTTTAAATATTTATTTGGGTCGACATCGCGCTGCGTGCTAAGATCCCCAAATAAATATTTAAAATTTTATCAAGATACGACCAAATGATAGAAGAATGTTGAGCATATACAGAAAGGCTCTAAATTAAAATGATCGTGGTGATTAAAGAGAACAAATGGTGGTGATGTTATTCACTAACATCAATCTACAAGGACAACACGTATGGATACATCTAAAAGAGTCAAGAAGAAAGAGAGATTAGTGTGATATCCAAACAAATTTTTGGAGATCCACTAAAGAAAAGTCTCAGTGTGACATCCAAACAGGTTTTGAAGATCCACTAAAATGGAAACCCTAGTTTGACATCTAGAACAAATATCCAGAGATCCACAGGGTCAATCAATACACAACAAATGTGGCCTGCTCCAGATGTCTACCACATTTGTTGGGGGGCATTTGTTGACCTGCTGTATAACAAAAAAAATGCAAAATCTCTGTACCTTTGCAGTGCACGTCGCCCTGGATCACGCTCGCACGTCATCGAAATGAGTCGCACGTCGCTCGCACGACCGACATCATTTCTCCCCACGATCGCCGCACGACTCATTTTGAGTCGTTAAAAGGCTCAAGGGAATGAGTCCTTCGGCCTCTGCTCTTTCTCCGCTCCGAGCTCTCTTCTCTCGATCCCGCTCTCTCTCACTCTCTCGATATTTCTCCTCTCTGATCGCTGCATCGGCCTCGTCGTGGCCGGTTGACTCCGCTCCTTCGATCGACTCTCCCTTCATGTCCGATCGGAAGAAAGCAACGGGAGCTCGCTCTGAAGTTAACTTTCTCCCTTCCAGCGCACTTCCTCACCTCCTCCGTGTGGGTAGACTTCGCTCCTCCGGCGTTCCCCCTCCGACGTCGTCCCTACCTGTCGGATTGAAAGTTAACACACTTTGATTGGAATCTACAACAGGGAGCTCACTCGATGTGGAAGGTAGCGCCCCCTTCCCTTCTTCCCGTGCGCTTGTCCGGCTAAATCCCGCAAATCTGCCGAACTGAGGGATTTTTTATTATATATATATAATTTAATATAATTCTAATTCTAATTATATCAATTAAATAGAATTAATCAAATTTATAAATTAGTTATTATTAATTATTGTTAATTAATTATATTTTATTAGAATTAATTAATATTAATTAAGTTATAATTAATTTTAA
>NW_021319451.1:1394906-1395473 GCF_001605985.2 Dendrobium catenatum
AACCCTTTGTCCTTTCACATTCTCCTAGTGTGGGCAGAGAACCCTTTGGCTGTTCACACTCTCCAAGTGTTGGCAGAGAACTGGATCTCCTTGACAGATCTTCTCACAAGAATATAGAAAGAAGAAGAAAAAGAGTGAAGTATTCCCAATTCACAAGTAGAGACTCTTACCTTTAAACTCCAAGTGAAGCCTTCTCGCTCCAGTGGTAGGAATCCTCCCTTGAATGCTCTCTTCCACTCTCTCCTTGGCTATTCTCTCAAGAGGCACGAAGATCAAATGACAAAAAAGATATTGGGTGGCAGTCTAATTTGGGCTATTTATACAAAAGACAAGATAAGTATTCAATTCTGCATGCAGTGGATCGTCCTGTACGATCGTGGATCGTCCTGGACGATTTTACTTAAACGATCTGAAACGACCCTATTTGAATATGTGTACGAAATGTCTTCGTACAACTAATGGTCCTGTACGAACTAGGTTCATCCAGTACGAACGGTTATTACAAGGTCAGTTCTAGAAACTGCTGAAAACTGTTCTAAGTCGGTTAATCGTTTGGACGAAAATTTA
>NW_021319451.1:1395573-1420473 GCF_001605985.2 Dendrobium catenatum
AATTTTTACAGAGGACTTATCGTCCTGTACGATAATTTATTTCGTCTGGACGAAAATTTTCTAGAGACCCGATCGTCCTGGACGATATTTAATTTCATCTAGACGAAATATTTCCAGAGAACCGGTCGCCACTGACGATAATTTAATTTTGTCTGGACGAAAATTTTCCAGAGAGCCAATCATCCTGGACGATAATTTATTTCGTCAAGGATGAATAGGACTTAGAAAAATTTTTCAAGCAAGTTCCTATTCGTTCCATATGCTCTATAGGAGATAACTGCTGATCTTCTAGTACGAACTGCAAATCATCCTGTACGATCAGTATAAATTTTATATGATCTCCTTATGTGTGTGTATGTTTTTATTCACTCAAAATATAATTACTCCCTTTCAATTTGATTTCTAAGAAAAGTGCAAGCTTCAAATTTTACAAAATATCGCATGCTGAATTTAATTTGAAGTCTTCGTAGTCTGGAGTTCGTTTTTCCTGAAATGTCAGTACACACAAGAGCAAATACAATTCTTCTAAAAAAAATGTTAGGAGATAACTACACATTTGAACAATAATATTTGGAATCGTCAAAACTTCATAAGTTGCAAAAATGTAAAGCATGCAAATAGCAACTATTTTAACAGAAAGGGGACTAGCCCCAATCCTCTTTTCTTTAGTTCCCATCTCCAATCTTCCATAGCTTAGGTGGCAAGATCCAAGCCCTTCTATTAAATTTCCCTCTCCTATAAATACACCTTATTCCCTTGAAGAATAAGTTGATTGATCTAATTTCCCATCTTCCTAGATATGTTCCCAACACTCCCATAGCTCCTCCCTTCCACCTTAGTGGAACAATTCCAACCAGCATGAGGAAAAATGAAATTGAGAGAAAGAAAAATTCAAATCTAATATATGAACTAGTGGAATTTAGCTCCTTATTCCCTTATAGAAAGTTTTAAAAGTCCTTTCAAACGTTACATAGAGCCATAGATTAATAAATAAAATCATAACTTTGAGAGATTTCTTTATTTGATGTTTTAAATTAAAACTACCTTTTCTCCTATATCTTAATGTATGGAGTGTTGAATGTACAAGCATTGAAAGATCATATTATCGAAATCTTTTATTTAAAGTTTCATCAAATTTAGATAGTTGGATAAAATGTTATATGTAATTCAATTTTCTATTTCAAATTTAGCCTAAGCATCAAACAACTTTTCTGAACCATTAAATCATGCACCACTTCATGAGACAACTTAGATTGTGCCAAACAATCATGTGGCCATGACTTGTTTTAAACCACATTCATGCAGTTCCATTTCAAGATGATATGGCATGATCATAATTGTAAAATAATTTCACACGTAATTCGATGATGATCTGAGCCATATTGACATGGTTACGTGAAATTGCATATGTAGTTTCATTCTTTCATGCGTCCCGGTGAATGCCAAGGCAAGAAATGGTAACACTTCCATTTACATGAATTAAATTGATTAATTAAATAAATAAAATGGACATCAAATTTGGATTGTGTTTATTAGGGTACATCTTTGGGATTCTAGAATTGGATATTTTTCTGAGTAAATTTTTGGTGATTTAAATCTTCAAGTTTATGGGTCCATTTTGGACCCATAACATTCAAAATTCATAACTATTCATGCACTTAGAATTAGATTTTTTTTCTCTATTGTGTGTTTAAATGTGTTTTAAGGATTATTTTCCATTAACTTCATTAAAATCCTATGAGTCTAGATCCTAAAAATAATCGCCACAGCTATAAATGATTTAAGGTTTGCTAATTCATTTTTTAAGCTGTGAAGGCTTTGATAAGCTCAAATTCAATAGCTTTGAAGCATATGTACTTATTTACCTATGTTTCATATTTTACTATATTTGGAGGTCATTTGGTCTACTATTTCCTGAACCCAAGATCGATGTACATAATTGACCTAGGATATTTAAAAATCCTAAATAAATGCATTTTAACTCAAAATATTTAATGTAATAATCAAAACGCTCAAAAATAAAAGATTAAATGAGTAAAATTGAAATCACCCTAAAATTCAAGTAAAATAAAAATAAAATAAAAATCAAGGGAATTTAAGGATTAATTAAAAAAGAATTAAAAATATTTAAAATTTACTAAGATGATTTTAAACTCTTGGAATCATCCCTTGAGGTCATTTTTGACATTTACGGAAGAATTCAAGATTTTTTTTGTTTGATTTGGCACAAAAATAAGAAATTATCCCTAATTTAATGATTAAATAAATTTTGAGCGTTTAATCTAATTTTACTCATTTAATCTAATTCAAAACTAAATATAGAAAACTCCAAATTGAGATGACCCAAAGAAATTAGACTAATCTTTGAGTTTAATATTTGTGAAAAATATAAAAAACTCATAGAATTCTCTATAAATAAAAATGTCAACCTCGATCAAATTTAATACACAAATGCATCAAACTTGTAAACTCCATAACTAATACTAAAAATTCCAAATTTAGTAAACTCAAAAGAATTGGACTCATTTCTAAGTATAATATTTATGAAACATGAAAGAAGTTCAAAACCAATTCTAATAAGAAACAAAAGAAATTGACCCCACATTTATTTGAATTAAAATATGTTGTAACCCATTACCCCGAGTTTGAGATTTTGATGATGAAAAATAATGTCATTTGAATCATCTATTCATTGAATATTATTTTATTTGTTATTGCCCGTGAGTACTAACATTTCAGGAAGATCAAAAGCTACTCAGGATGACAGGAAGACTCAAGAATGGGTAAATTAGGAGTATGAGTCTGCAAAGTATTTTGTTGTTTATTTTATTTTTTTATTTTCTTGAGTCTGGCCACAAAATGCATAAAAGCCTGAGCAACCATGCACACACATAGGGGGAGAGTGTTTTTAAATGAAAAATTTAGAGTTTCTTCTTTCTCTGTAGATCGTACTGTACGATGTTATTTCGTACCGTACGGTCAGAGCTTTGTAGGACGATTCTTTGAATAGATCATACCATACGAATGTATTCGTACTATACGATATGTTCAAAGCCAAAATTCTAGCAGTCGTTTTAACTTAAGTAAGTTATTTTCAGCCGCTCATACTGTATGAACATCTTTGTATTGTATGATTTTATTTAAATACTTACTTAATTTGATCTGTGATTAGCGCAAGAAATTGGAGCTTAATTATAATTTGAACATCATACCGTACGAACACGTTCGTACAATACGATGAACAAAGATGAATTATAATCGTCCCGAAGATCATCCCGGATGATCTCTTCAATTTTGTCTCATCATACTGTACGATGGCAATCATATCATATGATGAACAAAGACGATGTTTGATCGTCCCGACTATCGTCCTATACGAACAAAAGTGTTATGGATCGTACCGTACGATTTATAATCGTAATGTACGAGTGGTTTTGAACTGTTCGTACCACTTCGTACCTGAACGAAGTCTGTTTATACATATCGTATTGTACGATTAGAAACCGTACTGTATGATAGTAACGGCATTTTTGAAATCTCATGGATATTGGAGTCCCTTTTGAGGTGAAAAACATGTCATATTTTGAGGGTGTGAATTAGAGAGGAGAACGTGGTGAGAGAGGGATTCCGAGGGAGGGAGCTCTTGAGAAGTTCTTTAGGGTTTGAGAGAGGAAGGAGAAGGTGAGCGTTGTGAGGGAGAAGAGGTGTGAGGGAGATCACACGGTTGCTCCAAACTTGCTGCATCTTGCTCCTTCTATATCCAAAGAAGAATTTGTGGGAGGATCTCCAAGGGGAAAGGCTCTTCTACATCTGTGACCCTGAGGTACTCTACCTTCTCTAGGAGGGAGAAAAATGAGAAGGTTCTCTACCATCGCCAGGAGGGTGAAAACAGAGTTTGGCACTCCGCCACGCCGGGTTGGTGAAAAGGAGTATTGTAAGGGTCTCCACCTTGCCAAGGGGGGCAAAAGGAGAGCTATTGCTTGTAGTGAAATGACCGGAGTGGAGGACTCCGGGGAGTGGACGTAGGTCATGGTTTGACCAAACCACTAAAAAAATCTTGGCGTGCTTTTTCCTTATAGTCTTTTATTACAGCGTGCATTTTATTTTTCAATATTTGCTTGGAAAAATTTGTGATAAAAATGTGTAAATTTTCATGTTAAAATTTTAAAACATCAAAAATATTAGAACTCCTGCTTAAAATTTTAAAACATCAAAAATATTAGAACCCCTGCTTAGGTTTTAACTATTGTCAAAAAGTTTTCACAATTCACCCCCTCTTGTCCGTCTAGTAATTTCAATTGGTATCAGAGCCTGTTTTCAAAAATAGTGTTTAGAAAACCTTGAAAAAATGATCATGTCGCATTTTGGTAATTGTAACACTGCGGAGGGTTGTTCAATAACCCATCCACCACTCCTTGATAACATTCTGTTTGATTTCTGGAAAATTAGAATGTCTACTTTTTAACAATCTATTGATTACCGCATGTGGATGTTAGTGAATGATGGATATGTTGCTCCGTCTAAAATTGTTAATGGACTGAAAACGCTTGTACCTTTTAACGAATGGAGCAATGAGGATAGGGAATTAGCCCAACTGAATGCTAAATGTTTAAATTGTTTTCCTATTCATTGAAGTCTGAGGATTATATGAGAGTATCTACATGTGCCACTGGTAAGGAGATTTGGGATAGACTGTGCATTACATACGAAGGAACAAATGAAGTAAAATAGTCTAGGCTTAATATTTTACTGCACGATTATGAACTCTTCCGCATGAAACCTAGCAAAACAATATCTGACATGTACACTAGGTTCACCCAAACTGTGACATCTTTGCATGCATTAGGTAGAGAGATTTCAAATTCTAAGAAAGTAAAAAAAATTCTTAGATGTTAACTAGTTCCTATGATGCAAAGATAACTGCTATCACTGAATCTAAAGACCTTAATGTGTATTCTATTGATAATCTCCTTGGGTCACTCATTGCATACGAGCAAGGAGTGAGTCAGAGACAAAGTGATGCAGGTGAAAAGAAGAAGGAGCAAACGGTGACATTAAAAGCAAGCAACTCAGAAAGTGAAAGCTCTATAGGAGAGGAAGAGGATGAGATAGCACTGATGACCCGACAGTTCAAAAATTTCTTGAAGAGAAAATAGAATTGTCATTAGAACAGCTGGAATAAAGGTAAGAGCTCAAGGTCCAATAAGGTTTCATCTGATATAATCTGTTTTGAATGCAGGAAGCTAGGTCACCTTCGATATGATTGCCCCAATCTGAAGAGTCAACCAGCTAAGGAGAAAGGAGATGAGAAAGCAAAATACAAGAAATGAAAGATAAAGACACAAAAAGCTTTTTGGGCCGAACCTGCCTCAGAATCGTTAGAAGAAGAAGCAGAGGAGGTGGTAACAAATTTGTGTCTTATGGCTAATGATAATCTGTATCAATCGGATCATGATGAGGTATGTCAACTTTCATATGAAGAATTACTACTTATTTCGAAAAATATCCATGACTCGTATAGGAAGCTGAAAAAGATGCATGCTAAGCTTAATGTTGAATTTAGTTCTTTACAGTCTGAGCATGCTAAGTTGTTTAAAGAAAATTCTGATTTAGATAGGGATCATATGCTAATTCTTGATGAGTATGATTCATTAAATAAGAAGCATATTGAACTAACTGAAGTACTTGAAACCTTGAAAACCACTCATGTTGAACTATAAAAAGCTTTTGATAGACTAGACAAACTTGTATTAGAAGTAGATCATAGTGAGCACTTGCTATTAATAGAAGTTGATGGATTGACAGGTCAAAATAAACTTTTAGTGAAAAAATAAAAGAAATAAAAAATGAAATTGCATCACTCACATTAGGCCATCCTAGCAAACCCCCAACATAGCATGCATCACACAACTTTAGGAAGAGGCACTATCACCCACATAGATTAGTAAACCCATTTCCTGGTGTTAGGTGTTTCTCTTGTGGCATGTTAGGTCACATAGCCCGCACATGCACAATTCATCATTGGAAACACTTGCTATGGAGACCTAAATTGCATCCATCACAGCATAGCATGCATACATCTCATTCATGCAAGCATAAGGAGGAACCCAAACTCACTTGGGTTCCCAAATCTAATCATTGATTGAAATTTTAGGGGTGCTCTGACAAAAGACCTAGTGAGAGCATATGGTACCTGGATAGTGGCTGCTCACGACACATGATTGGAGATATGAAGAAGTTTATCCTACTGGAGACCAAAACTTGAGGCAAAATAACGTTGGGAGACAACACTACCATGAAGGAGATAGGCTCAAGTATTGTTGGTAATGCTAAAAATTTTTTAATTGAAAATGTCTTACTAGTTGATGGTTTGAAGTATAACTTACTTAGCATTAGTCAATTGTGTGACAAAGGTTTTGATATTTAATTTCTATCTGATAAATGCCTGATTAGTTTAAATGATAAACTAGTTTTAAAAGGAAAATGAATGAACAATGTTTACATGTTAGACCTTGATTGCATTGATAGTTCAAACTCATTTTGTTTGAAAATAATAGTTGATGACTCGTGGCTATGGCATAGGAGACTATGTCATGCTAGTATGAAAACTTTTAGAAACATCACTCAGAAAAACTTAGTTAGAGGCGTACCTAAGTTAGATTTCACAAAAGACCATTTATGTGATGCTTGTCAACTAGGAAAACAAGTCAAATCATCCTTTCACTCAATTAGATATGCGATCACCGCTAAGCCACTAGAAATCCTATATATGGACTTATTTGGACCCGTTAGTACAGCCTGCCTAGGGGGGAAAATTATGGATTTGTTATTGTTTATGAATTCACTAGATTCACTTGGGTAAGATTCTTAGCACATAAAAATGAGTCTTTTGAGGAATTTAAGATTTTCTCCACATGGATTCAACGGAAATTAGGTTGTAAAATCTCAACAATTCATAGAGATCATTGTGGAGAATTTCAAAATGATAGATTTGAATCTTTCTGTTAAGAGCTAGGAATAGAACACAATTTCTCAGTCCCTAGAACACCTCAGCAAAATGGTATATCAAAAAGGAAAAATAGAACATTGGTAGAAGCTGCTAGGGCAATGTTAGAAGAGTACACCCTTCCTAGATACTTTTAGGCAGAAGCAGTCAACACAGTATGTTATGTTTTAAATAGGGTGAACATTAGATCTAAGCTGAACAAAACTCCTTATGAACTCCTTAAGGGTAGGACACCAAACCTTTCACACTTACATGTCTTTGGGTGCAAGTGCTTCATCTTGAATAATGGTAAAAATCCCCTAGGAAAATTTGATCCCAAGCTTCATGAGGGTGTCTTCTTAGGTTATTCTAGATAGGGGATTTGAAAAGCGTAGTGTAGATACTACACTCTTTTTACAAAAGGTCAAAGAAGAAATTCTCATTGTTCAGACATACGTGGATGACATTTTATTTGGGTCTTCGGATAAAATGTTGTGCGTTGAATTTTCAAAAATAATGAGTAATGAGTTTGAAATGAGCATGAAGGGAGAACTTAATTACTTTTTGGCTTTAGTGTAAAACAAATGGATAATGGAACTTTTCTTAGCCAAACAAAGTACATTAAGGATATCTTGAAAAAATATAAAATGGATAGTGTTAAACCCATGAATACTCCAATGAGCTCAACAATTCAATTAGACAAAGATCCTAGTGAAAAATCATTAGATCAAAAAAAATATAGAGGAATGATTGGGTCCCTTCTTTACCTGACTGCCAATAGACCGGACATAATGTTTAGTGTGTGCCTCTGTGCCCATTTTCAAGATGTCCTAAAGTCACACTTAACTGCTGTCAGGAGAATTCTTAGATATCTACTAGGCACCCCAAACTTAGGAATTTGGTATCCTAGGCACAGCACTTCCTTTGAAATCTTAGGGTACTTATATTCTGACTTTGCAGGATGTAGGATAGATAGAAAAAGCACCTTTGGTACTTGCCAATTCATTGAACAATCATTAGTTTCTTGGTCCAGTTGGAAGCAAAACGCACTTTCCACATCCAAGGCAGAATATATTGCAGTAGGAAGTTGTGTTGCACAAGTACTATGGCTAAAAAAACAAATTCTTGATCTTGGGCTACCTGTAGGAACCATTTCAATCATGTGTGACAACACAAGAGCAATTTGCATCTCTAAGAACCCAATTCAGCACTCTCGAACAAAACACTTAGACATCAAACACCATTTCATTAGAGATCACGTTGCTAAGGGAGATATAGAATTGCATCACATCTCTACAGGAGATTAATTAGCTGACATATTCACAAAACCTCTAGCTTTCGACACCTTTAGCACCTTGAGGACTAGATTAGGTGTCATAGATATAACTGTATAAATAAAAAAAATAAAAAAAAAACAAAAAAAAACCAAAAAAAAAATTAAATAGGGCTGCTCTTGATCATCACACACTCACTACACATAAAGCCCCAGCCAATATCGTACTGTACGATACACAGATCGTACTGTACGATACACAGATCGTACTGTATGATATACTGTAATATACACAGGACACACTAAAATAGTAAATTTCATCTCTATTGATCGAATTGTACGACTATAATCATACGGTATGAATAATTATTGGTCATCGTACAGTACGATATCTCCTCTTCGTACTATACGAGCAACATCAGCGACTAGATTGGGATGAATTCAATCTTGCTGGTACATTATTATTGCCAATCGTACTATACGATATACACACATCGTACTATACGATACACCTCAGCAAATGGATGAGAATGAAATAAAGGTGTTCGGTACGATATTAATGCAATTCGGGTTGTACGATACACCTTTTCGTACAGTACGATATGTTTGGCAAAAGTCGTACTGAATTCCTCGAGACGATCGATATTCCTCTGATCGTACTATACGATATTCATCGTACTGTACGTTTTGACCTCCGTTTCCCGGTACGAACCGTCAGATTAATTATTACCAAATCGTACGGTACGATGTACGATCGTATTGTACGATTTGTGGAAAACTCTATAAATTGGGTGGGTAGGCCGAAATCTTCACTTGCACTACACTAATCAATCCACTTGATTCCTTCTTACCTTGCACTCAGCCTCTACACGATGTCTGGTTCATGCAAGAGAGGTCGTATGGTAGTGGGAAGCTAGTCTTCCTCTCGCCACTGTAGCGCTCGATTCTTGAATGCCGAAAACGAGGATGCATACCACAAGTTCAAAGCCTACAAAATCACACCCTCTGGACTGCTAAATCAGCAGGCTCTGAACTTCAAGGTAATGAACCTCTTTGCTTCCACCACCCTCCAATTTCTTCTCACCCTGGCCATCCCATACAATTCTGAACCCCTTCTAGAATTCCTAGCTAATCTGACTTATACTGTCGACAAACTAACTTTCCACTCTTTTGTTTATCATCAAAATGTTGAAATAACCAAAGCCGACATCGCCCAACACATTGGGCTATCTACTGAAGGGCCTATGGTTCGTTCTTTTCTTACAAATGATTTTGACTGGAGAGACATTAATAGAGTCCTTAGGAACGCCGCATTCTATCAACACCAACCTCTCGTTTCTTCACTAAATAAAAATGCGAGCATAATTCAACATGTCCTTCGTACCTCCATAATACCCAAAGGTGGTGACCGTGTCAACATGCCGACCCTATCTGTCACTACCTACCTTAACATGACCAACATAAAATTCGATGAGGCCAATCTGATTATTGACTACATTCGCCACATGACCTTCGTTCGTCTCCCTACCACTCGCCGAAAACAAAATATAGCTCTTTGACACCTTATTGGATATATTATCCAAAATAAATATAAATTTACCTATCCTGGTGAACCCGACAATCTTCTTATTTTTTATACGAATGCCTCTTTCCGTATTCTTTTCCATCGGGGACACGAGCCGAAAGAACCTATTTTTGACGAAGAAGAAGGGGAAGATCCCCCAACTGCAGCTCAAGAACATCTATGATGACATGCACCACCTCGAGCACCTGCATCTGCTTACCCTCATGATGATCTGGTCGAACGTTTCGACCAGCTTCAGACTCATCACAATACTCACATTCAAGAACATTATCAGCAACATGAGACAGATATGCATTGGTTTGGAGAACGCTTTACTGCTATTGATCAGCGCTTTGACACTCTCTTTCAGTACTTCCAACCAAACCCACCTCCACCACCTACTGATCAGGATCCTCCACTATAAATTATCTTTGTATTGTAGTTGTTTTTTTCTTTTTTAGTGTGTGCTCCTCTTTTTGGTGTTGTCAAAAGGGGGAGAAGGTTGTTGTACTTTGTTTCTACGGTTAAATGCATGTTTTTTTTTTCTTTTGTAATGCCTTTTCTTTTATTTCTTTTCTGCTTGTTCTTATGTTTAAATTAAAATTGAAAAAAAAATACCTTTAATACTTGCTTACAACAAATATTATTTGACATCAACAAAAAGGGGAAGATTGTTGCAACCCATGACCTCGAGTTTGAGATTTTGATGATGACAAATAATGTCGTTTGAATCATCTATTCTTTGAATATTATTTTATTTGTTATTGTCTGTGAGTACTAACATTTCAGGAAGATCAAAAACTACTAAGGACGAAAGGAAGACTCAAGAATGGGTAGATTAGGAGTATGAGTCTGCAATGTATTTTATATTTATTTTCTTGAGTCTGGCCACAAAATGCATAAAAGTCTAAGCAACCATGCACACACACAGGGGGAGAGTGTTTTTAAATGAAAAATTTAGAGTTTTTTCTTTCTCTGTAGATCGTACTGTACAATGTTATTTCGTATCGTACGATCAGAGCTTTATAGGACGATTCTGTGAATAGGTCGTACCGTACGAATGTATTCGTACTGTATGATATGTTCAAAGCCAAAACCCTAGCAGCCGTTTTAACTTAAGTAAGTTATATTCAGCCGCTCATACTGTACGAACATCTTTGTACTATACAATTTTGTTTAAATACTTACTTAATTTAATCTGTAATTAGCGCAAGAAATCTGGGCTTAATTATAATTTGAACATCCTATCGTACAAACACATTCGTACAATATGATGAACAGAGATGAAATATAATCGTCCTGAAGATTATCCTGGATGATCTCTTTGATTTTGTCTCATCGTACTGTACGATGGAAATCATACCATACGATGAACAGGGACGATGTTTGATCGTCCCGACTATCGTCCTGTACGAACAGAAGTGTTATGGATCGTACCGTATGATTTATAATAGTATTGTACGAGTGGTTTGAACATTCGTACCACTTCGTACCAGGATGAAGTCTGTTTTTACATATCCTATTGTACGATTAGAAACCGTACTGTATGATAGTAATGGCTACTTTTGAAATCTCAGAGATTTTGGAGCCCTTTTTGAGGTGAAAAACTTATCATATTTTGAGGGTGTGAATTAGAGAGGAGAACGTGGTGAGAGAGGGATTCCGAGGGAGAGAACTCTTGAGAAGTTCTTTAAGGTTTGAGAGAGGAAGGAGAAGATGAGCGTTGTGAGGGAGAATAGGTGTGAGGGAGATCACACGGTTGCTCCGAACTTACTGCATCTTGCTCCTTCTGTGGCCTTAGAAGAATTTGTGCGAGGATCTCCAAGGGGAAAGGCTCTTCTACATCTATGACCTCAAGGTACTCTTCCTTCTCCAGGAGGGAGAAAAATGAGAAGGTTCTCTGCCGTCGTCAGGAGGCTGAAAACAGTGTTTGGTACTCCGCCACGCCGGGTTGGTGAAAGGGAGTATTGTAAGGGCTTCTCCACCTTGCCAAGGGGGGCAAAAGGAGAGCTATTGCTTGTAGTGAAATAGCCGGAGTGGAGGACTCCGAGAAGTGGATGTAGGTCATGGTTTGACCGAACCACTATAAAAATCTCGGTGTGCTTTTTCCTTAATGTCTTTTATTACTCCGTGCATTTTATTTTTCAATATTTGCTTGGAAAAATTTGTGAAAAAAATAGTTTAAATTTTCATGTTAAAATTTTAAAACATCAAAAATATTAGAACTCCTGCTTAGGTTTTAACTATTGTCAAAAACTTTTCACAATTCACCCCCCCCCCCCTCTTGTCCATCTAGTAATTTCAAAATATTAATGAAAGAATGATAAATAAATATATCATTAAGGTTTCATTAAAATTTTAATCCAATGAACTTAAATAAAGAAATATCAAAAAATTAAAAAATGAATTTTTTTTATCATAGAAGTTTTTATACTGGTATACTTTGATCTACATGACTACATGTCCTAATGAGGCTTTGGGCCTTCATGCTCATTGTGATAATACCACAAATGAATTTATAAATAAAAATTAAAATTCAATAAATAATAAATTAAATTTAAGTAAAATAATTAACAAAATATATAGACATTATAACATTCATACCCTTATGTTTGCTTCCTTTTAGGTGGATAAGGTGTATTAACTTGGGAAGCTTTGAGGAAAAAAATATAATTAAATTGAAAGTATCTATGCTATAAATATCAAGTAGTTAAGGAGAATTATTAGTATAACATTTTTTAGTCTATGATATAAAAACCAAAAACTTTTGACACTTATAAGTTGTTGAATACTATGTTATCTAAAACATAAAGGCAAATAATTTCAACAATAAAAAAATCTTTAAAAGAAATGTAAAATCTCTAAATGAATAAAACTTAAATTCAAACTATCCTTTAAATATCTTGAATAAATAAATAAATTTATAGATTATTTAAATTTATAAATCCTAGGAACTATCCAAGCAACATAACCTTTCTAGTCACACTTACTTGATTTGTTAGGACAACCAAATATAGCCTAGGCTAGGCTGGAGTTTGATTAGCTTTCTAGGTGCTATGATTTGAAAGTACCTTATGTATGCTTATTTATTTTGGTAATTTAGATTTTATACATTACAAATTCATGTTGTTGCACTTAGTCTATTTTCGTACTTTATTAAAAGCATTAGGTTATTACACAACTGCTTTTAACTTTACATACTTTTTTATGTTACAACTCAGGAATCCATATTGAGAACGTGATTCTGATTTCATCCGATCCTTATCAATTTGCTGAAATTTAGATTTCTAGCAAATCTGAATTTGAATTCAACAAATCAGATGCTCAGGAGGTTCACGGAGCTGAATTGGCTACTCCTCATTTTAAGGAGGCCGAAATCTTGGGGGCTTCTAAACCATCTACTAACTTGGCGGCAAATAATGCAAATGGTAATTACATTCATACTTCAATCAATGAGTCTTCCTCTCCTCCTTCAGATATTAGTTTTAAATTCAAAAAGAAATCTTCTTAAAAAAGATAAAAACTTTCTTAAGAAGAATGTTTCCTCTGGGTCTAAGCATGTCTTATTCAAAGAACTTCAATCATTGGGACCATTGAAAGAAATACCTAGAAGGAAGACGGTTGAACACAAAGAGAACAATAGTTTGAAAGATTCTTCTTCCTTTTTATCTCACTAATATGAAGAAGGATTCTCAGGTGGATAGCAACAAAGCAGAGTTTTTGTTTTAAGATAGAGCTCATGATATTAAAGTTTGGAATATATTTTCCAAACATTTGAGATTTATTTTTTAATTGTTATTTTATTTTTAGCATGCATTTCTTTTTTCTTAGTTTAATTTGTTATTTTAATTTTTGCCTAATTGTTAATGAGATCTTTACTAATTCTTATTCTCTAACGGATGGGAACTCGGGAATATTAATCAACCCTCGGGTTGTTTTATTCTTTGGTATCCCCTACATCTCAACAGTTTCAAAATAGGGAATAGTGGATTTCATTTCAGTTATAAGAAGTTTAAATTAACAAATTTATCTTTAATAAGTTCCTTTTTTCTTTTGGGAAAAGGAATCAATAGGTTCTTTTTCCTAGATTGTAATAGATTTTCTACATTTTCATTTTAATGCAATTTATGCATTCTCTCAAAAAAAATATTGAGAATGTGATTTTTTATGATAGCAAAATATTATTGTTCTATTAATTTTATTATTTCTCAAAGCATGTACTGGACATTTTCTATTTTTTATGAGTGTGAACTAACATTTCAGGGTAATTACACTCCAGATTTTTGAAGACTTCAAGATAGTATATTAAAATTTCATGTAATAAAGTTTATAAATCTTTATTTTTTATTTTCTTGAGTCCTAGAGTGTGTGATGGTAATTGGTTAACTGTGCACACACATAAAGGGAGAGATTCAAAAATTAAAAATTTAAAACTAATCATACTGTACGACTTCCAATCGTACTGTACAATTTTTCATGTTTTTCCTCCAAAATGTAGTTAATCAAATCATGGCTTTTATTTTTATACTATTCATAATATATGAAGTAAGTTTGTATAGACAACTAAAAGTGTACAAAATCGGGTGTGTTCCAGTTTGTTCCAAAAAAAAAAAATTTCTTAATGTTTGTACTGTACGAAGTTAGTTCATACAGATGAATGATAGTGTACAAAATTGGGATCATCAATATTCATAGTTAATATTATATTCAAGTTTGATTCAATGCTACAATTTTTCATATTTTTCCTCCAAAATGTAGTTAATCAAATCATGGCTTTTATTTTTATACTATTCATACTATATGAAGTAAGTTTGTATAGACAACTAAAAGTGTACAAAATCGGGTGTGTTCCAGTTTGTCCCAAAAAAATTTTTTTGCTTAATGTTTGTACTGTACGAAGTTAGTTCATACAGATGAATGATAGTGTACAAAATTGGGTTTATCAATATTCATAGTTAATATTATATCCAAGTTTGATTCAATGCTAGAGAAGCTAGAGAGAGAAGCTAAAGAAAGAAGGTCTCAAGAATTAGAAAGGATTTACGGGTTTTTCAAATTTGTAATGTTGCTGTTTTTGTGTTTGTTCTGATGTTGGTGGAGGGTCATTGGCCTCTGATGGCCTGTGGTCCTATTGGCATTCGACGATCATCATTAAGAAATTCTTATGCTCTAGCCCATACTTTCTTGTCTTCTCCAACGGTGTTTGGAGACGGGAAAATTGGATTCATTCAAGGGGCAAAAGCTATGGTGAAGGTGGGAAAGCCATTAATCAATAATGAAGTAGTTTTTTTATCATCAAAGAAAAATGATATTGAAGTTATTGTGAAGGTTAGGAATGTGGTAATGGAAGATAATACAAATATTAAAATCAAATTGGGAAACTTTCATTATTATGAGGTGAGTCATTTGTTAATGAGGGAGTCTCTCCTTCTTCAAAGTCAATCTCTGTAAGAAATAATATGGGTAATGATTTGTCTGTGAGTGGAGTCACTAAGAGTTGAATTTTGAGTTTATTGAGCAGGGAGGATTTAGATTAAAAGACAATCAAGTCATTAAGTGAAAATTTATTCAAAGAAGTGTTGCAGAGATTGGCATTGCATACAATCTGATGGAAGTAATTCATTCATATATGGTTAAAGTCTGAGATTTTAATTCAGGAAAATTATGTGGTCATCTTCAAGGTCTTGTTTTTGATCTTCCAAGACTGACTACTAGTGCTCAACAGAATGCTTGGTGTAGGAAAGAAAATATAAAGCTCCTTAATCTGGATTTTGGAGACTGCTTGTCAGAAGATGGTACATCTATTAAACTTTAAATACAAAATGAATTGGATAATTCTAGAAAACTTGAAAAAATCATTAGTGATCAAGTTTTTTGGTGGAAATGTTCCTTTTCCAGTTATCAGTTCTGGGCTTAGAAGACAATGGGCTCCTTATGGTAAATTCCATCTCAAAATGTTGGGTATATATTGGGTTCTTTATTTGTTTTATGTGCAATTTCTGTTAGAATCTATCCTCTCAAATGGACCATGGTTCATTAATGGGTAGATCATTGGAATTGATAGATGGTCGCCAACCTTTTCTCGACCTCCTTAAAGGGCTTGACTGATCCTATTTGGATTAGGATGCCTACCCTACCCTTATAGTGTTGGGATGAAATAAATATTTGCAGAATTGCATCTATGGTCAGAAAACCATATTTGATTGATGGAAACATTTTTCAGTGGGGAAGAAGAGAGTTTGGGAGGATTTGTTTTCGCATTAAGTTTGATGCTCAATTGCCTCTAGGAGTTTGGGTGGAGAGAAGCTCTAGAAAATTCTTTTAGAAGATTGAATATGAGAGAATTCCTAATTTATGTTTCAAATGTGGCAGGATTCATCACTTTAAGAAGGATTGCTTGGATGATAAAAATGAGGTTACTAATGTTTCAAAATAGGTGGAAAGTTCATTAAAGCCAATGGAGGTAGATTGTTCCAAAGCAACAAGTAATTCTATGGTTGATGGCTCCAATGATGATAAAGGAGGTTATTGTCCATGGGTGCACGTTAAATATGGGAAAAGAAGAAATAAAAATATTATTTTTAGGAGGATTAATCCCTATCCAGTGGAGGCTTCAGTGAGAAAGAATACAAACATTTTGGAAGCTAATTCTTTAGGAGGCAATGCTGGTGTAACTAATCGGTGTGGCTAATTCCTTACATGGTGGAACATGGCCATGTAGTAGATGAAGATTCTCTATCACAATATGCATGGCAGACTGTTCAAGCTATGGGAGTAAAAATAATGTGATGAACTTGGATCTAGATTGGCTCAGGAAGTTCTAGATAATTCAAGGGATTCGAACATCAAAGTTGTTATGGAAATCAAAACCTCTGTTACTTCTGTTAATGAAAATAAATTCAATGTTTTAGATGGGTTGGTTGAGGAAGGAGATTATTATCCCAAAGGAAAATGTTGCTACCTCATAGGGTGGCTTGAATGGTACTATTAGAGTGGAAGAAGGAAGATTGAAGATAACTTGGAGGAAATAAATGTAGATTTGGGATGCAAGGAAGATGGTTCTTCTAAAGTTAAGGAAAGTGGCTCCAAGCAACTTAAAGGTTTGGGACCTATTAATTTGCTCCTAGGAGTAGGAGAGTGGATGGTGAGAATAAAGATAAAATGGGGATTTCATCCCCTAATATCCAATAATGTCATCCATAGCATTTTGGAAATGTAGAGGATCTAGAAAGAACAAAGCTTCTCTATATTTGAAACAGGTTGTGAAGGTTCATGGTGTATTTTTTCTTGGTTTGTTGGAAAAAAAAATGTCAAATATTGAAAGGAGGGTTGTAGATTTGTAATTTGGTTCCGATTGGGAATTTTTCCAAGTTTCTTCAGAAGGGTTATATGGGGGCATTCTATTGATATGAAAGTCTAGCATTGCTATTTTTCAAGTTTTGGAATCCTTCCCGCAATTTGTTATTGGTGATTTGGAGGTTCATAATAAAGGGAGGTGAATAATTGCTTCAATATATGGAAATAAGGACGTCTATAAAAGGAGGAGACTTTGGGAGAAGCTTGATTTCTACTCCTCCAAGGATTTTCCTATGGTAATAAGGGGAGATTTTAATTATATACTGTCCAAGGAAGACAAGAGGGGAGGGAAAAGATTTACCTTTTCTCTAAGACCTAAGGAAATGATAACCTTTTTGTCTTGGAATGATTCTCATGAGGTTGGGTACATTGGAACAAAATTCACTTGGTGTAATAACAAATCTGGGGCAGTTCAGATCCTTGAAAGATTGGATAAATGCATTTTGAATTCTGCTACACTAAACACTTCACATCGAATGGTAGTTAGGCATCTAGCTCGTGTTTCTTCATACCACTATCATATCATTTTAAATCTACTTGAATTCTAACCTTTGCTTAAAAGAGTATTCATATTTGAAGATAGTTTGGCTTCAATAAGGCTTCAGCTGTGGTGGTGAGAGGGGTTTGATTGAGAAAAATTGCAGCTAGCTTGCCTAAAATACTAAATTCCAAGATGAAAAAATACTTGAAGGCATTATTTTACTAGAGCAAAGCTAAACATATAAGTTTATTTCAATGGAAGGAGTCCTTGCTGAAGGAAATTGAGGAGCTAAAAACCAAACTAGCTAATGATAGCGAGCTTTCGGAGGAAGATAGTTGGGTTCTTACAGTAAAAGTGGGGGAACCCAATTCAACTCTAGCACGGTTAGATGCATGATGGAGACAAAAGGGCCAAAGTCAAGTGGATGGTGGAGGGTGATTACAATTCAAAATTTTTCCAATAATTTGCTTTGGCAAGAAGAAATTCTAATTACATTGTCAAAATTAAAGATGAGAATGGAGACATGGTGGAAGATCTACATCAAATTGAAGAGGTCTTGGTTCGGTTTTCAAAGATAAATGGAAAGATAGAAATTGTCTTCTTGAATGTTGGCCACACCTATGGAAGATTTTAGATGAAGATGATAGAAATTTGTTGAAAAAAGAATTTTCTATTGAAGAAGTGGATGTTGTGATCAAGCGAAGTGGTAATTACACTGCTACAGGTAGTAATGGTATTACCTACTCTATTATTAAAGCCTATTGGGACTTTTGGAATGCTGTTAATCATTTCTTTGAGACGGCATATATGAATTCAAAGTGGAAAGAGGCTCTTATTCTTCTAATTCCTATGGTGAGCAACTCGTTGGCTCCATCGAATTTTATGCCCATTAGTCTGTTCAACACAGTTTATAAGGTTGCAGCGAAGGTCCATATGAACAGGATGTCTTCAATTACTCCTAGATTGATACCTGAAAAGCAAGTGGCTTTTTTGAAAGGTGGATCCTTATCAGATCATGTGTTGGTAGCACAAGAGATTATTCATTAATTCAGGTACTCTAAGTCCTCCAAAGGTTTTATTTCTCTCAAAATTGATATGGAGCAGGCTTATGACTCAATGGGGTGGCCAACTCTAGTGAAAGACTTGGATTATTTTAGATTCCCATCGAAGTTCTCTAAGCTTATTTTTTAGTGTGTCCAAAGACCAAGATTCTCTATTTTGATTATTGGCAATACCTCCAGTTGGATTAATACTAGAAGTGGCATCCATCAAGGTTTCCCCTTATCTCTATATCTATTTATTCTTTGTTCCCAACTTTTACCTAATGCCTTTAGGTAAAAAGGAGATTCTATTGGAATTTATGTGAGTTCAAATGGGCCAAGGATTTCCCACTTGTTGTATGTAGATGTTGTAATTATATTTTTTGAAGCCAAATTAAAGATAGTTATGGAGATTAAGGCAATTTTGGATAAATTCTTTGGATGGACTGGGCAAAAAATAAATATCGATAAATCCTACTTGCTCTTTGGTAAATCAATAGATAGAAGGAATAAAAAAGCTATCTCTATGATTATGGGGTTCAAAACTGTTAAAGAGTTGTCTTAGATTGGGGAAAAATTTGCTCTTAGAAGTCTAGTAGGAGATGATTACCATTTTATTGTTAATAATACATTAAAGATGATTAACATTTGGGGAGGAAAGATGATTTCTTTCGTTGGTAAAATCATGCTTGTTAAAACTATTCTGCTCTCTTACAGAACATTCCACTGCACCAATTCGTTGATTCCCAATGGTGTTCTTGATGAAGTTGATAAACTTTGTAGAAATTTCATTTGGAATAAAGTGAATGGAAGACATGGAATTCGCTTTGTGAATTCGAATGTAATGTGTTTGCCTTTAAAATTGAGAGGTAGAGCTCTACATTTGTTCTAATAAAGTTGGATCTTTGAGAATTAAGATTGCTTTGAAGTATGTTCAAGAGGAAGACTCATTGCTACATAAGGTGTTTTATCCAAAACATGGAGGCCTGTTTATGGATGACTTGGTGAAGAAGGGTGGTTCTACAACTTGGAAAATCAACTCTGATTGAGGTAAATCTTTAAAACCAATAATTAGATGAATCAATTAAAATTAAATGTCAATAGAAGTATTAAATGACACCTTGGTGATGGACAAAAGCTTAAGTAGATGGCAACCTTTTGTTACTCATGACCTCAGTAACTTCATAGTGGATAAATTCATAGTAGATGGCTACTGGAATGTGGCAGAAATCAGTAAGTAAATGGGGGTCAAACTTGCTAATCTTATAGGTCAAATCCAAATACATTTTGAAATGGAAAAAGATAGGATCGAATTACTTTGGCAAATATTTGGAATGTTTATTTCTGCCCTTGCATTTGAAGCTTCCGTTTAGCAAACTACTCCAATTCAATTCTACAATTAGATTAGAAAGATCAATTTGAACCCACGTGTGG
Organism: Dendrobium catenatum; assembly: GCF_001605985.2. Lineage (NCBI taxonomy): Eukaryota > Viridiplantae > Streptophyta > Magnoliopsida > Asparagales > Orchidaceae > Dendrobium > Dendrobium catenatum. Next base: position 1,415,707 of record NW_021319451.1, read on the forward strand.
AGGTATTCTGGTGGAGAATTTATAACAATGCTCTTCCTACATATAATTTTTATCTTATAGGAGATTGTAAAGGGAAAATGGATCTCCTAGGAGTTATAATGAAGACTAATATAATGAGTATGTTGTAGTTATGTGTAAAAAACTGCTGGATGTTTTACAACACATTAATAGGTGGGGGCTTGTTATTTTAGCCTTTAAATCACTTGTTGAATGTTGTAATTAGTTCCCCAAATAGAATTCATTTTTGGTAAATTTGTATTGCAATGTGGTGTTCCTTTTAGGGAAATCAAGAAACATTTTGATTCTAAAAGGGAATGAGGATAACTCATTGGCCTTTGTTTCTAATTTTGTGAGCTATGCTTCTATCTCTGCTTTTGGTGCTAGTAGAAACTCGGGTATATGTGTGCTAACCAGTCATCTAGGCTGTCTAATCTGTATTGGCATCCTTCTCCATCTGATTGAATCCAGGTTTATGTTGATGCAGCATTAAATCCATCTTATAAGGATGTAGTGGAGGGGTATTTCATGATCACAAAGAATGGTTTTTTTTTTTGGCTTTTGGTAAGTCTTGTATTCATTAGGTTATTTCTTCATTGGATCATTTTTCTACTCATTCTTTCAAGGAGGTGGTGAAAGATTGGATGTATAAATATAAGGGTATTTTCATAGCATGGGACAATGCTAATATTATCAATTTCTTCAAGAGGCAAAATTAAGTGGTAATCCAAAGTTGGAAGCTCTTCATTCTATCAAAGAATTTAATCATGTAATCTTTAATTGTATAAATAGAAGCTATAATAAGTTAGCAGACTTACATGCTAACTATGCTCTTATTAGCTCTTTTATTTGGGATGAAATTAGTGTGAATAAGGTTCTTCCTTTTTTTATATCTTTTTAATGGAGGAATCCAATGTTTTTAGTTTGTAGTTTGTTTTTCCATCTCATTATTTAATGAAATTTTTTGCATTTTTTTAATGAAATTTTTTTGCATTTTCTTAAAAAAAAAAAAAAAAACATGATTTGTGTTAACCATTAATATTTTATAATATTAGTTCATAAAAATTACTGATAATATATGAAATAAGGTTTGTACCATCTCATACCAGGCAAACACATTTAATTTTGAATTGTTCATACATCACAATGTTAGTTCTTTTTTTTATTTAGAGAAGTAGGAAGCTATATTAAAAAAGACAATAAAAGGGATTACAAACTACCCAGGAGAAGCATCTGATTCCTCCTTTAAAATTTTAACAAAACAAGGAGGAATCTTATCCAAAGAGATGTCTTCCTAAATGAAAGAGCTAAAGATAGCATAGTTAGAAAATAAATCAGCAAACTTATTATTTTCCCTATCTATACAATTAAAAATGACATTATTGAAACTTTTTTTTTTTAAGAAATGCAAAATTGCGTTAATAAAGGAAAGAAATAACAACCTAGTACAAACTAGAACCAAAGAAAAAACTAATGGTTTCTTGATCCAACAGGGAAAGAAACCTTATTGAAAGCCTATTTGTTAAACTAAACTTACCCTAATTGAAATGAGACCCACTACACTATTTCCTATTTTAAAACCCTTGGGGTGGAGGGGATACTAAAAATAAAAAAACCTATTAGGTTGATTAGTATCCAAGAGTTCCCAACCGGTTAAAAATATGACCTAATCTTGATTTGTTAATCAATTAGAATAAGTTTAGAAAACAAATAAGATGCTAAAAAAAAGCAATCTAAACTAAAAAACTTAAGAAAGAAATTACAAGTATTCACCAATAAACAAAAAACTCCTAAGAAAACATCTAAGTGATTCCTTAGGTGCCACTTCCAAAAGCCAAAACCTTGATCCAGAGCAAGTAATCTGAGATACTGTTTGATCCTAATTTGCATCATCAAGTATCTCTCGAGAAGTTCCGTGATGTTGGTACCATTGTAAGAATGAGAAATCATTTAAAGAATGAAAGGGGAGAAACCCCTCTTCTTTATTTTAGAACTGAGATATGCCTTTCTTTTACGAGGATAATCGTCCACCGGTCCTAATGTTTGCAGTTCTTTGAAGAGTTTGTGCTTGGAACTAGAAGAATAATAAATAAAAGAGGTTATCCCTTTGGCTAACATAGGCTTTTTAAAATTTAAATTTACCTCAGAGGTAGGAGTAACAAATTCAGTTTCAATAGCTGCTATATTTCCGTTAAACTCTCCAGCACCGTCTAAATAAACTTCAGTTACACTAGACTCTACATTATAATATGAACGGACATTACCATTGGGTTCAAAAACAGGAAAAGAATTTCTAGCGTTAACAACATCCTCACCATTCGGTTCAGAAACAGGAGTAGAAATTCTAGCATTAACAGCATCCTCTTCAATCATGTATTTGAGCAACTTTGAATTCAAAATTTGAATTAAGAACTTCTATTTTCCTAGCAACAGATGCCGACTCATCTTTAACAACTTCCTTATCTCCATCCAGCATTCGTGCAGGTACAACTTCTGAAATTTGAATTTCTGTTATACCAGCCACAAATGCCGATTTAGCATTTCCAAATTTGTTAACTCCATCTAGGATACATGCTGCAAGTTCTGAATTAGGAACAAGATTATGAATAAACTGATCAGCAATCAATTCATTAGAACAATCCATCGGATTATCTAGAATTTACTAAATTTCATATAGATTCTTCAATTAAAATTTTCTCCACATTAGCATTGTTAACAAAATCTTATTCAACTACCATAATATCATTTTCTTCATGAGATAGAACATTGTATTTATTGGAATCTTCAAGATCCGGAGTAATTTTATTAGATACAATATGAGCAACACTTTCCTTAATTACTTCAGGATTCCCACCTGAATTTATGTTAACATGATTACTCTTAGAGAGAAAATCAGCTTTCTTCACATCAAATAAAGTTTTTTTCCTTCTTCTATTTTTAAACTTTACATGCATCCAAGTCCCATGAGTGTTATTATCAACTTGAAAAGAACCTTTAGCAACTTCATTATCAACCAAATTCAGTGAATTAGGTACATTTGGACCTATAGAATCTTTATGACCAATCCTTCCACATTTGAAACAAATAGATGAAATGTTCTTATATTAAACCTTTGAAAAAATCTCCCATTAGGACCTTCAACCCAAATGCCACAAGGAAGCTTGGAATTTATTTTAATATGAACACAAGCTCTAGCAAATTCCTTTCTTCCCCATCTAAACATGTTGCCATTTAATAATAAAGGAGTTCCAAATCTAGAAACGTTTCTAGTAATATTGGTTTCATCTCAGCAATGTCGAAGAAGATGAGGTTGATGAATCCAAATGGGAGAAGAAATCCCATCCATGGAGATATGGGAGAAGTTACAAGACCATCTATCTAAACCAATGACAAATCCCCCAAAATACCAAGGTCCTCCATTAAGAACCTCTTCCATTGTTTCAAAGGATTGAAAAGAACACAAAAGCCAATCCAAACCAAGAGAGGTTAAATGAAACCCTCCAAATTTAGTCCATTACTTCCTTAATTCAAAAGAGCATATTGAAAGAGGCAAGTTCTTACACAAAATTTTTACCACCAATGAATTTCTCAAAAGTTGAACATTGTCTTTTTCATTTTCCATATCAAGTTAGACAACATTACCATCCTCATTTCCATCAACAACTCCATTAAAAATAATTTTAATATGTGGTTTTTTAATCCACACGTTAGAACTATCCATTCCAGATGAAGAATTACCACCACCAACATCATTCATCAAAGGATAATTATCTTTGTAACCCGAAGAAGAAGCTTCCATATCATTAGGTTTAGGGAGAAAAACCAACCTACTTGAGAATGACTTCTTGTTGAAGTCAGAAATAATTTCTTTACCTTTTCATGTCTCTGGAACTATCTTCTTCTTCAATGATACCAAACATCCCTCTCTGATAATCAGAGAAGAGTTCATAAAATTGCAATAAATGCTGTGATTGAATGAAAATCTATCTTTTGAATCCAATGGAGTTGGAATCGCGGTAGATAATATGTTTGAGGTGTTCCGGTCATCCAAGGATGACCGACCACCTTCTTCCATTTGCAATGTTGGCACCCGAATAATTCTTCAAAAACCTTCCTCTTTTTGTGGACCTTCTCTCTCCTCACTTCGTCAAAACCAGAATAGTTCTCCTCACTGACTGTTTAATATTGAAACTATTTAAAAAAGAGAATTCTACCAATTTTTTCCTTCTTTGTTTGTCATATCATCGAAAAATCTGATGATATTGTAGCTGTCCCCTTCAATGTTGATTCCCTCGAAATCATGCATCAAATCTTTCATAACTTCTCCAATACCTTGAATAGAAAAGAGTTCCAAATGTGATATATCCCAATGAAGACATTTCTTGCCAAACCCTAATAGGAATACTCCCTTGTTGTCTCAAAAAACTCCACTAATTCTTGTTTTATATGAGGGTTGAAGAGAAGCATCAACATAATCCCCAGCGGAGTTGCCAGAAAAACCTTGGTGGGAAAATTTATGTCACCACGCAGATTTTGATTTTCTCCTATTTTGTAATCGAATACTGCATTGAGAATAAAGTACGGTCTCGAGAGGCCGACATAATATTCTACAATGGATTCAATATCAAAATAGGGTTTTAAAAATTAATATTTCCATAATCAAACATAGTTCAAAGAATAACATATCATCTCAAAAGATGAACATTAAATTCTATAGAATATGTTTAAGGATAGAAATACACATTTTTTTTTTAAAGTTTATTCATTCTA